>NC_056525.1:123852062-124131276 GCF_019175285.1 Sceloporus undulatus
AAAGCTTCTAATGTTGGGAGACAATTCAGAATTTTTCTAGGTGAGAAAACTTCCAACCTACAGGTTTAAGGCTCCAAGTATATTCTCCTATATTAGGGAGTTAAGCATATTGAAGAGCCATTGAAACCTACTGGATGACCTTGTTCATATTCTCTTAGCCACAGAGGAAGGCAAAAGACAAACCCTCTCTGAATAAAACTTGCTAAGGAAAGCCCATGGTAAGTTTGCCTTAGAGTTGTCATAAGTCAGAAACTACTTATGCACACAATGACAACAAACCAAACCAAAATTAATGAGATATATGGGAATCAATGGGATAATTTATTTGTTGGATATGTCATGTATGCTTAAAAATAAAAGAAAAAGAGAAGAAAAATAAAGGGAAAGGAAAGTATTCAGGAAATGAACATGGGGTTGGCACATACATTAATATTGGTGTTTTATGCATTCAAATAGTTTTTTGACTTATGGCAACCCTAAGGTTAACCAATCATGGAGTTTTCTGAAGCTGAGAGTGTGTGACTTGCCCAAGTTCACCAAGTGGGTTTCCACAGCTAAGTGGGGATTTGAACCTTGGTCTCCAGAGTCATAGTCTAAGGTTTAAACTATTATGCCACGCTGGTTCCTTATATTAATATACGTTGACCATATTTCCATACAACACCTTTCTGTTCCTGATAAAGTAGAGACTGACTGAATGCAAAGGCAGGCATTTTGGTTCAACTATGCAAACTTGAACCAAAAATTTGTGCAGACATATTTTCATATACAAAGCCAGGGACCTCATAGTTTGAAGACCTTCTAGTGCATATTACAGAAAATTTTAACTACTTTTAAATGTATTGCTTTAGACATGACTTACTGATTCAAAACAATCTATTGAAATTCTTACTGAAGAATTTGGGCACAGGCTTGCTATACTGTTGGTCCTAGTTTACAGAAAAAGAAGTAAAACTGCTTCTCAACAGAAGATTCCCTCTGTATCAGATAAGACTACTTTGTATACAACAATCTGTGAAACAAGTAGGGAGACAGTCTGCAGCGTATAGTGTACTGTAGATCACCATTCTTATGTCCATATTCCCTAATGGCAATCATGGTATTAGCCTCAAACCAGAATCTATAACCTAATATTGGAACTCTAGTCAATTGTTTTCTATTCTTAGTGCTAATACCAGAGCAGACATAATGCTACATCCTGATTAGCATAGAAAATAGAAGAGGGGGATTGAATGCATATGAGGAAAAGGGACTGAGCAATGACACTGTAAACATCCAATCTCTACAATATGGGCAATCGGGGCAGATTTCAAAGAAACATTAGAAGGGACTTCTTGAAAGTAAGACCAGTTCAGCAATTGAATCAACTGCCTAGAGAAGTGATGGGGTTCCTTTCTCTAGATGTCTTTAAACAGATTCTGGACAGCTACCTGCTGCAAATGCTTTAGCTGGAGTTTCTGCATTAAGCAGGGGTTGGACTCCATGGCCCACTGGGATCTTTCCAGTTCTATAATTCTGTGAATATTACACCTCACTGGACATACTATACATACTCGAAAAATGTATGCCCAAATATTGACCCTAAAATCCTGGTTTGACTTATATATGGGTCAATACAGTAATACCGCTTAGGAAGGTCCTGAAAGAAGCCCCCCCCCCCCCCATGTGCCTTTGCAGTGATTTCTGAAAGAGCTGCCCAGGAAGGCGTGAGTGAGTAACAGTAAGTGTGTGTGTGAAAGAGGCAATTCTCTTCTCAATCCAATGTTAAAACCGCCTCTCCTCATCTACATCCTCCTACGAATCTCTTTCCCCACAAAACATCCCATTTAACTCCACTTCCCTTCCTTCCAAATCCGATGTTAAAACCTTTTCTGCCCACCAAACACCCAATTTCCCACCAGTTTCTTCTCTTCTCAAACCCATGTTAAAATCTCTCTGCATCAAAGACCCCATTTAATTCCACTTCCTTCTCTTCCACATCTGATGTTAAAAAATGTTCTCCTCCAGCATCAGGGAAGTGGTGTTAGATGATTGGGAGAGGTCCAGAGAAGGAGAAGGAGGGACAGAAATAGTGTTTCCCCTTTTACATCCTTTGTTACATGCCTTTAAATGTAACCCTCGACTTATCCACTGGTCATATCAAAACCAATGATTTTGGCCCTAAAACCTTCCCTTGACTTATAGATGAGGTCAACCTGTACACAAGTATATATAGTAAGTGGCTCACCAGGCAGTATGATCAATTTCTGCAACCCCCTTTCAAGCTACATCCAATTTTATTTTAGTGGTTTTGATTAAATTTGTTTTGTCACCTACCTAATGTGAGAAAGGTACTGAGCAGCTGTTCTGTGGCAACAGGTTTGATCTCTGTACGGAGATTAACAAATCTGCCAACTACCAGGGGAGCTCGTCGGAAACCTAAGATTCTGTATGGAGAACAAAGGACAGGAAGGAAATGAACCATGTGAACATGCAGTACAGAATAACCCACACTCTTAAATATCTGAGACAAAAGTGCCAGGAATTTAGACCTTTAGAGCAGATTAACAACTTTTAAATACTGTTCACTGCTGCAGAACGTCCTAAATTGCATATGCAGGATCATACAGGGTATTCATTACATGAATAAGATAGAGTTCACCATCAAAAAAACAAGGCTTAACCAACAGTCTCATTCGAAACTAACTGTCCAGCTGTTAAAGCCAGACACGGAGTTGTTCTACTCCAACTGTGTAAGTTCTCTCTTCACACAACTTTAGCTCAGTTTTTCCAGAAGTAAGTGATACTTTAACTTCATGTTTCAAAAATACAGTTCAAAAGAAAGAAAACAAAGATTATTTGTTACATTTTAGGATTATCTGTTGTGCATCTGGATGCTGACAGAACAAAGCACAGGATAAAAGTAAATATTACTTAACACATTTATATGCTGCCTTTTGTTCATCAGGATACTCAAGATTGTGAACTCAGCTCCCTCCAACTGGCAGTCTCCTTTCCAATTAATGATCAGGATCAAACCAATGTAGCTTCAGCAAGGTGGTTGTACCATGTGCCCCCAGAATGTGTTCTTACTGCTTTAGTACAATTTTATAAGTAGGTCTACAAAAGCTGCTGCTCTACATTTTTAACTAGTCTGCCTTGCCTGGTCCCATGCCTGGTCACTTGAAGCAATTTTAACATGCTTATGGCAAATAAATAAAAAATCTTTAGATTACCAAACATGAAAGTTGAAGGTAGAAATGCATCAGGTGCAGTAATTTGATCCTACCCAAGAGAAATTTCTTAAAACCAGCATTTAGAAATGTGAGCACTAAGGATATAGTATTGTCTCTCACTCAATATGGATGTCATTCAGATAGGCAGTTACTATGTCATAAACTTGACTCACAATTTTGTATACACATTTATGACTATGGCACTATTGCCACAATGCTCCTAAACCCATCTAGAAAGCTATACAGCCACACCCCAAGAAGCAGTTATGTGACACGAGTGAAAGAGACACTGAAGAATGATGTGTCCATCCCCTCCTGCCACTGATTTTCTCACAATTTTAATAAATCCAGTAAAAAATGACCTTCAATGCTTGAAGAAGTAATTTATAATCCTACTTTCCATCTCCAAGAGAAGTGGAGTTTAATTCAATATTTATGTACCTGTCCAGATGGAATGCTGCCACCTCTGCATTGTGTCTGTCATACCCAGCATACGGCTCTCCTTCTACTACATAGTCTCTGGCATACCTAAAAAGTGTGACAAGAGATAAAGTTGATGGCATTGCACTAAATCCCTCCAAGATACATAAGGAAAATCTAACCAGACAGCATTTCTGTATTAGCACAAGATAATTAATCAGTAAAGAAGGAAATTTTAAGCATTTTATTTGAAATTATTTCGTAGCCACACATGCATTTTCGCTTCCAAGCAGAAGTGTTATCAACTGCCAGTGGATCTACAATATAGTCCTTCCGACTTCTCTAGGGCTATGGAATCTAGAGATTTGTAGTTCGCTGTAGCACCAGAGGTTTCTGACAGAAAAGGCTAAACGTCTCACTGTTAGAATCCTGTTGTATTCTATCAGATATATTCTTTGGGGTTTGGTTGTGGGGATGATGGGGGTTGGGATATGCTTTCGCTAGGGCTAGCTTAGATAGCGCTGGGTAGAGTTAGGCAGTGCCAGGTGGTGGTTATCAATTGGCCTTGAGACTTTCTCTCTCAGAGGCTTGGTATGCAGTGAGAGCTTGGTGGGATAATAGCTGAGGGGGGAGAGATGGGGACTGGAGGACTGTGTGAGAGAGGTGGAGATTATCAGTTCGCTGGCTTTTGGCAGGGGGATGGAGCAGGCAAGCTTGGGGGTTTAGGTATTGCTTTTGCTGGATGTGGTCAGTCTCAGCTAAGAAGCTGAATGATGTGGAATTGCTGATTCTGGAGCTATCAATAAAGTGCTGTTGATTCTTAATCAAGGTGACTGATTGATTATCCTGAGTTCTGGTCCCGCATTCTGACACTCACAAAACTACAAATCCCAGAATTCTGTAGCATTGAGCCACAGCTGTTAAAGTGATGTTAACCTGGATTATTTCTGCAGTGTGTATGCAGCCTAGGTCAATGAGAGTTGATGTTCATTTAGAAGAAGGAAAAGGACACCAGTGTTTCTGTTTGATTTCACAAACAGAACCATATCTGATGCACAAGAGGTCAGAGCATTTACACTGGCATGGTCATATCAAGGAGCTCTTTTCCCATGCTTTTACAATATGACAAAATAATGTGGAAGCAGCTGCCGACTTCCTAACTTGTCTTCATTACATTCCTTCCATTGGGGAATCATGGTCAGGAACTCCTGGGATCTGAGAAACCCTCATGGAAGTAATTAAGAAACCATAATCATATTTAATTACTGAAGCACATTACCTCTTAGGTTTGAAGACTACTTTTTGTCCCCCTTCTAGTATGAGCAGTGCCTTCAGCTGGGTGCCCTTATAGCCCACATCTGCTTTTATTATCTTTTTTGTAGCCATGGCATGCATCACTGCCCCCAATTCTGGGGTCTCCTCTGGATATACTTCACGTGGCACCACCCACTGGGCTGCAATCTCCCAGGGAGATTGCAAGGTATGGTCAAGTCGGGGATCCAGTTCCACCCGCAGGCTTGCCATCATACGGTGAAAGGCACGCTGATCCTCACGGTTAGCTGCCGATGTGTCCAAGTTGTCTATGAGGAAAACCTTGGTGAAAATGAAGATGACAAGGAGAATTGCCAGAAGCACCACACGTTGTTTTAACTTCATGATGACAAGTAATCCTTTTCTAACTTGTTCTTTCCAAAGGTTACAAACAGTCTCTCACAAAGAAAGATGAAAAGCAGTATGATACTTTATAGATTTCATTCATAATATTCACTCCAGTGGATCCATAGCTGATACTGCATCTTCTAGAATTCCTACGGAATAGAAAAACACAACTGAATTGCATACATTTCAGCACAATCAGAGATACCTGTAAATGGAAGTTGCTGGTTTGCACTATCTCACTGTCTTGTACAACAAACACAGACTTGGAATCGAACTGTTGATCATGCTTTAGTCCAGAGGTGAGCAACATGTGGTTGTCCAGCCTTTGGATGGCAATTCCCATAATTCCTCACTATTGGCTATGCTGGTTAAGTACAATGGGAGTTTGAATTTTCAGGTTGAAATTTGCACCTTTCATAGGAAATCATTTTGGTCTAACATGTATGTAAAGCATGAAAATCAATTTTGGGGGGCCACAATGTACTTTACACAGAAAGAGTCAGAAAAAGCCCCAAGTGACCTCCATCTGTTAGTTTCAGGGGTTACAAATAAGTATCCTCAGCCCACCAGGACATGGACCTACTACTTTGTGGTATCGAAAAGAAGGGAAGAAAGTAGGAAGGAAGGAAATACAAAAAAACTGCATAGGATATACAGCTAAATAAAGGTTACTCAGCTTTCTACACAATACCTTTTTCAGACACAGCAAATTGCAAAACAGAGTGTGCAGGAATGTGATGGTACTTTTTTATAGCATCCAGATCTGTCTAATTCCCAATTGCACCATTTTCTATTAAGCTATACATGTTGTATTTGCTCTCTTCCTACTGTTTTCTCCCCTTCATAACAAAATTTAGATTGATCCACACAACATTTTGATAGTTACCGAACTGCACTTATATCATCCTCTTTCTTTAAGGACAGCACAGCAGCACCCAATATCTACTTCCACGTCTACTTATTTTGTTAAGTGTCATGTTTGTCAATTATGCAGTATACCAAATCGTTAGATTTTTATGCAGCCAACAAATGAGGGAAAATGGGACATAAAAGGCACTCCTTGTCCAGTGTGATCACTAGGGGGATGCGGGGTGTATATCTGGTGGGACTGGCGCAGCTGCTGGGCAAGTGAGAAAGGGCACCAGGTCCCTTGCTTGCTTGCCCAGCCTCCACGACGGATCTCAAAAGGCCATCTGGAGGCCACAACACTGTCCTCACAAGCAGCGGAGACTCTGTGTGTGTGTGTGTGTGGGGGGTGCCTTCTGTTTGGGCTCTGGTGCAGTTGCAGCCATGCCAAAGCCCAAAGAGCCCTCTGGAGGCTGCAGTAGTCTGCCCGTCTCCACTGCCCCCTGCACTGGGCGATGCCAACCCCAGGGAAACCACTGTCGTTTTCAAAACTGTAAGAAACACGAATATGAGTCAAGGGATCTCTATTTTGATGTAGGAAAATGAAATTGCTAGACTTCTCAGAACTGAATGCCACTATACAAATAATATTCTCCACCGAGTTCCTAACTGTATTTTATAATGTATTTTCAGTACGAGTTCTGATTTTGTGGTAATTTAAAAGTCCAGCTACTCTAAATAAAGCAATATTCATTTTAGCACATCTGACTAAAAAGGTCTAAACCAGTGGTTCCCAACCTTCCTAATGCTGCGACCCTTTAATATAGTTCCTCATGTTGTGGTGACCCAAAACCATGACATTATTTTTGTTGCTCCTTCATAACTGTAATTAAATAGGTGTTTTCCACCCCATGAATGGGTCATTCGACCCCCAAAGGGGTCCCAACCTACAGGTTGGGAACCACTGGTCTAAACACTGTAGCATTTTACTATGCACCAGGAATGTCATGCAAGATGTATATTCTAGTCAAAGCTGGAACACTACCATCTCCTTCCTGAATCGTGGAGTTCACAACCCCGAAGATTAAGATGAGATGCCATTCTCTCTTTCAATGTACTGCAACAATGAACAAAAAGCAATCTGTCCAAGTATCAGAATGTAACGCAAAGGAAAAAAAAATTGCACAACATGGTCTCTTTCTTCAATATCTAACCTAATTTCCAGACAACCTACAAATGATCTAATACAATGTTGGCAACTCCTAACAGTGCAAGACCTGTGCCATGTATGAAAATGTATGGGAAGAAATTCATATTCATCTAAAGCAATCTAGACTACACATTTAGTGCCAAAGGTTCATGTGCTCTAAATTACAGCAAAATGATCCACTTTCATAATAATGGGTAGACACAATAGAAACTATGTAAAGTGGGTATGGAAGGAGGAGGAGGAGGAGGAGGAGGAGGAGGAGGACCACCTCATAAATATGCTGGATATGATGACAGCCTGAAGATCATGGGCGAAGAATAAAAGTGGAAGATGCCACTTGTGCCATTGCACCACACTCTCAGGATGTAGACATTCAAGACACCACATTTCCTTTTTAACCCTAGATTCTCAAGGCATTCTGGTTACTGTTGAAACTTTCACTATCAACAACAACAACAAGAAAAAGATGTTGAGAAACTAGAGCATGTCCCAAGGAGGGCGACTAAAACAGCGAAGGGCCTGGAAACCAAGCCCTAGCTGGGAATGTTTAGCCTGGAGAAGAGAAGGTTAAGAGGTGATATGATAGCCTTGTTCTATCATTATTTTCTAGTCAGTGAAAATAAACCAAGAGCAGTGACAGGGATACGCTTCGGTGTTCTTTATACAGAGATATAAACTATATGACAAGCCTTTCTAAGCAGCACCAGAGATGGTTTTTGGAAAGTATGGACTGAATTGCCTCTGTATTTTTAAAATCTTCTCTGTCTTATTGCAAATGTTAAAGCAGGTCTAATATGGTGAATACATTTTTAACCAAGGCGTAGTATAAAATCCCTTTTTGTTATGTATTACACCTAGTATACTGTTTTATATATACACACACATACTTATAGTCTGTGTGCCCACCTTCTGAGGGGAAGGGATGTTTAAAGGCAAATAACATTGCCTGGGCAAAAGGTGGCATATAATCTGAGGGATGCTTACAATTTGTAAACCTCTCTGAGGGCATGAAATTGACCAGAGCAGAATAGAGTGGCACTATGACTTCCCTTGATCTAGACACTATACTTCTATTGATGCAGCCTGGAATCGCATTGGCCTTGTTAGCTGCAGCATCACACTGTGGACTCATGTCCAACTTGTGCTCTACTTGGACTAGTCCCAGATCCCTTCCTCATGCAAATCCAGGTGTATCTCATCCTATATCTATGCATTTCATTTTCTGTACCTAAATGCAGTTCCTTACATTTATTTCTCTGTGTTGAAGCCCATTTTATTAGCTTTGGCCCAGCTTTCTAATCTACGAAGGCCATATTTAATTCTGACCCTGTCCTCTGGGGTATGAGCTGCTACTCTTCCTAATAGCAACACATATCAAACTACAATTCCCAGAATTCCAAGGCAGTTAAAGCGATACGAAACCGGTTTACCCCTGCAGTGCAGAGTGAGGTAACCCTCCCCATCATTCCCTTCGGCTCCTTGGCCACTCACCCTTCCTCCCAGGGCCTCCCAGGGGCCATGCCCGCCTTTGGGGCTGCTCCAATCGCCCCTCTTCTCTCCTCCTCCTTCTCTCTCTCTCTCTCTCTGAGATGCTCCCCCCCTACAGGGCCAAAGTGGTACCGCCCGCCTCACCCCCGCGCCGACCAATGGGAGCGCCCCAAAAGACCACGCCTCCCCCGCGGCCAACCTGAGCGAAGCAAACTGCCCGCTTGCGTCACTGTGACTTTGCTTCAGCCAACCAATGGGAAGCCGGCGTCGCCCGGTTCCTCCAATTACTTCCGCGTTCCTCAGCCAATAGGAAGCGCGGGCCTGTTACGCCCGCCCACAGACGCACACCGCGCCCAAGGGGCGGGCCCTCGCTGAGTTGTCTTTTAACTCTCCCCTGACTGAGAGTGTGGCCTGTTTCCTGTTGTTCTTGGACTTCAACTCCCAGAAGCCTCAGTTACAATGGTTAATGACGAGGGATTCTGGGAGTTGTAGGCTTTAAAAAGAGGCACTGTTTTTCCTATTTCTCATAAGTGCCTCGGGTTAGTCCAGTGGTTCCCCAAACGGTGCTCTTTAAGGGATTTTGGACTTCAGCTCCCAGAGTCCCAGGCCGTTGGCCAACATGGCTGAGGCTTCTGGGAGATGAAGTCCAAAATCTCTTAAAGGGCACAGTTTGGGGACCACTGATAGCCAAGTGACTTCACACACACAGCACTGTTACAGCGCTATCATCCCACTTTGGCTGCCTCCTGTTGCATTCTGGAGTTTGTCGTTCAGTGAGGCCTAAGAGCTCCCTGGCTGAGAAACCTAAATGCCCCTCCTTTAAACTGCAAACCCCACAATTCCACAGGAGGCAGCCATAGCAGTCATAGTACAGTACAATGATTCCCAAACTTTGGTCCTCCAGGTGTTTTGGACTTCAACTCCCAGAAGCCTCAGCCACCTTGGCTAGCAGTCAGGAATTCTGGGAGCTGAAGTCCAAAACATCCAGAGGCCCAAAGTCTGAGTGGATGAATGATGGCCCTCCCTAGTCCCGCTATAAACTGAAGTTCCAGAGCCAGTGCAATGGTTTGAGGTTCTGGACTCTGGAAACCAGAGTTCGAATCCGCGTTCAGCCATGGAAACCCACTGGGTGACCTTGGACAAGTCACACTCTCTCAGCCTCAGAGGATGGCCATGACAAACTCCCTCTGAAGAAACCTTGCCAGGAAAGCCCCATGACAGGTCCACCGCCTTAGGAGGCGCTACAAGTTGGAAACAACTTGAAGGCACCCAACAACAGCAAAAAAATGAGGTTTAGTTTAGCTGTCATGAGTAAGAAATAAACAACAATTCATTTCTAAAGTCATCATAAATTGACTTAGGCAATACAGTTTGTATCTATGCTAAAATAATTCAATAAAAATTATTTTTAAAAAGTCGTCATAAGTTGGTAACTAAATTATTATTAATAATAATAAAAAAGTTGTGGCACTGAATTCCATAAAGCTTTGGTTCAATTGGTGAGACCCATTGAAGACACTGGCACCCAGCGTAAAGACACTTTACACCATAATGAAAAGCCTTCTCCAACAAGTTAAATATTACAATCGGCCCTCTGTATCCACAAATTCAAGCCTCCACAGCTTGAAAATACACTTGTCCCTCCACATTCGCTGGGGTTAGGGGCACAGGACCCTCATGAATGAGGAAAAACTGAAAATAACAAAAACACTATGTTTTCCCCTTAGAAAACAGCTTTCTAGGAATCTCTAGGACTATGTCCTCCAGCGCAACTCTGTGGTCAACATCTGCCAGACACTGACCATAGAATTGCGGTGCTTGAGGAGCTACAAATGCCTAGTGGAGTGTTCTCTATAGGAATCTCTAGGTCCTTCAGTGAGACTTTTGGTTAAGGTTCACTACAGTGTTGCGGTGGAGGACCTAGATATTCCTACAGATAACATACTAATAAAATCCGCAAATAGTCAAATCCACAAAAGTCAAAGGTGCAAACATGGAAGGACGAGTGTATTCAAAAATTCCAAAAGGAAAACCTTGATTTTGCCATTTTATATAAGGGACACCATTTTACTATGCCATTGTATATAATGCGGTTTGAACATCCACAGATTTGGTATCCAAGGGAGTCCTGGGATTAAAGCCCAGCGGATACCAAGGGTTCACTGTAACTGAATACTTACTTTTTTCTTTCTTTCCTGTTAAGGCACTTGTAAAAACTGAAAAAAGTACAGTGATATTATGTCAGTTCCTTGAAGGATATGGTTATAATACACTTTATGACACAAAAACAGAACCCTCCTATTTAAACAAATATTGAGCAATGTGGGCTAGTCTGAACATGCTGCTTTGTAAAGGATGTAATAAAATCTATGACAAGCTAAAAGAAGGGAGTTTAACTGCATGCTGAGAGGTTGGCATTCATAGTGTCTGGAATGACATGAAGATGGACAAAATGAAATGGACAGAGGTGCATGACTGGCTCATAGTAAAGAACTGTCATCTGTTATTCTTTATTGTGAGCCACCTTGAGTCCCTTTCTGGGAGAAAGAGGGTACAGAAATGAAATAAATAATAAATGGTCTTGTTTCAAGTTTATTGTACTGTATGTCCCTTTTGTGCACATGATATGCTCAGAGTAGTTTACAACCATAATAACTATTACTTTTACTTTATCTTCAAATTTTCAATTAAGAAGAGATTAAAATAAAAATATTGCAGATAGAATGAATACTATTGTTTTCAGTACAGTGCAACTTAAAAATGAACTGGAAACAGAGTGCGAAAGAGATTTTCAGAAATCTAGGCATGTCTATTTGCTGGGAGGCAAAGAAGGCAGCTCTATCAGTCATCCTATAGAGATATCGGGTGGACCTACCATTACCGAATAAAGGTTTACTGCGTTTTAACTACTAAAGCCTGAAATTCTGAACTTGGTTAACTGCTATAACTGACAGGAGAATCTTGAATTGTGATATGTTCATATTGTCTTTAGCTGCCTTGGAAGGATTTGTATTCTGCAAAGTAGGATAGAAATAACTGCAAAAAACAGAGTTTGCCAGGCCTCCAATTTCCTGCTATTTCAAGGAAGGTCCTAAATACCCTAAAGGCACCATGACTTGTCAGATATTGGAAGCTAACAGGATCAGCATTGGTTAGTACTTGGATGGGAGACCACCAGTGAATATCAGGTGCTGTAGGGTATACTTCAGAGGAAGCAACTGGCAAAACTACCTCTGAATATTCCTTGCCTAAGTGTTACCCAAATTGCTAGGATCTCAGGAGGGCACTCACAAACTAATATGTTTTAGGGGGATTTAAATAACTCATGTAAAATAATATTTTGGCTGGGGCAGCATCAGCCTTGGGACCAACCCTGTTCATACCGGTTCCAAATCCAAATGTGTTTTTGTATATTTATTAAGGGAATGATCACACATACAACACACACACACTCACGCACACACACAAGAACTAAGAAGAAAAGTGGGAGAAGAAGAATAGTGGCGGCCTTGCTAATGGTGAGACATTAGCAGTTTTGGACCTTGGTTCAAATCGATGGGAGTCTGGACCGGAGAGGGCTCAGTAGCCATCACCGCAAGTGGTGTGGCAGGCATATTGAGGAGACTAGTCTAGTCAAACCGACAAGATCCCTGTCTGCTTATAAACTAGACTAATATTAGTGTTGTTTAAACACTAATATTTATACCCAAAGCCTAGTCTTCAGGGCAGAAATCAAGGAATGAAAGGATTAGATTCTTGCTAAATGGTTTCTCAGTAGGAAAGGAATAGTCAGGAGCTGCTGTAAGTGTTTTGGGTGATTGATGTGAAGACTTCAGACCAATGGATTCACATTCCTAGCTGGAACATCCCTGTCCTGTACAAGCAGTCAACTTCTTCGGCCGTGATCCCATTGTCGCCCTCTAAAGACAAAAGAGATTATGCTGGTGCCTTGGGAGATCCCATCATGGTGGGTGACTTCCTTGCTCCCTTGCTAGCACTCACCGGTTTTCCATGTGTAAAGTGGCCTAGGTCATTCCTAGGCCACGTACTAGTGTCCCTTTCAATTGTAATCTGATATTAAATATGAGGGGAGATTGGGGGTCAGATCTCCAGGTACCGTAAGAAAACCCTATTTTTAAAAATTCATGGGGTCACCATAAATCAACAGGTAACTTGAAGGCACATATAAACCTTTTCAACTCAGCATGCCCTTGTCATGACACGGAGGTGGGGCGGGCAAGACAAACTGGTTCTGGATCAGTTGATTAATAAGGAAACTGACATGCAAGCAGACTGGATAAAGGATGACCAGATAACCAAGTAATATGACAAGCCAGAGGCAGGGGGAGAAGAATATTTTTGGCAGCTGGAGGAACAACAACAAAATGCATCCACTAGCTGCAGCAATTGCTACCATTCATGCTCTCCTGTAGCACCTATGTGCATACACATATATGTCTTCAAGTTGCCTGTTGACTTATGGTGAGCCAATACATTCCATAGGGTTTTGTTACTTAATAACGAATTACTTGTTAATAATTGCGTTCATGGGGCAGCCGAATTAATTACTAAGTATGGGCTTTCAATGGGCGAACTGGCAGGGTTAGATTATCCTTCAAGGAAAGTAAAAATAAATAATACAATGTTAGAAGTTACTGCCCTTGCAGATTTACACTGTCCATGAATCTCCATGTGCTCCTTTATATTATAGCCTCAGACAATTCTGTGATCACCCGGATTATTTTGACAACCTCACTTTTGTCCAGTTGCGTCGAGCCTTCACAGAACTGAGGCTTAACATATTTGATTCAGCTGAAAGAGATGGGAGGCTTAAAAAAAGTTCTGAAAAATGAACGGAGATATATTGTTGGCTGCCCCTATTCAGAGGATTTGGTACATTATTTAACCTGTTGCCCTTTGTATAAAGACCCTAGGGAGCGTTTTATTTTACCTTTAATCAATAACAAAAATCTTTTCGAACTCTCAAGAAAAAGTACTTTACCTCCTTATGGACACAGATAAATATGTGACCTGGCGCGTAACGTTGTTTGCTCTTGCTGCTAAAAAGACTAGGGAGAAATACATAGCAGAGGTTGCTGTTTCCTGTAATGGGGATAATTTGATCTAAAAGGGTCCAACTGTGAATTTTAACATATGCTATCCACAATTGTCAATGTTAAACTATTGCTATTTGGTACAACTTCTTGTATATTGTTTTTATGGAAATTTTATGTGTATTGTAATATAACTTTGATGTTTGCAAGGGCCATTGGCCAAAAGCAGTAATGAGAGATTCAACAGATTCGACATAGGGTTTTGTTAGGCAAATAATACTTGTCTTCCGATTCTGCCAGTTCCGTCTCCTGAAATGTTGTCCTGTCTTGGCAGTCAGTCAGGGCATGGTATGCCATAGGATTGTGAAGCCATCCTACCAGACCTTCCAGCTAGAGTGCTCCAAGTCAAGCCAGTCCTACTCAGCAGGGGAAAGCAATCTATCAAGGTGTATCAACAGCAAGAACAGTCCGCGAAGCAGGGTTCAAAGGTCTTGGAATCATATTAGCAGAAAGTCAAAAGCAAAGCGGGTTACAACCTCCAGAAGGATGAGTTGTCAGCAGCCACCCCGCAGAGCCAAGGCTGGGATATTTATTTTCTAGTAGACTCACGTAGCTGGTGCCTGATTTCAATGTGTTTTCAATAAATACACTCTGAGAGACATCCCTTTCTTGTCTATGTTCACCTGTGGTAGGTATTATCTGGTTTGTATCTATGTTTTGTGGTTGTTGGGTGATACCTCTGTTTGTCTCCTGCATGGGCACATCCCTCTGTTCTGCCCCTGGGTCTTGAAAGCTAGGTTTGCCACCCTCTTCGTCCCTCTTCTTGTCTGTGTTGTACTCCAGACTGGGATTTGGGAAGGCAGGATGACACTGGCATTCATTGGTGAGCTCCCATTCTTCTTCTCCTTCTTCTTCTTCTTATTATTATTAAGCTTTATTTATATAGCGCTGTAAATTTACATTCAAGTACTAACCAGGGCTGGCCCTGCAGGATCTGGTGCTTTTAGGGTTTTTAGACTTAGAAGGAGGAGGAATGAAGTTAGGAAGAAGGAACATCAACAATCATTTATATATCATCTAAGATATATGGATGATATCATACTCCATATACGCAGAAAACATCACAGACTTGAAACAATTAGTAAGGAAGGTCAAAGAAGAAAGTGCAAAGACAGGCTTGCTGCTGAACATAAAGAAAACAAAAATAATGACAATGGAAGACCTACATAAAATCAACCTAGACAATGAGGAAATTGAAATAGTTAAAGATTTCATGAATCTTGGATCAAACATCGATCAGAATGGAGACTGCAGCCAAGAAATAAGAAAACTAGGAACGAGAAGGACACATATGAAAGAAGTAAACAAGATCCTAAGGCAGTGGTTCCCAACCTGTGGGTCGGGATCCCTTTGGGGGTTGAACTACCCTTTCACAGGGGTCACCATTGGAAAACACATATTTGCATGTAGCAATGAAAATAATTGTATGGTTGGGGGTCACCACAACATGAGGAACTGTATTAAAGGGTCCTGACATTAGGAAGGTTGAGAACCACTGTCCTAAGGAGTAAAGGTATGTAACTTTGCACTAAAGTTAGAACTGTCGTCCTTCAGCCTGTGAGGGAGAGAATAGGCTGACCCAGCTCCACCAGGGCTAGCCTGAAGAAGAAGAGCCCTCCCTCCAATCCATCTGCCTTGGTCCAGGCCTCAGAGGGGGAGAAGAACCACTGGACCTCATCCCCTTTCCCACCACCATTCCCTTCTCCTTTTGTTTCGTGTCTTTTAGATAGGAAGCCTGAGGATAGGGAACAGTCTAATTAAAAATAATAATTGTAAGCTGCTCTAAGAGCCTTTAGGGCTGAAGGGCAGGGTATAAATACCATAAATAAATAAATAAAATAAAAATCATCCAGTCCATTGTATTCCCTGTCACCATGTATGGATGCAAGACTTGGACAGTGAAGAAGGCAGATAGGAGGGAAATCAACTGTATACAGTATTCCCTTACTTTACACAGGGGATCAGTTCCGGACTCCCCTGTGTAAAGCAAATTTTCTGCCTATGCTTGAGCCCCATTTAAATGGAGCTCATGCATGTGGTGGCGCGGCAGTGCTCGTGTGCCATGAGTGCACACCCCTTCTCTCCACGTTGCTATCTGAGTATGCTGAAAGCCGCGTATAGCACGCCCGTGTATGACATGGGTGCACTGTACTCATGTACTGTATAAGTCTTTCTGGGTAGCCACTGCACATCAGTTTAGAGTTTGCACATCAGCAAGTATGTTCAAGATTGCAGTCTTGAGTGTGCACTCTGGAACCCCATGAATAGTCTGCTTTATTTTATACATTGCAAGGAAAAGCAAAAATGGTTTCTTCCATTGCAGACTTGTTCAACAACTCCTACTTTTCTCCATTAAGAATTCACTGTAAGCTTTGAGAGAACTCAAAATAATTATGCGGCTAGGCAGTCTGAATAGGTTTGTTTTTTAAAAAATTAAAAACAAAAGAGAGAAAGATAATCACTATGAATCATCACATCCTGTGCCAGTGCTAGATTCTGTCTTCCCACTCACCCTCAAAAACAGGAGAATGAGCAGCAGCAGAGCTATGACTGCATTTTTGACCCAGCAGGCTTTGGTGCAACCTGATTTTTGTTTTGCACCCAGCAGAGGCTAATTGAATTATGTGCAGCACACTCTGGATTATGACACCATTGAAAGGAAGAAGGGCTTCTGGGTCAGCTGCAACACTAAACAAAACAAGGCCACTCTAATATTTTTTGACAAATCCATTGAAGAGCATCCATTTGAAAAGCACATTAAAACATATTAAAATGAACATCAAACTACAGCCTCCGATGTTCTAAAATCATGACCAGCTTTTGATTGCCAGACCTGGTGCAATTTTGATTAACATTCAGTCTAAAGAATTATGGCTAATTCTCAAGGGCTTTCCAGATGGTGATGTTTTAAGGGCCTGGAAATCATTAATGGAAATTAATTTGCTAGCCCCAGTTTATTAAAACGTACAACAGCTATTTTAAAATGTGGCATTTTAAATGTGGCAGTAACCATCCACAAAACTGAAAACACAGTATCACGATTAACATTTTGTTCTAATTTATTTCATTACTTTTGGTAAGAATGGGAGGTTATGCTTCAATTTAGTAAATAGAGTTTTACAAAAAATAATACTAGTGTGTCAACAAAGTGTTAATAATTATTAACTGACCAAAATGTGAACAAGTTCAATAGTTTAATGCCGACTTCAAGCTCTGAAAATTTTATGTAGAGCTAACAAGTGAGTATAGGGCAACTTTAAATAGGCTGCATCCACACTGCAGAAATAATCTGGTTTGACACCGCTTTAACTGCCATGACTCAATGCTAGGGAATTCTGGGAACTGTAGCTTATTGTAGCCCTAGAGCAGAGTGGAGCTACACTTCCCAGAATTCCATAGCATTGAGCCATGGCAGTTAAAGCGGTGTTAAACCAGATTATTTTTTGCAGTGCAGATGCAGCCAAAGCCTCTGATGAAGAAACTCCTTAATGTGGACAGAAGAGTGCATGGTTTGTGCCCCTGATGCAGCAGGGGAAAAGGTGCAGACGAAACAGAACATAAAGCCCATGGAAAGACAGCTACCAGTTCCTTCCTCTGAAATACAACTCTGAAAAACCACCTCTGCTCTGAGTATTCCTTGCCTACTAGCACTGTCTTATTAAGCTATTGCTGCAATATCAGTTTTTCTCAGCCGGAGGCTTTGTAGGAACACCTCTGGCTCCCTCCAGTTTTTGTTCCAGTACAGCAGTCTAGCAGAAAATTCTAATTGTTATTACCAACTAAAGCTCCCAGGATTGCGTAGGATGAAGCTATAATCAGCTAACATGGTATCAAAGTGTTATTATTAATGTGCAGTGTAAATACATTCTATCAGTAACATTAGTTTTCTCCTACCCAGCCTAGTCTAAATGTAGGCAGCTGTATTCACCAGCAGATACAATGCCTGAATTGTTTCCAAGGCAGCCATACCTGAACCCAATGGAGATTTCGCCTCTTAGAGCATTGTTTAATTCCAATAATTGTACCAATTATATATTCAGTCTAAGTAGGAGGGGATCATTGCTGACTAGGATAAGTCTACAGCTGTACAACTGATGGCTAAACTAAAGACTACGTCAAATAGCATGCATTTAAATATCCAATGTGAAGTCGAGGGCTTTCATGGCCAGCATCCATAGTTTTTTTGTGGGTTATTCGAGCTCTGTGACCATGTTCTAGAAGAGTTTATTCCTGATGTTTCGCCAGCATCTGTGGCTGGCATCTTCAGAGAAAATATCCCTTAACTTAAATATCCCTTTCTTTTTATTCTCCCCCCTTTCCCCCCCTGTCTTTCCTCCTTTATTGTACACAAGTACAATATGTACAGCTTCAGTTAGCACAAGGATAAAACATTGGGGAGGAAATTCTATTGATAGCAACAGCATCTCCCTCATTTAAAACCTTGTGCAGTGGTCTCCGCTGAGACTGAGCTGCATGTGCTTACTTTAGTGTATAATAAAAGTCTGTAAGCCCCTAATTGAAAGATAGAGGTTGGTAGCTTGAGTGTTTGTAGACTTGAACCTACTTCCTCAGATGCATTAGGTGGGAGTACATTTGCCCAGGGGTACAATTAAGAATATATTTTCAGAATCATGGAACCATAATACTAAAATTAATAATGAACAAGAAATGAAAACTGCAAAACATATCAAAATCTAGTTTAGTAAAACCTTAAATAACATGTCCAAACTGCACGTCACACAGGACACGTCACCGTGCCGGTGGAGGGTGCTTATGGCGCCTTACAAGTGGCGCAGAATGGAGCTGCGTTTTGCAGCTCATTTCTGCTCACACATCACTGGTGTGGCAACTACATGGCAGCACCAATGATGCAGAGGAGAGAGGAGTCGCCCCTATCTCTTCTTTAGGGTCGGGGTACTGGCAGGCATGAAGCTGCAATGGCACCCCTTTTCTCTTTGGCCTGGAAAAACACTGGATTGGGGCCACAGGGCTGCGTGTGCAGTTACTGTGGCCCCAATCCTGCACTTCCAGGGACGGCATAGAGCCTCCCCTTCCAGGGCTGTCTGTACAGCCCCTATAACTTGTGTAACAGAGGTATCATATGGTCAAACCACCTAGTCTTCATCTATCTTTTGGTATTTATACAAGAATCTTTAAAGGCAGCCCCATTACAGTTGTTCAGTCTTGATGTTACTAATGCATGGGTAACTAAAATAATGCCCATACTCTCTGGATGGAGTCACAAATGGCTCACTGGCCTAAACACTGGTAAAAAAGCACTTCTGACAGTCATTGTCATGCCAGCAGAACTTCACTGCTTAGCAAAGAGTCCAGTAGAATCTCAAACTGCATACATAGTTCTTTAGAGAGCATGCAACCTCGTTTAAGACCAGTTGTAAACATTCATCCAGAGGTTTATATATACTTCAAGGTGCTTGGATTGATTCTCATCACTCTGGTGCTTATTGCCTTTCATAGTTAATTGTTTCTATCCATATATTTATTTTCTTTATCTGAACGTCTCTTGTGTAAATGGAGAAAGGTCCTGGGATGCTGTCCAAGCCTCTGAGCCATTGATGAGAATTGAGAAGCAACCAACATCTTACTGAAATTGGACTCTTGTGTGTTTTTGTTTGATAAAACTTGTTTTAAAAACCCCAACCCTTTTCCTACTGCATCACAACTGGTTCCACATGAACCTAAACAGGATATACATTACTATGGGCAAAAGTAGCTATGTGGCTATAGACTAAACATAACTCATACCGGATTACGAATCTACATCCTTCATCATCTGACTACATGAAAATGAAAAACAAACAAACCTTCAGACTTGACATGGCCAAACAAATAGATCTGTTTATCACCAAACAAAATTATGACAAAACACCTCGAAAAAAAATCCAGACTTAAATTATTGAAACATGTTCTATATGAAGCTGTTTAAAAGCAGGATTGTTTGTTTGTTTGTTTGATCCACCATGCAGCTTCTCATTTGTTAATGCAAAGAAACAGGCGCTTAGAAGGAGATCAAGCAGTTACCTCTCAGGGCCAAACTAGGCACTATAGTAAATGCATTTAAGGCAGTATGTTAAATGCATCTGTTGAGAGAGTCAGCGTGGCATAGTGGTTTGAGTGTTGGACTATGACTTTGGAGAGCAGGGTTCGATTCCCCATTCGGCCATGAAACCCACTGGGTGACCCTGGGCAAGTCACATTCTCTCAGGGGGAAGGCAGTGGCAAACGTCCTCTGGCCAACTCTTACAAAAAGCAAACTACAAAACCATGATAGGGTTAGCAAAAGTCAGAAACAAGTTGAAGGCTCACAACAACAACAATAACCAAGTCTGGTTGAACATAGCAGCAGTTGTGATAGGCATTGACCATTAGTAGAAGAAGAACAGGTGTGGAATGAAGGTATGTATCATCCTTTCCTCCCTTAGTGCAAAAACAAAACAAAAACTTCCCTCCAACCTAGCATTGCTTTGAGAGGAAATCTTTGTTGGGTGTCAAGGACCATAAAAGTGGAGGACTTTACGCTGTTGGTACTGCTCTATGAGATTCATTTCTGCGGTTGATGCTGCTTGCATTTTACAAAACACAAATAATGCATTTAGCGTGTAGAGCTTCAATATGTTGGTTGGGATATTTTTTTAAAATTAAAATTTTATTAATACATTTTAAAACAAAACGTGACAACAAACAGTACACCAAAACAACAATAAATACAGGCAATAACCCAGATAAGGCCCTGAAAATTATAGATAAAAGATGTATTCAGGGATCCTGAATGATATCTTTCCATAAAAATTTAGCTAAAATTGGGGGATATCTAAAGTCTAAATCTTGTTGGTTGGGAGATTCGGAGAATTTGTATTTTACAAAATGTAATATTTCCAAGCTCTGATAGCATTGTGTACACTTTGAGCTATAGTTTCCATGCTTAATATGTAAATATTAATATACCGTATAAGTATAAATCCTTAGGACAAGATCCTACAGAATGCTGGTGGAGTGGAAAGCCTTGTCAGCACTGTAATTGCTGGAATGGTGCTGCTTGCCACTGCACATGTGATGATCCACATTTGGAATATATGACTTCTAATCTACATACTCATTGAGGTCCTGGATGTCACATTAGATGAGTGGCAAAAATGTTAAAACAAATGTGCTACAGTCTGTTATAAAAGCAGTTTGGCTCACTAGGACTCTGGGGCTGTGCAGACAGCCCTGAAGGCGCGGCCTCCAGCTGTCCCTTTTACAGCCAGATTGGGGCCCTGGCAATTGCATGCCATGGCCCCAATCTGCCCTATCCAGGGCGCGATAGCTGTGGTGCCGTGTTTTCATGGCGCTTCTTCAGTGCTGCTTTGTGCGGACACGGTGCCAGAGGAGAGCTGTGATGCCATGCACCATGTGGTGCGGCATGTGGCACGCCACCCTGGGGGCAGAGCTGGGGTGTGCGTCATGCTATGCCCCAAGTCCGCCCCCAAGCCAACCTTTAAGTCTGCACAGGGCATTAAATTTAAGGAAGCTTTTAGATTAGTACTTGTTATTATATTATACTATATGCATTGTAATTTTAATAAAATAGTAATTAAAAAAATAAAATGCAGATTTGTATAAAGCGATCCTACTTGGGTACTGAATCAAACAATGAAGAGTAATGTGGAGTGGCAGAATGGGAACACATCATCTGGCTCTAGCTATGCTGTCATCTTCCTGTTGTCCACACCTTGAGCTGTCCATATGTCCCCCCACAACTTTGTTTCTTGTTACAGGGAAAAACTATGGCTGAGCTCCTTCATCGGACATTCACAGTGTTGTGGCTATGCTCTGTCTCCTAATCTGACTCCAAAAACTAAACTCAGCCACATTAAGGGATGGAGTTCTGTGGTACTGGTGAATGGGACACTAAAGGATGATGCCTCTAATCCCTTCCCACCAGTGAGCTGCAGTGCAAGGTGCTGTTGCAGCTATTTCTTGAATCGTGGCCCAGTGGGAGGAAGGGGCTGGATGCCATCAAGGAATACTGGTGGCACAGTGGTTAAATGCTAGTACTGCAGCCAAAACATTGTGAGTTCGAACCCGCAGGGCTCCAAGTTGACTCAGCCTTTTTCCTTTCATAGGTCGGTAAAATGAGTACCCAGCTTGTTGGGGACAATTGGCTAACACACTGTAAACCGCTTAGAGAGTTAGAATTATAAAGTGGTATAGAAATGTAAGTGCTATTGCTATTATCCTTCAGCACCCTGCTTGTCAGTGTACCACTGGATGAATATTAAGGTGGGTTTCAAAGACAATGGTACAATTGTGGCAATGGTACCATGATCACAAATGTAAATAGGAAACAAGTATGGAAAACCCCGTGAGAGAATTGCCTTAGGGTCGCCATAAGTCAGAAATGACTTGAAGGCACACAACAACAGCAACAGAGTTTGTGAGTCTAGCATATGATGTAAATGATTAACAAGATGCTAGCCTGTGTCTATATTAAAAAGGTTTTCGCAGTGCTACTCTGCAGGGTAGTTCCTGGACTGTGCCAGTCATTTGTTTGTGTAATGCAGTGTTGGACAACTGTCAGGGACCAGCGGGCTCCACTGCCCCACCAAGGAGACCATGGAAGCTTTCCCCCTCCCTGCCAAGTCAACACTTTTTCATTTACCAAAATGCCATCCAGTCACTTCTGGTTTGCATGCTGTTTTTAAAACAGTTCTGTGCCAACTGTGTATTCTGTGAAGTTTACATTCTACTGGATGGATTCACATGCAAAATTATGGGCCTAAAATTACCTAGGGAGACAAAAATGTGGCAAAATTGTCCCCATAACCACTAGAGGGCAAATTCTTTCTTTCTTTCTTAACTCTGAGGGTTGAATGTGCTCTATAGGTTGCTCTTTCTCACTCCTGGTGTAAGGTATCATAGTGCTGCCCCCCCAAAAAATAGAATTAGCCTGTTTGTAAATCATATTTACTATGTGTTCAATTACTGAATGAGCCCTAATGTTGATCCACATAATTTAGATATTTTAGTAACTCAAAATGAACTGAAATATGTGTGACTTTATATTTTCTGTGTTTCTACAGTCTGTGTAGCTGTCATGTCTAAACAGTTAAATTCTGTTGTCTTTCCCCATGCTCAGATGTTGCTTATATTATAACGCCTTGGCTACCAACAGAAATGAAGAAGTTTAGTTTGCTATACAGAATCATGAATGGAATTATCTTAGTTTAGCCTTTTCAGGTCTTTGCCAAAGAACCTAATCAATTTAAATGTTTGCCTCTGAAAGCAAACAATAACTAATTTTTGTAGAATTAAAAAGTCATGTCGATTTGTATCCAGCCTTTTTCAGCAGTTTCTTTACTGCTTATGGCTGGGCATTCATTTATCTTTCAGATAGTTATCTTCTGACAACATTTCTCTTGAGAAATCAAGGCATATAATTGATGCCATGTTCTCTAGGGCCACTTTGGTGGTAGTTGTGTGTAACAATTTGGAGCCACTTCAAAAGAACTCAAATTGAACACTTTAATTTAAATTCATATTAGGATTTGTTTCTTGGCAACCAAAGTAAAATTTGTGCCAGGGTCAATTCACCCATCAGTTAGTCATATATGGTCATTTTGGTGTGATGTAGTGTGCCAACTGTGTATTCTGAGAAGTTTAAATTCTATTGGATCCATTCACATGCAAAATTGCTTTATGAATAGACAATACTCTGCATCACATAATACAGGATGTAATAGATATCTGTATAAAATTTTGAGATCACAAATGAGCGCACTGCTCACAATCCATTTGGAATTCAGCAAATAGATTGTAAGCCTGAGGGCAGGGAACCGTCTAACTAAAAAGATTGCATGTACAGCGCTGTGTAAATTTACAGCGCTTCATAAATAAAGGTTAATAATAATAATAATAATAATAAAATAACTCCCATCATGTATGCTAACTTTTCAGAGTCCACACAGATGATCCAGTTGCCCTGGGTTGTGACATATATCAAGATGTGTGATAGAATGAGTGGTAAAATGGTTATCTATTAGAGAACAAGTAAAGGCCTTCAGTGGCATAATCTATGTGATAGCTGTGAAACTGAGTGAAGTAACAGACAGGCAGCCATTCAACTCCAAGGATGCTGAAAAGACCAGAGGTTAATTCCTCCTATGTTGCAAGCAGAGCAGTCAACTTTTCCTCCTCAGGATGCAAAAACTTGGAATATTACCATATTAATAAAACAAATATATGTAATTTCTATTGTTTCTCTATGTGGCTGTGAGGGCTTTTCTTGCATTTCATAACCAATTTTAGTTCCCGTTCTCTGTAATCTTAAAAATTTGTGTTTCACGTTGTCACCTCCCAAGATGTGCTGTAGGTTAACTGGATGGAACCGAAGTTCACCCTCAAATATTATGTGTTTGTGTTCCATCAGCAAATGGACGTTGAGAGCAAATACCTCTCCATGTCACTGCAGGAGTACCTTTTAGCACAGCAGATCTGGCAAAAGAGAAAAGTTACTTCATATTTTCTAGCAATCTATCCTCCCATCCCAAATCTCTCCCATACATTCTCTCTCTCCTCTCTCTGGAAGCACACAAACACCTGTCTGGCACCACAACACGAAAATTCATATCACCCTATCTCCCAAGTTGTCCTCTAACCACAAAGTTCCTTCTCAGCTTAGTACAGATTCCCTTATTGCTGCCTGGCCATCCAACAGTCACCAGATATTCCCAGATAATCATTTCAGATTGAACCAAAGCCAACTGACCAGAGCACAGGCCACCTGAAATGTCTGGAGGAGAAGAGATGAAGTTCTGTTTTCCGGGGTTTCGGGGGCAAGAGAGAGGGAGAAACCACAGAAATTCCTTCCAGGTCTAAGCAATTACAGGCAGGAAAACTGGTGATGATTTTCATGAAATCCAGATGTGCATTAGGTTCAGGTTGATTTCCCATGGTTGGAACAAGCACCAGTTCTGGAATCTGTCAATACCCCCAAGCTGAGCCTGGCTGAGTCAGTGTTTAAAAGCAAAAAAGCTGGCGGAGGGGAGAGGAATCATTAAAAACACATCAGAATTTAATATGTCAAAATAACTCCAGTTGGCAAGTTTAGCTGGAGCAAAACCCAACGAAAGTGGATGTTAGAAAGATGTTTTAAAGGCCATTTTCCTCAGTCCTCTCCACCTGGTATTTCCTCTCCAGCTCCTTCTTCCGAGAGCAATCCATTCTCTTGCTCTTCACTTCTATTTCTTTTTCAGCAACAACAAAACAGGGAAGAAATAGCTTTAGGACTGTCTAGCCGATAGTTTCAAAGGAATTACTGGGAACAGGGTCAAAACTCTATATCTTTCCGTCATATGAATCAGATGTACACATTTTATAGAGGTGCACATATGGATTGCGCCTCTCATAAGCGTGAGCTGGAAATCTCTTGATGAAGCCAAAGTTTTGCTGATCGTCTGTTTACAAGGAGTTGCTTTGCTCTTCTCAGTAAGTTCTTAGGTAGGATTTCAGCTTTTAAAAAATGGCTCCTTGGTCACAGGCCTTGCTGTCCTACACATATTTTGATGAACCAGAAAAACAAAGAAAATAACAACAACAAATAATTAAATACTTGACATCCTCCCCACCACAAAATAGCCATAAAATAATAAATTGAAATGGCCATCCACCCTTTGTCTCCATTCACAGTTCTTTTCCTACCACAATAATAAATATGGCAGCTTTAGATACTATGCATTGTTAGCTTTAGTTACCATGCAGTACAATTCCATGTACTCAGATGTAGGCTCCACTGAACTCAGTGAGACTTATTCATAGTGGAAATTAACCTAGGACTGTGGTTTAATTTTCTAATATCACAAAAAGATTAGATCAAATTAAAGCACATAATGTGTTGACTGGCTATATAGGTAGCTGTGTGTGTTCATGTGTAAGTAGTGCCATTTCCCATAAAAATCAAGAAAACTAGACAAAAGAACACAACCCAAGAAATATTCAGACTGAAGTTGCTGAAATTTCCATGGCTATTACTTGAAAGAACTTTAGCTTTATTGTATTTAAATGGGAATTCTGGCTCTGTTGCTTGATATCATACAATGTGATGGACATTCTAGCTAAAATTCTCTATGGGGATTCTTACAGCTGCTTTTGTAGTGTATAGACTCACTACTGAGGTGTGCTTTGTACCACAGGGCAATGGCTTGCAGTAGTCTGATGCTTTAAAAAAAGCAACTAGCAACTAACAGGGTACTTTGGACAAAGTAAAAATTTTGTAGCTAAAAAGATAACTGTTTTTTGGTGGGAGATCTTTGAACTTGAAGTGTAACTAATCACTTTTCAAAGTAACTCCTCAGGCTCTGGCACTCTCTCACACACACAGTCAACAGACTGATAGCTTGGTGTCACTAAGAAGCACTTGTAGTAGTCAACATGCTTAAGGGTGTATCTCACTTCCTAGACATGCAAAGCCTGGGCAAAACAAACCCCCAGGTGTACGTTCAGATTTGCATTTGCCTTGAAGGAACACACAGTCTATCAATAGGATAACACTTTTAGAGCAGTGGTCCCCAAACTGTGCTCTTTAAGAGATTTTTGACTTCAGCTCCTAGAAGCCTCAGCCATGTTGAAGTCCAATAGTCTGGGATTCTGGGAACTGAAGTTCAAAATCCCTTAAAGAGCACAATTTGGGGACCACTGTTTTAGAGGAAAGCACATTCTCATGTGAACTGAGAAGGGGAGAAATTAGTTTGGTTTGCAGCTTAAAATGAGTTAGCTGTATTTGCACAGGAAAGGAAAGGGCACTAGGGATCATATTACAAACAAATTTCAAAAGAAAACCAGCCAGTGCTTTCTAGAATACTGTATAGCAAAGCCTTTGATTGTGTAGCTCATGAAAAACTATGGATCGCTCTTAAAGAAATGTTGTGTGCCACAACATGCGATTGTCCTGATGCATTAGGACAAGAGGCTACTGTCAGAATACAGAGAAATTGAATGGTTTCCAGTTGACCTGAAGAGGGCAGTGGATGATAATGTGACTTGGAGGTCTTTAATTCATAGGATTGCCACAAGTTGATATTGTCTTGATGACAATTAACAACTACATTTTGTACACATTTCCCCTTTGGTTTTTAAACTTCCCTCAATTTTGTACTGCAGTTCTATCTAAACCCGTATCCAATAATGCATACGCCAGGGCAAACTGCATAAAACCGAATGATTACAGAAAGCAACATACAACCAGGCATATATTAGGGGTAATTGCTTGCACAAAAGATATGGAGAAGTTGCGTATGAAATTAGTATAAATGTTGTTGCATATTTTAACACGGAGAGAGGCTGCAAAATGATGTGGAAACAGAAGATGTGAACCTCTCCCTGGAAAATTATCACGAATAGTGAAGTACAGAGATTCATGTCCCAAGACATGCATTTGAATGTTAATCACCCCTGTCAGTATCATTAGTGGGCATCATTCCCCTCTACACTTCCATGTAATTAGAGTCAGAAGCCTAAGTGCCTCAATTTGTGTGCATATGAGAGAGGTACATGCAAAAATATGATCAGGATGGTGGAGGTTGCGTATCCCGCTGTTCTCATTTCTCAGCTCATGTACAACCTAAGGCAGTGGTTCCCAACCTGTGGGTCGGGACCCCTTTGGGAGTCAAATGACCCTTTCATGGGGGTCGCCTAAGGCCATTGGAAAACACCTATTTAATTACAGTTATGAAGTAGCAATGAAAATAATTTTATGGGTTTGGGTCACCACAATATGAGGAACTGTATTAAAGGGTCGCGGCATTAGGAAGGTTGGGAACCACTGACCTAAGGAAATACAGATGGAAATGTTCTACTGCCATTGCTTCTCAAACCACCAGATGGTGCCATTATTTCAGGTGTATATTTCAGAGGAAGTAACTGGCAAATCCTTGTCTAAGGAGGATATCACACGACTGAAATTGGAAGTATAATCCCAGTGTTATCCTGAACGCAATCATGCATATTCACATTATTGCGTGAAAGGTTACCACACGTGATCACTGGCAGTCTGAACGCACTCCGAATGCAATCACACATCAATCCACAGTTAAATAAATTCGGTGAACCAGCGAAGTCACAAACCCTATTCCTAGGCAACTTCGCACTGAGTGCACTGTTGTTTGGTGTGATGTGCATGTCTCCTTTGGTTCTGGTTCCACCCCATCTGGAAGGGGGGGTTTCTCATGAAGCCTCGCTGCAATTCCGCTTCAATTTTGCTTCCGCTTGTCCTTCAGCATTGCTGGGGGGGGGGCTGCTGCCTGCTAATTAAGAGGCATGGACCAGGAGCTATTGGATAACCATTATATTCACATTTTAACATGAATAGAGCATGTTCTTTCAACCATTTCCCCCCCAACCTCTTTTGTAAATTGTGGGGTTCCTTGGTTCCTCTCTCTCACTCGCCTAAATATGCTATGCTCCAGTCATCTAGAGTCTCACTGAGCATGCGCAAGGGTGCCAATTCACAATTAAGAACCCACCAATGTGATGGCTTACTTTGCACAGAATCTGGGTTGCGTTCAGGGAGGTCATTACAGCGAATTTAAGGTGTGATAAGTAATCACGTAATTGCGTGAATTTTCGAATTGCCCACACTATCTTCTCTTTCAAAATTGAGAGCCTCCCGTCCCATGTGATAAACTCCTAAGGAAAGCCTATGAAAGTCATGTGGTTGCCAAAGTCAGCAGGCAACTTATAGGCGTATGCGCACACATAGAGAGCATACAAAGAGGATAACTTATTTTAATGTTTAAAAAAACCCTTAACTATCTTTGCATAAGACAAATTTCAAAATCCATTTTATGGTAATACCATAATTAATACAACAACAAAAAAAGCACAAAAACCTTTGCAATCTTTCAAAATTCCCAGGTCCCTTTGATAGGCACGATGTTGCAAAAAGCAAGCAGAGAAAAGAAGGAAATACTCGATCTTAAAATCATGCCATAAATTGTGCCATGTAAAAGTACTGTTAGTTGGATCGATCTCACATAACCCTTCATGGAAAGATGCATGGAAAGTCAGGTATCATTTTCCTATGGGATTCTGTACATTTTATAATCTCTCAAAGCACACAAATGGGCAGACATTTTTGCCAATTTCCTAAGAAGGGGAGAGGTCTGTGTGGATGTGCATCTGTGTGTGTGCATGCGTGCATACACACACATTTTTAAACAACCCTTTTTATAACTGGAATTACAGTGTGCCCTTGGTATCCTCTGAGGTTTGCTTCCAGGACCCCCATGGATACCAAACTCCACGGATGCTCAAGTACCAGTTCAATACATTGGCATAATAACATGGTGTTCCTTATATAACATTACAAAATCAAGGTTTGTTTTTTGGAATTTTATCAGCTAGTTTCTCCTGGCTGTTCTCTACATCCTTAGAAAGATTCCATTCTCACTTTTGAGAAGACTTTTGCTCAAGTCCCAAAATTAAGAAGGCTTCATGTTTGCGTAACTGCAGGGTCTTAGCATTCTCTGAAGATGCCAGCCACAGATGCTGGCGAAACGTCAGGAAGAAAAGCTTCTAGAACATGGCCACATAGCCCAAAAAAACCCACAGAAAACTGCAGGGTCTTATGTTTATATGCCAAGAGAGATGGAAAGGTGTTCCCTTGTCAAGTTAGAGCTCTGTTTGCTTCGCTGCAACACCTGCAGTATTGCTATTTTTGCTCTTGTCCCTGTTTTGGCTATTGACCAGGGAGAAGAGTAGGTGACTTCATCCCTACTGCCACTACCTTTTCTTTTTGCCCCAAACACACACAGATGTGACTGTGGGAGAGAATGAATTACAGCTGGAAAGCAATGTGGAGGGAAAAGAGAGAAGGGAAGAGAAGCAACAACAACAAGGGGAAAAAATCATGGAAACCACAAGTGGTTTCAGGTTGCCTTTTTGTGTTTCTGGAAAGCTGAGGATGGATGGAGCAATGGGGGACTCCTGGCAGATCAAAAACTTACTACAGATGTGAGGCTGGAAGGAAGGAGGGAGAACCAGAAGGGACCTCTTGCTTGAGAACTATAAATTTAATGGGGTCGGGGAGGGATTTCATATGCTGCATAGCAACAGAAAGCCAAACAGGAAATATGAAGCCCCTCAAGAGAAAGCCTTGACAGTCCCTACTCAGGAGGAGAAAGGGGGAGGAGAAGGCTGCATTAGGGCCAGTTTATAGGCACAAATCCATTAAGAGGGGAAGCTTTTTCTGACCTGTTTTATATCCAACTTCTGCAGGAGGGAAATGTTTGAATGCTTCCCTCTATGAGACAGGACAAAGTTCTTAATGTGAACTTTGGCTGCATCCGTACTGCCGAAATAATCCAGTTTGATACCATTTTAACGGCCATGGCTCAGTGCTATGGAATTCTGTTCTGGTGCCCCAACAAACTACCATTCCCAGAGTTCCATAGCATTGAGCCATGGCCGTTCAAATGATATTAGACTGGATTATTTCTGCAGTACGGATGCAGCCAAAGTTAGCCTGTAGCTAGGAAGGAAGCCCTTCTCCATGGCATACAGAACATCTGCCTATAAAGAGGTCTTCTTCTCCCATGGAGGAGCATCCAAACACCCGCCATTCCAGCCCCGCTTTCCTACATGTAGCCAGAGGTCTTTTTGAAGTTTTATGTGCTGGAGCAGCTCTCTGAGAGCCAGGGACAAACTGCTTCTCTCTTGGAGTAGATAGGAAAAATCCAGATACTCCAGAGATGTGCACACAACTGTCACAGCTGTGTGTGCATTTAACTTCTTTCCTTTATCACATCTGCCACTGCTGCAATGAATTATTCAAGTTGTTTTTCTACTATGCTGGCAGCCTAACTGGAAGGCAGTGACAAGACTGTGTGACATTGTACAAGGGTTAATCTGTTGCCAGATCTTGGAGTCCGGGATGAATCTGGAAGACTTGTGTTTGATCTGGCCAATTTCCCTCTGGTTTTTAATTGAAGTTTTAGGGGACTCTGCCATAGCTGGCTGTCTTGAATGAACCCCCCTCCAAACCCAAACTAACAATCTCATCTTCTTTGTTTCTGCTCTAAATTAAAATGACGCTATCACATCAGTTTCTCTCCCAGCTGCCAGTGTTTCCACTCTATAGAAACTGTTTCTCCTAGGATAAAAAGATGGAAAATCCAGTGATTGCCCAGGGAATGTTTAGGCTCTTTCAAAACTACAAAGAGAAAATACAGTAACTGAGAACACTGAGTGGCTTTATACAGTCAATTTTCCTGCCTACTGCATAGTAGGATCATTAGGGAGCAAAGGGCCAGACTAGATAAGATGGCTATCACACAGTTAACAACAATTAGTGATTGACTTTTTAAAAGTTAAAAATGAAGGTGTGGGGGCTTCTGATGAAGAGTCTGCGATGAAGAGGTTAGAAAGCATTGATCCTTTGCCTTCATTATGGTTCCAATTCATGTTAATAAGCAGAGCCTGGAAGAAAGCCTTTTCTTTCAAAACAAAGTTTGGCCCCAAAGTAGAAGTATAATGCAGTCACTTGGTGGCCAGTTTCTGATGGATCAATGACACTACCATATATATTCAACTATAAGCCAACCTCAAAATTATGGATTTTGATATGACCCATGCATAAGTCGAGTATAAAATTTAGTAGCATACAACACAGGATGTAATGTATGAAGCAAAGGAAAACAATGGTAGAGCTGTTTAAAATTTTTGACAGGCATAACTGTTTGTGCTCACCCTAAAGGCTGGATGGATGAGATAATAGATGGGGTTGATGCTTCTTTTAGGTGCTCCAAGAAGAGATTAAGCTCTCACCTTTCACCAGGGCATGTTTTGATAAGAATTAAAATACAATACTTACATTGACCTGTGGATAAGTCGACCCAGGGTTTTTGGGTCAATTTTTCTAGACTTATACATGAATATATACAGTAATTGCAGGGATGGGCAAGTAGTTGCTTTCCAGGGTTTACTGGATTTTACTCTTGAAGGTGCTGGGGGTGATGGTGTCACTTTGGTTCATTCAGGACTTCCCTCCATGTGGGTTGGCATGACCATGTAGTCACCATCATTATCTCCCTCTCCAACTCCATCCTTGCCTTTGATCAATTGCTCCTCAGTGCTCCTACCTCCTGTTTCCCATTTATTTATTGCATTTCTGTCCTGCCTTTCTCCCAAAATGGGATTCAAGGATTTTAAAAGGACAGAACTAAAAAATTAATTACATAAGTTTTTTTTAAAAAATTAAATATTAATATTAAAACATAACAGTTAAAAACACAGCATACTTAAACCAGTGCAGCTGTTTCAGCAGGAAAGTTGCATGATCCCTGTAACCAGCCTGGACATTGAATTTGGACCCACTGAAATTTCTGAACAATTTCCAAAAACAGCCCCATGTAGAGTGCATTACAGTAGTAGTCCAAACTGGATGTAATCAAAGCAAGTGTCACTGTAGCTGTTCTGACTTCTCAGGAAAGAGGTGCAGCTGGAGCACTAGTTTTAACTGTGCAAAAGCACTCTTTGGCCACAGATGAAACCTGGGCAAACACTCAAGCTGAAAATCTGAGATTTCAGGGGAAGTGTAACTTCATCCAGCACAGCTGAATCTCTGGCGCTTTACAGAGCACCCAAAAAGGGTGCTGTGCTGATGCCACTGGTTGCTGCATCCGGGAATTGCAGCGGACAAACTGCGTGATTCCCGGACGCAGCAAAAAGAACCTGCAAAAAGCGGGTTCTTTTTGCGGCACAGAAATGATGCCACAAGGTGCCAATGGCACACTCACAGCATCATTTCCACCATGCGACGTGCGGACGCTAAGTGTCTGTGACATCAAAATGGCGGTGCCCATGTAGAATGGGTGCCGCCATTTTGTACACGCTTGGCCTAGTACATGCTGAGCGCGTACTAGGCTGCCCGTGTGGAACGGGCCTCAGTTCCCTGATCTGTTATCTGACTGACCAGGAGTACCTCTGTCTTGTCTGGATTAAATTTCAATTTGTTCATCCTCATTCAGTCCATTACTGACAGCAGACACCAGTTTAGCACAGGGACAGCCTCCTTGGAGTCAGATGGAAAGGAGAGATAGAGCTCAGCATTGTCCGCATACTGGTGACACTGAGCCCCAAAACTCTGGATGACTTCTCCCAGAGGTTTCATGTCAACATTGAACAGCATGGGGGACAGAACTGAGTCCTGGGGACACCACAGGCTAGTGGCCAGGGTGTTTTACAGGTATTCCCCAGCACTACCTTCTGGGTCCCCCCCCAAAGAACTGGAACCACTGTAAAACAGTGCCCCCCAGACTCCATCCCAAAAAGTTGATCCAGAAGGATATCCATGGTCAATGGTATTGAAAACATGTACATGGGAAGTTATTTCTCTTCTTTGCTTAGCTATAATTTCTTCTGAATGCATCTACCTTTATAAGAAGGCCAGCTCCTGATATCCCATCATAGCCAGCCCAAGATTTTTTGTTGACTGAGGCCTAACAGGAAAATGGCACCCTTGCGTACCCACAATGACAATCCTTGCCCCTGTTCTTACTTCAGTCACATGGCCACTTTAATCAGTTTCTTATCACCACTGAAATTAACTACTCACTTGCTAGTCTTTTACAACACTGAACTTCATTCTGCCTCACAAACAGTGGGCCTAAACCTCCATCCCCTTCTGCTCTCCAAAGCTGATTGATTCCATCACTCAATTTCCATTGGAAGGAAACCAAGCTTTGAGAGAAATGGGTGCACTGGGAGGGATCCTAAGCTATTTTGAAAGCCAAATGTCATAGGCTCACCTTAGGGTTGCCATAAGTTGGAAACGACAACAACAACATTAATTCTGAAATACCTTGAAGTAACAGTCCTACCTGCAACATTTTCTGTAATCCTTTAGCATGAACAAGTATCATAATGTTGGCAGAGGAAAAAATGGAATCTTTAATTCTGCATCAGACATGTACAGTGGTCCCTCCACATTCACTGCAGTTAAAAGTGAAGGACCCCTGTGAATGTGGAAAAATGCAAATTAAAAATACTATTATTTTTACTTTAAAAATGTATTTTTAATTTGCATTTTTCAATGACCGAATAAATTTTATTACATTATTACATTTTTACTTAAGAGAACACCTCTAGGAATCTCCATGCCAGATGTTGATCATAGAATCATACTGGAGAACCTACAAATGCCTAGAGAAGTGTTTTCCCTAAGAACGCCTAGGTTCTCCAGCACAACTCTGGTCAGCTTCCGGTAGAGTTGTACTGGAGGACCTAGATTCCCAGAGAGAGTGTATTAAACAAAACTGCAAATAATCAAATCCACACAAGTCAAAGCCACAAATGTGGAGGGCCAGCTGTAGTCACAATGTCATGACTAAGTTCTATCGCCTGATGAATGGGATGCTGCAAGATGATGTGGCTAGCCTCCTCCTGCAATCCCTGACACAATTCACTCACCAGCAGTACAGACCTCTGTCATTCAGGATGGCTGACTGGCTTTTAAGGTAAGTTTCAGGGTCATTGCAATAGTGGCAATAACATCACAATTGCAAGTGAGAATACTAAGCAGTTACAATGTCCTAAGTCGTATTTAGGATATAACTGACTAACAAGATGCTAGCTGGACTGTTAAAAAAACCACCATCATCACCCAAAGCTCTAACGTACAAAACAAGTATCCTCACTTTTCTCCATTGTCATTCCATTACATAAGCAAAGAATGGGCAGGTTATGCACCCCTGGGTTTTTATTAGACATCACAAAGAAACTTAGACCGCTGCAAAAAGAAAAAGACAGAAAACTGTTTTTCTTTTTTCTGCCAGCTGCTTTTAATTATGGAAAAGTCTGTGAGTCTGTCATCAATGTAAAGTTTGCCTATGATGGCATGGCAAAAGAATCTGGCTCATGAGAAAGCGAGAGGAGATTTTTTTAAAAAACTGCATTAGGTATTTTCCTGTCATAAGGAATAACATCTACCCACTGTGAAGATTGTTCTTAGGAAGCAATTTCCCTTACTGTGCACCTTTGCTGCCGTACAAGGTTGAAGTCAGCTCCTAGCTGTCTTGGGTCTGAATGCAATTATCAGCCCGAAAAAAGGGTAGGCCCACTGAATCAATGGAAAATTTGGGCAGTCATGGCTTGTGTAATGTGTTCCATAGTCACAGAACAGAATGTATACTGAATTTGTGCTAGGGCGACTATGAGCCTGTACAGACTGGCACTTTGTACCAGCCTGTAGGTGAACTAGGGCTCAGGTAAGCCCTACTTGTGCAGCCGGTGTGATTGTTTAAGTGTTGGACTAAGACTCTAGAGAACAGAGTTGGAATCCCTGCTTGGCCATGAAACCCACTAGGTGACCCTGGGCAAGTCACACTCTCTCAGCCTCAGAGGATAGCAGTAGCAAACCCCCTCCAAAGAAACTTGCCAAGATAAACCTGTGATAGGTTCACCTTAGGGTTACTGTAAGTCGGAAAATGACTTGAAGGCACACTGAGTGTAATGACTTTCAAAGCTGAAGCCCTTAAATTAGCTCTGCTTTGGGGGCTAAAAAGTATTTTTAAGCAGGTTTATGAACTTATTTTGTTGGTATTGATGACATGGGCCCAAATTCATAAAAGCAAAAACTGCAGCAGTTAGCCATAGATCTGGAATTTTGTACCTCTTTTCTTTTAGCTCAAGGGTATGATAGAATTAAATTAATCTTAGTGCAGATGTTCAAGGATATAGAAATGCAACCTCAGGTAGCTAGGATTAAGACTTGTTGTCAATCTACTATTTTTATGCCTCTTTCATTCCTCCATATTTGTCACTTCCAAAGTACCTGGTACATTTGCCAAATATCAAGATGAAACAAGATTAAATGTTATCTCTTTGGCAGATTGCATGGGTTGTTCAAAACGGGGCACCTAAGTGGGATAGGATATGCAATTGTGATTTTCTGTCAAAGATTTTATTCATGTGTTCCAGCTATAATGATCTTAGAAATAAATAAATCCACCCACTCTAAAAATAAATGAGGGGAAGGTCCTATTCTATGTAAAGTTTTTATTTTGCCATATAATGTTGATAGACAGGTACCTTTGAGAACATTTAACTTTTTTGGCAATACTTTATAACTGCTCAATGTAAATCTTAAAAGCTATATAGAAAATTATCCAAAATATGATGGTCCAGGGGAAGAGTTTTAGAATTTTAAATGCTGCAGTTAATTATTTACTGACTCTCTTGAGTTTTCACTATGTATAATGGCAGTTTGCTAAAGTACGATAAATTTCTGTTCTGTAACAGAAATTGTGTATTTCTGTTCAGATTATAATAATTAATTCAGATTTTGCATCTGCGCATACAGCGTGTGCAAAACTTAGTCAAATCAGTCTCCTCATTTTCCTCTTTGTCTGTGGGGGAAGAGAGGACATGTAAATAGCCATCCCACCTATCCACCTGGTCCAATTTCCTCTGCACAGATTAGTAAGGGCTGTTCAAGGCCTCCAGACAGAGAACTCTCCAACCTGGGACACTCTTTTACCTGGCAAACTGCAAAGCATGTATTGTACCACTGACCTCTTACTACCATCTTGCTATGACCTGAGGGGCTGTGCAGATGGGCAGCTCCATGCCGCCTGTTTTTGCCCCGGAGGGAGGCCACAGCAACCAGACACCGCGGCCTCTGGAAGGGCGAAAAAGAATCCACTTTCCAGTGGGTTCTTTTTGCGTCCCTGAAGGGGTGCCATTGGCGCACTTGCATGCCATAATGACACCCCGTGTGTGTAGCACCATTTGGGCAGTGCACCCAAGGGATGTCAACATGGTGCACCACATGTGTACGGGCGTGTGCCAAGATGGCACCCGGGTGGCGGAACTAGGGCTTGGAGTTCAGTCCTAGTTTGCCTGCAGGCCAGCACACAGTGCCAGTCTGTACAGGCTCTGAGCGTCTCTTATTGGGGGTATTTTGTGGTTCTTCTGATATTGCTGACCAGCACCTCATGTCATCCTTTCACTACTATATGCTGGATAGGGCAAATGAGAGCCTCAGTCCAACATCATCTGCAGGTCCACAGGTTGCCTACTTCTTCCCAGTCCAACCCCCTTGCAGAAGGCAAGGCCATGAATCAGGGCTGGACAAATGGTAGCCCATGAGGCCATTTTTACAGCCACCAGGCTTCTACAGACCCCCTGTGACAACCCTTACTCATGTATATATTATGTTTTCTGCTCTTTGACACCTCCTAAGAGCAGCCATTTTGCATAGGAAGAGTTATTGGGGCCCCAGGCTGATCCTCCCAAGACCCCAAAGTTTAAACCAATATGGAGGCCTGGTCACCCTCACTTGCACCATTTTTATCCTCCCCCTTTTTTAGTTTGACATTTCCAGGTCTGGGATCACTCATGACTAGCGCTAGGAATTAAAATCTGCCCTCTAGGTTCTGGAAACATCCCAGCCCCTGGGACATTGGCAATGAGTAGCAAGAAAGACCTCACAGGCTAAATGGCCAACATAAAGGACCTGAAAAGCAGTGAGGCCATTCTTTGTGGATACAAAGGAACAAATGGGCTTCCTAGAAAATAAATGTGAATGCTGGGCCATTGTGCTTTCCAGAATATACACGAGGAAACAGCAGTACCTTAAAATGCACATGAAATACACATGGAGGTATGGTGTTTCTTTTTCTTACAAGGATAGTGGTAAGCATTCTCTTTAAAAATGACTAATGTGATTAAAACCTTGCAGGCTGGAACCTTGAGGGAGGAGATATGTTTCTTTCTGGAAGGATGCCAGTTGGCTATCCCTTTTTTGAAAGAAGAAGGGAGTGAAAAGAAAGAGGATACAGATCTTCATGAAAGAATGACGACGAGAGACCTGGAACCCAGATTGCTGTTGCTCATGTGCAATGTGAATGGGGTCAAGCCAAAAAGCAGGAATGTCACTCTTCCTTGCCAAAAAAAAGAGGAAAAAAATCCTAGCAATTAACATGACTCAATTAACTGAGGCCTCCAAAGCTCCTGTGCACCACTGAATCAATGCAGCAATTGCACTCGAGTCAAACAGGCCTCTGGTGTCGAAGTCCCAGGGGCAAAACAGGAGCAGCAACGTGAGCCAGTGTTGCTGCTGCTGGCATGTGAGACAAAGACGTAGCCAAGAGAATGATCTGGCATGCAAAGGAAGTAGCACTGCTTTGAATGAAATCCCTGCTGGAAAGGAAAGATGGATTTCTTCCAAGATCTATGAACAGAGGAATGACTCCAGGGATGGAGGTGGGGTCATAGCTTCTGCTTCTTTAAATAAATATAGCAGTTGTTCTTGTTCCTAAACTGAGAGTGTAAGATGGAAATCATTTTAAGCCAGTATGTGTGTTTGCTTTCCCCATCTTTTCTCAATCTAGGGACAAATCCCAGAACCCCCCATCCAGTAGGATCAAGAGGGTTCTGGGTTTCTAGTACAAATATTAACTCCCCCAGTTCTGGTAGATGAAGTTGGCTTTGGCTTTGGTGAAAACAGGATGCTCTTGCCAATGTTATGTCACAAAAGTGCCACGTGGGAAATTCCTCTTAAGAACATCAACACATTAACAACATTAACAACTATGGTGATAATTATGAACCTCCACGGATCATCCCAGGGCCACCCTACCTCAAAACAATAAAACTAGAATAATCTAATGAAGCCACGAAGGAGATTCAGGAAAGAGTAAAGGAAAGTAAGGTGCCACATTCCCACTGGGCAAAAAAAGGGCTTATTTCGCTGCGATTCTTACTTGGATTGACTCGAATCTGACCCATCGTTCCCATTAAAAATAAACAGGTTCAAACAGACCCAGGGTGTTTACGACCTGTTTTCGTTCCATTGTATTTTCCGGTGGTATTTGAAGTGGGTTCTTTTGCCTCCTCTTTCCACTGCCCTTCCGGGAGACCCCTCTTTTTGTAAAAGCACTGGCAATCAAGCGCCGTGAGTGCTTGACGTCAAGCCAAGCAGTTGCTTAGGCACTTTTCTCCACTCCGGGAAAGGAAGAAGGGGCCTCATTCCCCTCCAATCTATTTTCTGGAAGAGAGAAGGTAGCCACTATTCCTCCTAAAACCCCGCGGCAATCTTTCTGGGTCTTCCCATAGTTCCTCTGGAAGAGAGAAAGAGCCTCTAATCCCCCCAAATCCCTTTGCCTCCCCCATTGCTCCCTGGGCTGTCTGGGGTGCGATCAAGGAGGCATGTACTGCAAAGCCCATCTGCTGCTCAGGTGCTCAGGCAGAGGCAAAAAAGAATAGTTTAAAATGGTGTTCAATGGGTCTCCTCACATGTTGGTCTATGAATGTGGAGCAGAGGGGAGATTGCAGGAGGAGTAATGTGTTTACTGCGTTTGGAGCTCAATGTAGCGCGATCGCCTTACTCTGCTTCCCAGTCCACTGGGGGGAAGGCTATGTGAATGGAAGAAAATAGTGCCGGCGATGCAGAAAGAGAACAAAGAGGGTGACACCCCCAGGCCAGCCCCTTGAGCACTGCTCCTCCCATCCCCAGGTTCCCGAATCAGACACCCTTTCGTTCCCATTCATTTGCCCCAAATCAGACTCAGGAGGCACAGGAAAACCACTGTTTTTTTAAACCGATTTATCGACCTATAGTTTGGGTTTTCCTAGATAAATCAAATCAGATTCAGATCTCAATGGGAACGATTTCGGAGCAATGCGGGTCAGATTCGCGCTCAAATGGAAATGATGCACCCATGATTCGCATCAAGACCCGCGTTATAGGCCAGTGGGAATGACCCCTAACTCTTCACACAATGCATGCAGGGTGACCAGACCAGATGAGACATCCTCCTTTTCCAGGAATGTCATAAATTTCAGCCTCCTGTCCAAGAGGAATTCCAAAATATCTTCTATTCTGAACCTAAGAAGCGTGAATTTATATTTATATGAGTGTTTTCAGCTTTTATTTTGTCATGTCTTACATTTTTGTGCATGTCATACATTTTTCCGTGCCTTGTCCTCCTTTGTAGTTATGACATCTGGTCACTCTGAGCACAGAATTAAATTGGGGGATTGGTTACCACAAGTACAACTCACTATACACTGGAATTTTCACTGAGGTCAACAAATACGCCACAATCCACACAATGTCGTTTCAAAAACTTGGTGGGGGAAAGCTAATGGACCAGAGTAGGTGCTTTTTCTTTTCTTTTCTTTTTTTGCCACATCTGTGGAGGATATAAAAGCGATCTGTGAAAACCCTTCAGCCATATCTGGTAGTTGTAGAACATAGAAAGATACCTGTTTATTTCTGTATAGCCAAGTGCCGCTAAATGACAGCAACTAACTCTGTCCCATGCCCTCTCTTCACCTTTCCTCTCCTCCACTTCTTGTTTAACTTATTTTCAGAACAAGGAGAGCTGTGATACTTAGAGGAAAAATCATGATTCAATAACTCATCGTGTAAAAATGCATTCTCGTAATTGAATGCTTATGTTTTGAACAGCGATCTGGAAAAGTTGATTTTTAAAATATTTTCTTCCATGAGTTGCACATTTGTTTTGTTCCTTATCTGACTTTTAAAAGCCTATGTCCTGATTCCAATAGTTTGTCAGTGTTTAGGGGTGTTTTGCAACATTTTCTTTTCTAGACTGACATTGGAGGCATTCTTGATCACCATCTCACTCAAAATACAGTGTCACTTCTATGGACTATAGGTAAGTAAGTAACCAACTTGAATCTGTGGGAGATCACAGTTCATGTTGCTCCCTGGATCCTGTTTTTGCCAAGTCAGGCGGGAACAGAGTCACCTTTTCTAGACAAAGGTGATGCCTTTCTGTAGCACAAGCTTTATGAGAGAAACCTGGTCCATACTACCTTCTGTCTCATCAGATGATGTCATATATTTGCAAAGAGGGGAGCTGGTCTGCTGCCCAAGAAAACATGTTAGCAATGAGAGCATTTGACTGGCTATTGCTGAAGGCTCCAGACCCAAACTTCTAAGGCAGCCATCTCTAAACTTGTTATTGTTGCATGCCTTAACGTCACTTCTGACTGATGGCAATCCTAAGGAATTTCATGACCAGATTTGTTCAGAGAGGGTTTGCTATTACCTTCATTTAACTAAGGAGTTTATCCCATTAACAAATAAGCTGGCTTACCTCTTCTGGCTTGAACCCAGGATCTGGGATGGCCCTGGATGTTATCATACCTAAATCACCGCCTATCTAGCTGGAATGCCGCTGCTCGGATGCATCCCAGGTTGAAGCCTTGCTCAGCCAACACTTTTTCAAATTCGGGGAGCTTCCAATTTCCAAAATTGGCCAGCTGAGTGAGGCTGTGATCCGGGATGCATCTGAGCAGCAGCATCCCAGCTAGATGGGTGGTGATTTAGGTATGGTAATATCCGGGGGCATCTCGGATCCTGAATTCAAGCCAGAAGAGGTAAACCGGCTTATTTGTTAATGGGATAAGCTTCCTAGTGACTTCCAAATGTGATGGACTACAGCTCTCATCTTCCTAGTGGACATGTTAGGTGGGGATTATGGGCTTTAAACTTTAACACACCCGGCCCAGGCTCCCTGGCTCCCCGATTTCCCTTATTCCTCTCGTGGCCCCATCCCCTGATGATGAGGATTACTGAGGGTTTTGGGGTTTAGTTTAGGATAGTATAATTATAAATTGTTATAGTCCCATTTTAATACATTTAAGTGTTTAATATTTTTTTAGGGGGGGGAAGGGGGAATAAATATTTATGTATATTTTATTCTGTAAATTTTTATGTTGTTCACCGCCCAGATTGGCTTTGCCACCGGGTGGTATAGAAATAATAATAATAATAATAATAATAATTATTATTATTATTATTATTAGGATGTACCAAGTTGGGAAGGCTGTTTAAAGATTGTATGTTTCATCAAAATATATACACACATACACATCAAGGATGGAGAGGCAGAGCAGACAAACAAAGACAGACTGCAAAAGTTCATGTGTTGCTCAGAACAGATGACATTCTAATGGTAAAATAAGAGAGGAAAGACTTCCTGCTTCACAGTATGTGCAACAGCCTTTCCCTACGCACTGCATATCAAGAAATCTTAGGGCTATTTGTTTCTGCTTTTGTGTGTATGTGCCTTCAAGTTGCCTGCCAACTTATGACAACCCCATTGATTTCATAGGCTTTTCTTAGATGAGGAATACTCAGAGGTGGCTTTGCCAGTTCCTTCCTCTGAAATATATTATTTCTGCTTAGCGAGATAAAAATCCTCCTCCTGTCTCCAAGAATCCTTGTGTGGCAAACTGACAATTAACTGAAGGGTGCATATGTGTTGATCATGACATGATATTAACTGAAAATTGTGATTTCCCAAAATCCAGAGTATTTTCATTTACGACAAGAGCTCTGGAGTTCTGGCCACACAATGGTTAAATGCCAGTACTGTAGCCACAAGGTTGTGAGTTTGATCCTAAGGGCTCCAAGGTTAAGTCAGCCTTCCATCCTTTCGTAGGTTGGTAAAATGAGTATCCAGCTTGTTGGAGGCAATTGGCTAACATATTGTAAACCACTTAGAGAGTGCTTAGTTCACTATGAAGCAGTATAGAAATATAAATGCTATTGCTATTGTGACAAGTCTCTTCAAGAATGCCATCCCACTGTGTAATAGAGCAATATCACAATACTCTCGGTCTGTGTACTGGATGACTTCAGCATGGCACACTAATTTTCCAAGACCTACTCCATGATGACCATTACAGGCCCCTGAGACGTGTACCTGTATTTCTAAGCCATGGGGTGGGAGAGGACTTGGTGAACGCTCTAGATATTTAGACAAAATAAATCTCTATCAGATTATGGGAATTGTAGTTCAACACATCTAGAGGGCACCATGTTAGGGAATGCTGTATTATCATCTTCGAATTTGCTACAGAATCTATAGTCCATGGGTAGGCAACCTGCGGCCCGCGGGCCGGATGTGGCCCGGCAAGGCCTTGGGACCGGCCCCAGTCCGGTCCTGCCGCCGATTGCCGCCGGGGCCTTTGGGGGGCAATTGTTTATAGAAGCCTCAGAAACATGCATTTATATTAACATTTCTTTAAAAATCAGCAAATTTTTTCACGTGTCCTCCATTTTTTAAAAAAGTGTCTTCCACTTGAAAATTTTGTCCTACATTTGTCCTGGTTTATTTATATATTTAAATTTTTTTAAAAAATATTTAATTATTTATTTTTTGGCTTCGGCCCCCAGTTGTCTGAGGAACAGCAACCCGGCCCCAGGCTCAAAAAGGTTGCCTACCCCTGCTATAGTCTGTCTCCAATGGAAGTATGGGCAATTTTTCTTCTTGCTAATAGAAGTATGCTCTGACTGAAAATAACATAGATTTTAGTTAAGAAAAGGAAATTGTATCTTGTCACATTAGGCTGTAAGAAATACCAAAAAGGCCCAGTTCCCATAGAGGGGAAATTATACACGTTTCTGATTCTGAGACTGAACTGCCACCTCTGGTTCTCAGATGGAAGAAGGAGATGGCTTCATTTGATATTCGGGCTTAAAAGTTTGGAAGTGAATACCAGGGCTGCATGTTTCCAATATGGAAAAGAAAAATTATGTGGTAGTACTGTAGTACGTTATGTGATTCATTAATTTACTGTTTTATTTTATATTATTCATACTAAATTGAGGTGTTTATAATGGAATGGCTCAGCATCCCTTGCGCTATTTGCCTGCTGTGCTCCAGTCTCCTTGGGCATGGCTCTTGCTTGTCCCATCTTTGTGAGTGAATTCTCTAAGAGTGTGAGCGACTTCAGCAAACTGAAAGTCTGATGCGCTACAACTTCCATCATCCCCAGTTAACACAGCCAGAGGCTGATCTAGACCTAAGGCAATGAACTCCACAAATGAACAATTGGTGTCCTCTGAAACAGCTTTTCCCCCTGTTGTCCACTACTGCCAAGAAACTTTATTCAATGACCACAGCTTTTCATGATATGAACGAATGAAGGGAGAAATCCAGCTCCCTCTCACTCTTTCCATGCGTTACTCTTTCCACACTAGTCATAAGAAGGATGATTACTACAGTTGGAAGAGATAACTATATGCTGGATGAAATTAAGGATGTGGAAGAAATGAGTTTTCTCTGAAGATGCCAGCCACAGATGCTGGCAAAACTTCAGGAATAAACTCTTCTAGAACATGGCCAGATAGCCTGAAAAACCCACCAAAAAAAACTATAGAAATGGGTTTTGTTTACATTTTAATGTAAGCCCACCACATTTTGCATTTTCAGGCCAATGTCTGAGATGATGCTCAGTTACCCTAGGAGATTCAATAAACAAGTAAGCAAGCAAAAAAGAAAAGAAGAAAAAGAAGAAAAGAAAAATGTCCAAGCTCTTGAGTGATACTCTGCTAAACAAAAGGCTTGGCCTGAAGCTGTGTGCCATCTTCATCCTTCAGATAATACTTCTGCATCCCACATAGGAAAAGGAAATGAAAATTATTACAAAAGATTAGAGTGATGGACAGCAGCAGGCCAACCCTTTCACTTTTCAGTTGCCTACATTTTTAACAACAGTCCCCCCCCCCCCCTTATTATAAATAGAAACAAAAATTGGAAGGAGAGGAGAAAGTGTCCATGGGCTCATTAGTGTCCATGGACAATGTTTTACAAAATGGAGAGCTAGCTGGACACATTTTACTGACATGGGTACACACAAATAACAACAGACTGAACAACCTGATCCTTTTGTTAAGGTCTGGTCCGTTGAGACTACTCCTCTGCCATTACTTTCAGATTAAAAAGCCACTCTGTTATTCTTCCCCAAATACTCTGCTAGCTTCCAACAGGAAAATTATGGATTTATTACATTTTCCTTGAGAAACCATAGATTTTCCTGGGACGCTTAAGCCCTACCTGAGAAATTGCTCCCACTTAAAAAAAATCCCCATTGTATCTTCTCTTTCCTGTAGTTCTGTAAGATCAGAAGCATTGTCATCTTCTGAATAAGAGCTGCTGATCTTGTCTAGCTTTCTGTTTGCACAGCGGCTAACCAAATGCCGCTGTCGGGAAGCTCACAGGCAGGGAATGAGTCAAGAGCTCCCTCCTGCCATTATTATGCAGCAACTGGCATCAAAAACCCTGGAGGAAGCATACAGGTATATGAAGTAGACGTGTTCCTGGGCATTGTGCCTTTCACAGAAAAGTTAGTATCAGAGGCAGATAGGTTCCAACAAAATACACATTATAAAATTAATAATAGTGCAACAGTGGAAAAGGTAAACTTTTAATTCAAAACTAACAACTCTTTCTGGACTGCTTTAGTTGTATATTCCTGCATGGATGAGAGTTGGACCAAGAGACCCTTGTGGTCCTGTCCGACTCTGTGATTCTGTACATCTATGATTCTATGTGAAATGAAATAACCAAATTAGATAGGCCTGGCATAAGTTTTAAAAACACACACACACAACATTTTGAACCTTATAGAGAGCATTTGAAGGCTTCTTCTCAAATGAAGCCAGGAATTACTTTTTCCTTCATCAGCTCCCACTTTTTGTTATTACCATTTTGGTAGCCAAACAGATAGATCCATGGTTGTTGTTTTTTTAACATGCTAGGGACTAGCTGGTGAGGCAGGCCTTATCTCCATGGGCCAGAAAAGATCCCCCCACCATTCTGGTGGGATCCTGTTCAGACAACACATGGCCCAAAACCCAATTCTGGTGTAAAAAGTCTGGACAACGTCCAGCACGTTCAGCATCAGAACCGGGATATAACACACTGAACACAAATTTTAAAAACTTACAGGAATCTTCCATTCCCATGCCAGGGTGGCTGTCTGCATGAGGTCAGAATTAGCCATATGATTGTCGCTGGATGTCATGTTCTGGCTTCAGAAGCAACTGATCTGTGGTGGCAGCAGATGCACCAGCAGCTCTCTTGGATGCCCATGCAAACAACCATCCTGATGTGGGAACAAAGTCCCCATGTCCAAATGAGCTTTGTCTGTGTGCAGAATCAAGTGTGTTCCGCCCAAATACCCAGAGCAAGAATGTGTAAAAAGAGCTAAAACAAACCAAAGCAACATATACACTTACAATAGTGTGGGGTACTTTCTGATGCCAATTATTTCTGATATTGCCACAATGAAAAACATTTTTCATTCCCTTTGAACAGAGTGAACTAGCCGGCAACCAAGCAGAAAGTGCCTGTATGAGTGTAAGACGAATGAGTGAGTTCTGAGTTTAACCCAGAGCTGGAGAACCGAAGAACCAAGGAACTGTGCTTTAAACATAGCTAAATGACCAAACAAGATGGTTCCGCGCAAAGCATTGATGTGACGAAGGTATTTGGCAACCGAGGCGAGGAAAGTCTGAAAACTTGGAAGCTGAAGTGGGGTGCCGTCCAGGTGTGACGAACTATTACCAGGAAGAACCTTATCTCCTGAGTCGCCATGATGAGGAACTGACAGGAGAATGGAGGACTTTGAACAGAACAAGTTGCTTTGAACACGGTCTGATCTGAACAACCTGTCTGTCCTCCCAAAAGAGGAAGTTGAATAATGGGCTGCAATATTGCAAAAATTCAGCAGCCAAAAGCCAGAGAGAAGAAAAAGTATAAAGCCCCTGGATTTTCATCTCCATTTTGTTGGCATCTACCGTGGCAACAGTGTCATCCCCAGCCTTCGAGAACAACTGATCAATGTTCGGCGGAAGGAAAGTGTGTGTGAGTATTGTATGAATGTGTGAGTGAAAGAGCTCTTGATAATCAATGTTTGTGTTACTTTTGTGATTCAATAAATGTTATATGCATGGTGTTTAAAACCAAATTTGGTGTCTCAATGTCTTTCTCAGCCTTGCTGTGAATAGGTCCACAGGGGGGGGGAGAGGTTTTCATTACACGCTCTCAGGATAAACAGGTAGCCCTTACAATCTTGGGCATAACATGAGCATATCATGATTGGCTGGAGGCAGAAGGGGGCAACTGCTTCAGGTGGCATATGGTGGGGAGGGGTGGCAGCACTAGGCTCCTTGCCATTCAAATGCCACAAAAAACAAAACAAAAAAAAAACACCTAGTTCTGAAGTCTACAAAAGACAATTAGCTGTGAAACAAACTTTTCACTGCAGATCATGACTATCCAGGGGGTTTATGGGTCTGGAGCAGAAAGCACCACCTATCAAAGGACCCATACATGAGGGCAGGTGGATCTGGTGAGCATCATGATTGAGATGAGGCAGTGGCCAATGGTGCCCACAGGTGCAAAGGGGTTTGGGGAGGACCCATGCCAAATGATGCATTTCCCCCTTTCCTTGGGTAGCCCTGTCCCCAACCCAGCTGCTTTCTGTACAGGGAATGCTGTGTTTGAGGTGATGGAGAAGCATGTCCCACCAGGAAGCAAAAAATCTTTGGGTGTCCTTGTGAGATTATGGTCTGTTACAGACTGTCAAAATAAAGCTGCTTTGGGTCTCTTTGGAGGTATGCTGTTTAAATGATGCATGGGTCCTAAGAGTCCGGAGGTCATGCCAAAGCCACACTCCATTCCTAAGCACTGGAGGGCAGCTTTGGTGCAGCTTCCAGATTCTTAGGATGCATGCATCATTTAAACAGCATACCTCCAAAGAGACCCAAAGCAGCTTTATTTTGGCAGTCTGTAACAGGCCTATGAAGTGCATAAGAAGACACTAAATAGATGCTAAAAAGTATTCATAATTGTAAAGCGGGAGCAAATTTCCACCCACTCTGTATAGAGGTGGTTGAGGAAAAACAAGGAAATGTTTTCTGACATAGATCTTGATGAGTGAGTTGCATTATAATCAAAAGCAAACACGGGAAGAGACTATAGATCTTACCCCTCTCAAAATCCAGACCATCTTTATTTACAAACTTGATAGGACTCATACTGACTCACACCCACTGAATCATGATTTTTGTATCAAGTAATACTCCTTTATTCTTAGACAATCTTAAATCTCACAGTTGTGAACATAAGGATAAAAATAATCTGGCAATGCTTTGTGCTTGCTTGATCTCACAGGGAATGGAAAAGAAAGCAAAGGCATTTAACACCCTAACAGAGCTTACAGCAAGGAAAATGGCTGGCATTCATTAAGCACGTTCAGAGAATGAAACTTTTTTATAGCACATCTCTTCAGCAGATGAGAACAAGATGTATCCACCAGAAGCAGAGCCTGGAAAAGTTGGTCCTTTAAATTAGAAGTCCCAGAATCCCCCAGCACAATCATCTGCCTGAAAATTTTGCTAGTCCCATTGAAACAAATAAGATGAGTGGAAAAGCACTGCTGTTTCTAATGTGAAGTCGAAGGCTTTCATGGCCAGCATCCATAGGTTTTTTTTTGGTGGGTTTTTCGAGCTATGTGGCCATGTTCTAGAAGAGTTTATTCCTGATGTTTCACCAGTCAGGAATAAACTCTTCTAGAACATGGCCACATAGCTCGAAAAGCCCACAAAAAACTACTACCGTTTCTGTTGGTCTCCCTGTAGCATCTATAACTCATCTGGACATTATACTCAAGGGTTATAATTTGACAGATGGTTTTGGTTTTAATCCGATCTGCAGTGCCCACCAGTTGCAAGGAGAAACAGTTCTAAATTGGAGTAAGAGGCTCATTGTGTGTGTATGTGCCTTCTTCAAGTTGCCTGTTGATTTATGGTGACCTCATGAATTTCATAGGATTTTCTTAGGGGTCATGGAATACTCAGGCAACAAATAGAAGATCCAGCCATAACGCACCAGGAAATCAAGATGTGACACGGTGTGCTTTTGGTTGTCGTCCAAGTTTCAGTGCTGAGTTTCTGGTTGACAAGTCAAAATTTCAAAAAGGTTTTCATCACATTTCTACTCTCACAGCCTTTAAGAAGGCTCTTAAGACGGATCTCTTCCAACAGGCCTTCCCAAGCTAGCTCCTCTCATCGCTCTGTCCACCAATTCCCTTAATTTTAACACTATTGTATTTTATTGTTTTTAAATGCTGATTATTTAATTGTAATTTAAGTATTGGGATGGGAAGTTGGGAAGGGACCGATTTTTACTTTTATTGTATTTTCTATGTATTTTTATTGTTATAACCTGCCTGGATTTCTTGTGATTGGGTGGGCTATAAATAAATCATTTTTTATTGTTGTTGTTGTTGTTGTTGTTGTTGTTGTTATTATTATTATTAGGGAGAAAAGGTTGCCTGCATGACTGCATGGGAAATTGTAACAGAGGCTTGAAATTTGTTCATTAGTTTTGGTTATCATTCCAGGTTTCAATAGCTGATTTCAAAGACGGGTTTTTTTAGGGGAGAGAGGGAGAGAGAGAAAGCCAGACCAACCATAACTCATCACGAAATAATGTTCCGGAAGGGTTAGAAAACAGGAGAGGTTTCTCTGAGGCACTGCTGCTAAGACTCCTGAGGCAGGAAAAAGGTGAGAAATTGGGAGATGGCTGAAGGTCTGTGGTGAAAATTCCCGAGTTTGAAAAAGGATAGGGAGAGGACTCCCTACAGGCAAGGTTTCTGTGGTTAAAAAGAAGAGTGGATGGGGGACACAGGCCCAAAGCAGATGGGCAAAAAATGTGCCTTCCACATGGTTTGGGGGCATGGCAATTAGATGGCACATGCCCCCCGAACCACACAGAAGCCATGCCATGGCTACGCTGTGGCTGCTTAAGGCGGTCCAAACCCAGCTGCAAAAAGAGCAAATGTTATTTGCTCCCTGCTGCAGCCCATTTTGGACCATATCAGCACCTGACCTCAGGACTGTAGCATCTGGTTGTCGCAGCCCTGCAGTGATAAGGGTGGGAGCAGCCTCTAGCCATTCCTTTTGCCCTGTCTGCTTGAGGCCATAGAGGTCTTGATATATTTCTTTTGGAGTATTAAGTATGAGACCTGGTTTCAACTGGAGCAGGAAAATCCCATTTTTGACTGGGACTAATAATATGACACTGCTTCTCTTCTGTTCTTTTGCAACTGGAATACCGTTGGCCAAAGTGTTTCTTTTTATTAATGCAAAAACACTGTTAATGACCTCCTTTCTCACTACTGCTGTGCTACCATTTGCAATGGGATGATTCAATTCTGCTTCAGTGATGATTTTGGTGGTCAGGGGGTGGTCAATGGATGGGGTTTTAGGAGTAACTTAGGTGCCCTTTGCTTGTCAGGGAGAAAGAGAAGGGGTGGACATTTCCATTTGATTTCCTTTCAATTTGCAAAGTAACTGAGAAACCTTTCAATCTTTCCCCTCTCCATTGGCAGTTGACCACCTCCACCTAAATACGGGCTTGTCAGAGAAGCCAAGAAGGGAAAACTTTGGGCACTGCTCCTTTGCCTCTTTTTGCAGCTCAGTAGGCCAGTTCTGCACTCTTTCTTTCTTTCTTTCTCTCACATACATATACATGCCTGGAAATGTAAGTGAACACTTTATAAAGCATTTATTTCCTTACCCTTGTTCTGCTGTTCTTGTTCCTCAACATCAGACTTGATCATCACTGGCAGAGTCATTGCCACTTTAGTTGCTGGCTTTCATCTGCTAGATTAATCAAGTCTATCTTGCATCAGAAAGCTGACCCCCCTCCACCAAGGAAAAAGCATGTTTATCTTTCTATCTCCGCATGACGTTGAAGCACTTTCGTTCTCTTCTAGTCATAAATGTGTTGAAGAGAGTGGTAAAAATGTCCCTTTTGCCAAATGGATTTTTCCAGCTTGGCAAAAGGGATATTTTTTATGAGCCTCTCCCATGCTTTTATGACTGGAAGAGAAAGAAAGTGCTTTAAGTAAACATACTTTTCTCTGTTTGCCTGCTGGGTTTGTTTTTAATGCAGTAAGGCTCTAAGTCGGTGATTCTCAACCCTCCTAATGATGCAACTCTTTAATACAGTTCCTCATGTTGTGGTGAGCCCCAATGGATAGAGGAGTGGTGTCTCAGTTCCTAAGATCATTGGAAATAAGTGTTTTTCGATGGTCTTAAGCGGCCCCTGTGAAAGGGTCGCTCAACTCCCCAAAGGGGTCACAACCCACAGGTTGAGAACTGCGTTGAGAATGACATCCTATGAGCCTCAACTTCCCTTTTCCAATATAGTGGTAATGATAGCCTAGTTTGTTGTAAGTTATGTACTAGGAAAATTCATTTGAAAGAGAAGGTCGCATGCTGGACTGAGACTTGGGTGATCTGAATTCAAATCCTGCACTGAGCCATGAAATTTACTAGGTGGTCTTGGGCCAATGTCTCGTTCATTCTCCCTTTCGCAGTCTGACAGCATAAATGGGAAAGGGGAGGAAGAGAACTAGGTAAACCATTTCTGAGTTCATTCATGAAAAGTAGAGAGGAGGAAAGCCCTATACGTTGCTTTGAGCTTAAAGGAAGCAAGGTGGGATAGAAATATAACAGACTAACATATAAATAAATGCCCACACAGCTCCAAATAAATGTTAAATATTATTATTAATTATTATAGCAACCAACCAGAACTAAAATTGGATGAAGAAGTATGCAGTAGACTTCCCATATGTCAGTCCTCTAAAGCTTTAGTTGACTAATCTACCGATTAGAGCAGCCAAGCCTCATTATGTAATATTCCTTATCGTTTGCACTAATTTCTCCAACACTGAACATGGCTTCTGTGAGACTGTGTTATAGGGATTAAATGCAGATCTGGAAAAGAACGTCAACATTTGGTAGCAGCAAAAATATTTCTGCTCAGATCACACACTCTCAAATACTGAAAATTATGAAATGAAGCCAGCTTCAGCCTGTTACTAATTTCCTCTTTGGTTACTTACATAAGTCATTGCTGGAATAAAACAGGAAAGGAGCCCTTGGGGAGCAAAGATGAAAAGCAAGAAGAGGAGGAGGAGGAGGAGGAGGGAAGAGAGCCAGCAGCCAAAGGCTCTTGAACGGGACCATTTGTGCATAATGCTGTATAAAGGGATCTGGGCTGTAGGAATTTTGCCCATGGTTTTCAGACAATGTGCACAATGATAAACATTTTCAGGAGCGACAATGCAGCCTTAGGAATCGACAGAACCACTTAATCACCAGACTGTCTCATTTATTGAAAGTGAAAGGGGGGACAATGATAGCATATATGGTACGTTGGAAACCATAAACATCTGCAGGATGTCCTGATTGAGCTTTCAGTCATCTTCAAGAGTTCACAAGTTCATTATCAGTTTACCCATGCCTTCCAACATTTCACAGATTGAAAACACTGATTGAAGGAGAAAAGACAAGATGGGAGGGAGTGGAGCAGTTTGATTTTACTTGAGTCTTCTGAGAGTGTACTCTGCCACTTCCTGGCCTCTCCATATCCTGCACATTGGATTATTTGGTTTCAAAATACTTTTGCAACTTGAACTCAGTTTGAATCAGCTGAAATAAGTTGAGGACAAGGTGAAAGAGCGGGGGGAGGGGGGAATGAGAAGATGAAAAAGAAAGTGGGACATCATAAAATACATCTGAATAAAATGAGACAACAGGAGGTTAACTGGGAGTGTCTTTTCCAAATCAGGACAATGAGAGGATATGGTTTGCTCTTGCAGAAAGAAGTACAGTGGGTCCTCAGTATCTGCTGGAGTTTGGTTCCAGAAGCTCCCCTGTCCCCCATGGATATCAAAATCTGTGGATGAATTGAAAAATACAGATACGTTAGTCTGAAGAATCAGTATGGAGAGAGAGAGATCTTGTAGCACGTTTGAGACTAACTGAAAGGAAAAAAGTTCCTTATGCTGAGGAAGTAGACTTTAGTCTACAAAGGCTCATGCTGCCAACTTCTTTCTTTCAGTTAGTCTCAAAGGTGCTACAAAATCTGTGGATGTATCCATGGATAAAAAAATATATGTTGATATGGAGGGCTGACTATTTAGGTTTTCTGAAACATGATAGCCATTTTAAAGACCATTTCTCTCCTGACTTTCTCTGTCTCTCTCTCTCCTAAAGTTACCAGCCAGAATGACCAAAACATAACTTTTCCAAGACTTTTCAATCTTGAAGACTAAACACTTCAGCTGTCAAAAAGCTCTGCTTCATGTCCTTGTAATTCAATATGTCTGGGGACAAACAACCAGAAGGGGAAAGGCACATTTCCAAGCAATCTGGGCTGCCTGACCTCCAAGGTGCAATGTCCCAAAGCCACTGTGCCATAGTAAGTATGGATAAATTGCATTGAGGTTGCTCTATTGCTCTGTTATACAGTTCCCCCTCCTATAATATCCTTTGTTTTGAATTTCAGCTCCCATAACCTTTCACCACTGGCCAGGTTAACTGGGGCTGCTGGAAGCTCCATTCCAAAATATCTGTGAAGAACCAGATGTAAGAAGGCTCTTTTGTTGGGACACAGATGTGACATAAATCTGACAGACTGTGACATGAACTTTCATGGTCAAGAAGAACTCGCTTCATCAGGTGCATGCATTATGCATATATACTCACCTATTACACACGACAACTTTGTACATTTTGAAGAAGTGTACTCTGGGTAATGCCCCAAATAGTATTTAAGACAGAGAGATGGAGAATCTGTAACCTTCCATATCTTTACTTTAATGATTGGTAGCAGTATTGCTGACCGTTTTATTGTTAGTATTCTTAGATAACATTGTACTTGCATTTTGTATTGTTGAATTTTTTGCTGTAATCCTGCCTCGATCTGCAGGGAGAGGTGGGAAATATAAATTATTATTATTATTATTATTATTATTATTATTATTATTATTATTATTAATAGGCAACCCCATGGGCAAAACCGTGGGGTCGCGACCCTCTCTCAGGATAGCAATGCTCATCAAGATTGAGATGTGATAGTTCTGCTGGCAAACCACAGAAATGTGACCCTCTCTCAAGATGACAATGCTTTATCCATAATCAGATAGATAAGTCCATGCTGACTTAGCCGGTCTTCACATCCTGCTTCCACTGCAAAAAGGGCACATAACCTAGCAAATGATTGTAAGGCAAACAACGGACTAATGTAAGCAAGATGACAATAAAAAGCCCAGCCAAAAACCTGGCTGGAGGAAGCCTGTGAAGAGGCTTGTGAACCCCACTCTCGTCTCTGCGTCTCCTTGCCGCGACAGCGTTCCTGGTCACTGGCCATGCTGCTTGAGGCTGATGCAAGTTACAGTCCAGCAACATCTTGAGAGACACAGGTTGCCCACGTGTGCTTTCAGGTCCAGTTGGTTTTAATAATATTCCCATAGCTTGGCACAGGGAGTGTCAGCTGACTTGAACTGGGAATTGGTATTCAGTCCAATCCACACAACTGCTCATTTGACACTATTTGCTCACTAGGGAGGAAATGGTGTTCTGTACACAGAGAGAACAACTTCATGATCTTATGGTATATCTGTTTCTGTATACCAAAAGAAAAAAAACACATCATCTTAACAGTGCAGATGTCCTAAGGCTCCCTTACCAGGGTACAGAGAATTCTGATCTTGACCAGTTGTGTGTGTCTGGACCTTTATCACACTAGAGGAATCCTGCTAAGAAACAGGATTTAAAATAGATTTAAAGTAGAAAAAACCTGCAAATGTGGGAGGTTTATCACTCGTTTCTGCAAACCTGAAATAACGTGAAAATAAAGTGAACACGACGAAGACAAATACGACACCTTTTTACTTTTGGGAAGTTCTGAAAGTAAAAAGTTGTCGTTTTTGTTTTCCTTACATTCACTTTATTTTTGCATTCTTTCAGGATTGCAGAAACGTCGTGTGATAAACCTCCCACATTTGCGGGGTTTTTTCTACTTTAAATCCCGTTTCTGAACTAGTGTAACAAGGTCCTATTTATGTGTGGAAGAGGTTGTAAAGTCCCAAGCAGGGATGATAACTGTCTAGCTTTCCAGGTACTGCTGAGGTTACTGTAGTACCTGGAACAGTTTAACAGTAGGATCCCAGTTGGCCATTCTAACCAGAAATGATGGTAAGAAATGGGATCTCACCATTAGCTAGTTTGGGCTGCTGGGAGTTGCAGTCCAACAGCCTCTGAAGAGATGCACCCCTCTTCTAAAGCTACATAAAACCAGGTGTTACAGTAGAACCAGCGCTACAACCTTTTAGTGATAGTGGGCCTATTCATTCCCCATTCCCACTCCTGACCCTGTGAAACAGGTTCTGCAGGTACCAGGAGATGGGTGCGGACATCATACCCAATGTTGTCTATAATCTGCAAAACAGCGATAACTTTATTGGTCAACTAAAACGCACAAAATACATCTTGCAAACTTTCAAAGCTCCACTGGCTTCTTCATCAGGCAAAGATTTTAAAAATCATACAGGAGGGGGGAAATTATATTAGTCACAAGCCTGCATTTTGTCAAGATTTTGCTATTCTCAGTTCCAGTGTCTCTGGAGAGACATTCAGGCAGGCAGGCCCTTCCTTCTTCTGGCCATGTGGGTGCTCCAGGAAATTAAAAACAAAAATTAAGTTCCTTTAGCAAGATCCTTTTTGTTTTTAGTTACCTTGCTGTGCTTCAAGTGCTGAGGTGAGCTTAGAATCACAGGATCATAGAGTTGGAAGAGACCCCAAAGGCCATCCAGTTCCTGCCATGCAGGAACTCTCAAGCAAAGCATACCTGATAGATGGCCATCCAGCCTCTGTTTAAAGACCTCCAAGGAAGGAGACTCACCCTTTAATTAATTATGCTTACTGGCACTTTTTGTGCTTTGTGTTTTCTTCCATTTTCACTTGAAGAACTGACTTTTCCCCACCTCTAATACAATGAGATGGGCAAGCAAACAGAACCAGTTGGAATCTACATTTTCCAAAGGATTTTGAACATGCTTTGTTTCAGGGGAAGATAAGGACAGAGACGGCAGCTTTTTAAACAAATGGTATACTTAAAAAACCCAAACTTTTAGTTTTACCAGTATTTAATAAACCAATTTAATTTTGAAACCAGAAGAAATTTAATTAAATCAGAACACTGCTTTCTTGATGTATTGGTTAAGCCGCCAAAGAACACTAATGTTGGAAACTCATCCGGAAGTTGGGAAATCATGTGGTTAACAAATCTTTCTTCTGCCATTTGGTTTTTGGCTTCTCTTTCACTGTGTGGTGTGGTTCTCATTATGTTTACATTCTCATTGCTGGTCCTGCTGAATGAAAACTCAGGAGGGTTAGTTGTAATTTTGGAAGTGGGAGTTAATAGTTCACTACCGGGTGGGTGAATCTTTGTATTTTAAGTTAAATACTTACTAGCCCCTGGGGAAAGTGTCAACCCTAGGTGAGATGCGAGATAAATAGCCAGAGACAGTTGAACCCAAATGGAGTAATTCTTAGACCAAGGACACATACAAACACATAGACTTGAATCCTGTTAGGCAGTTACGAATGTGTAACTTGCAGTTACACATTTGTAACTGCTAGGTATTCATGATCCTTCTGTAGGAACCGTGAAAGTTCCCCAAACCCCTCTTACTGGTACACAACTACAGTCGGCCCTTCTTATACATGGATTTTTATACATGGATTCAAGCATCCACAGTTTAAAAATGTTTTTTAAAAAGTATAAATTTCAAATATCAAACCTTGATTTTCTATTTTTTATAAGGGACACTTATATTTAATGGGACTTGAGCATCCACGGATTTTGTTATCCATAGGGGATCTTGGAACCAAACCAAGGGTCAACTGTACTGAGACAGATGGGGGTTCATTCTCCTGTTAATTGAGAAGTGGCTGCCAGACATTGCCACTCCCTCACATGCAAGCAATCTCTAGTGTGAGGGGGATTTGCAACAGGGGTCCTTTTTATGCCTTTTGTGCCAGAGAGCACTCACAGGAGGGGGTAGGAGAACATCAGGCAGCTACGTCTTGATCGAAAGGTGAAAAGACCCTCTCCATCAATCCCAGCAGCTGTAAGTCGTGGTGGGTTTTTTTGTGGGAGTGTCTGGCCAGAATCCACTATGTACCATTGTAGTTACAGTGCTACATATTATATAAGGGCCACAGAGGATTCCACTGATACTCCTTCCTATCTCTCTTCCAATCTGTGGATAGACAGTTGGAGCCAAATTGTACTTATACCCACAAACACTTGTGTGTGGTTATATCAGAGCTTGGGCAAATGTTGTTGCTGTTGTTATTTTGGACCTCAGCTTGCAGAATTAGCTGAGCACTGGTAAATTCTGTGCAAATAGTAACTTTTCCATTCTTTCAGGAGCATGTACCCAGAGAAACAGAGAAAAATCATCGTCACCAACATGGAAAAGAAACAACAGCTTAAAGAGGCTGAGGGAGAAAAAGTGGCAGAGGGAGAACATGCACACTAAAAAACATTTCTAACAACCTTTAGTTGAAATGGGGGTGTGATCATAGGAAAGGGACTGTCCAAGTTAATCTCTGGGGATCTTCTGGAGTTCATCAAGTATACATTTGCTTAACATGCTATTTATACATTTGTGCTAAAGTTATGTAGGCATTTTCAGTTTCCAGTGCTCTTTCCACCAAACTCAGGTAGCACTACTCCTAGTTTTTCCCACAGCTGGGGCAAGTGTGAAGTGTGTAATACTAATATCAAGTAAGGAACCTCATATCTGGTACTCAGGGAGTCATGACGGGAACCTCAGGTTTTATCTGCACCATCATCACACATGTCTTGGTGTCCAATCTACAAACTTTTAAACAGTGCCACCTTCATTTGAACCTAGGCCATTTGCCTCAGACAGGGCTGATTGTGCCACACTAACACACACAGATGCACATCTGCTGGTAAGTAAGTTCACACTCAACACAGGACTCTGGAATCTTTCCCTCAGCACTCTTGGTATATAAATCACACAGCAGGGAGGTTTGGAAACATGACGAATACTTTGGCTGGAGCGTCTCCTACTTTAAAGGCCCAGAGAAAAAGAAGTGAGGGGGATACTGAACTAACCAGGCTTTGAGTGAAAAGGCAGCTGGAATTTAATGTTCTTGGAAGCTGGCCCTGGGCTTTCAGACAGGGGAAGGCCAGGGACTCCCCAGTGGGGGCACTGTTCTTTCTCCTTGAAATAGCAAAGAGAAAATACTGGAATCAGTTGAGCACATTGTTCAACCATTTTGTGGATGACTCCAAGCAGGAATCAAAACCACTAAAAAAAAAATTGTAGCCATTTACTTGGAACAGAAGGCAAAGGAGTGATTTCATGCTGGAATACAGTCCTGCATGGAGACTGAGTTGCTCTGCCAAACATAGAGAGCAGATTGATTTGAGCTTTCTGGAGGTTCTCCGTTACCTTGGTCTTAGGACCTTGCAATTAAATTTGCAAATGTTTGTAGCCTGCAGGATTTTTACCAGCCTCCTAAAAAGTAGTAGTCTAAATGTCTATCCTGGCTGTAGGTAAAGGTAAAAGTATTCCCCGTTGACAAGGTTGTCAAGTCGTGTCCGACCTTAGGGGGCAATGCTCATCTCCGTTACTAAGCCAAAGAGCCAACATTGTCAGAGACTACTCTGTGATCATGTGGCCAGCATGGTTGCACAGAACGCTGTTTACCTTCCTACCAAAGTGGTACCTATTTATCTACTTGCATTTGCATGCTTCCGAACTGCTAGGTTGGCAGAAGCTGGGACTAGTGAGGGGAGCTCAGCCCATCATGCGGCACTCAGGCCTCGAACTGCCAACCTGCTGATCTTGCAATGAACAGAGTCAGCGTCTTAACCACTTGGAAATCCATGCCTCCCCAGCCAGTATGGAAATACAGCTTGCCTGGTAGTTGGCTATTGGTTTTTAAAACTGTATGAAGTATCACTTTCTCAGCTTCAAAGAAAGGGAACGGCAAACCCCCTCTGAACAAATTCTGCCAAGAAAACCTGTAATAGATTTGCCTTAGGATTGTCCTTAGTCAGAAATAACTTGAAGGAAAATAATAATAAAGAATTAAGCATGCTGGCAGAGGAGGTGGTGGAACATTTTGTCCCTCCTACTCCAGGGTAGGTTTAGCTTCCATGCTGGTCAAGAGTAATTCCTTCCTTCAAAATGATCATGGAAACCCAACGGACTGGCAGAGGAGTCTGATCCTCCTCTCAGTCATTCACTCACTTGCTTGTGAACAGATGTGCAATATATGTATGGGGAGATGAGGGAAGGGAGTGCATGAGATCTCCATGCAAGGAAGTGAGCGAATGATGGAGGAAGGATTGTAAGGAAGAGGCACGCTCCATTCACTGAATACAAAGATGACACAACATTGATTGAGTGAAGGGGATGATTGGAGTTGAGAAGAGTAAAAACAGGGGAAACTAACACAACACTCGGGAGGAGGAAGAGGGGAGGGATAGCCTGATCTGACTCTCACAGTTGATCTCAGGGCTGGATGTAAAAGATAAATAAAATACTTTCCCCCCCTTTTCCCATCATGTGTATATTTTAAAATCCCCTTCCCCCTCACTGGAGCAGCAAAGGGGGGAAGGGGATTGTATGGGGAGGCATCCAATTAGAGTGGATCCAATAGACTGACAGCGAAACAGCAAAGGCTATAGACTGATAGGTGGATGCATGCTGGGAAGTGGGGAAAGAGGCCCGTTTGGCATGGGAAATGTGTGGGCAGTTATGCCAGTGTCACCTTGCTGTGTCTGTGTGGCCTTAGTGGGGTCACTGCAGACCCAACAAATGCAAGGCGATGCTGGGTTTTTTGTCAGTGCAGACATGCCCTTGACATCCACTCAGAGGAGATACATCCCAACCATTCGTGCTTTCTTTGTGAACCTTAAGCCTCAACAGAGCAGAATAGCCACTGCCACAAAAATACGGCAATCTTAGTATGTGGCATTTTAGCCGTTACCTTAAACACCTTTGAAAAGGGACAAACTCTTGGTGATAGTGACTTCTAGAAGCTAGTATATTAATGATGTCTATGGCTATGATTAATTATGCTTGTGGGCTGTTACCCAAAATGGAAGGGTCCCGAGAAGGCACCCATATTTATATTTAATAGAGGGATTTAATTAGCTTATATGAAGGCTGCAAGAGGGTTTCAGGTAACTAAAAAGCCGAGTCAGACTTTCGTATAACTCTAGAATGCCAATTCCAAATGCAGTTTTATTTATAACAGCAAAAGGGGAAATCAACTTTCTCACAAAACACACTCTCACACACATACAATAACTAGCAATATAAAATTTGGTAGCATATAGTGATTTTTAGGATAGCAAAGGGTGATACTACACTTGATTTCAGAAGCAGAGGTTTTCATTGGGGGACAGGGTCTGCTTAAAGTGAAATGGCTCAGCAGCTGCCAGCAAATGCTGAGGAGTCAAGGGAGATACTGACTGGGTGTCTGGCTGACCTCAGCCGAGACCAAATTGATGACGTTTTGGCAGGCACTTTTATAGGACAAAATGTATCCTGGGCCAGTTTTGGGATTGCGGTGATATTCCCAGGAGGGAAGAATAGAACCGAAGGTCTGCAAATGGCTGGACAAGCACCATGAATGTCTATAGATAAAGGTGTCTCACTCCCAGAGGGAGGTAATCTTGGACTTCTGTTCATGTGTAAGCCCATGGGTTGTCACCCACCATCATGCCTATCAGTGAAAGGATTATGCAGATTCTGATCTTAACTGAGTAATCCTGACTAAGTGCCCCGGTTTTCTCCATGCTGAGCCAGCGGGATCTCCAAATAAAGTTGTTATATGGCATGGTTAGGTTTCTTGCACTGAGGTTCCCTTTTGGCTACCTACCTAAAATATCCCTTTTAATATGAAGTTGAGGGAGCAACAGTGAGAGTGAGTGACTGCCTTTGAGCCCTATCCCTGGACTCCCAGAGACCTCTGACTGGCCACAACAGGAAAGATTATGCTGGGAACCATGGCACTTTAGTCTGATCCTGGAGAACTCTTGTGAGTTTAGAGACACTGATGAAAGAGGTGAGTAGCCCTTCTTCTATTTTCTGACATACAGCGGGAGCCTTTACTCACAGCTGAACTTGAGTAAACCTCCTTCCTCAGCTTTGGCAAAGGATCCAATTCCATGAGAAGCACTAGTGGGAGTTTTTCTGTGGCTTCTTTGTATTTGATGGTGTGTGTGGAAGTGCCACCTTGTCCTTTGTGTCAGGAAGCAACATTTCCTGGTCCTGCCCTGTGAGAAGGGGCTTTGTCTTAAAAGAAGCATAAAAATAAACGTTAACTGTACTCAACCCTATGGTATGCTTCAATTTGCCTTCAGTACCAACAGATCTTCTTGAAACTGTATTCACAAGGCTTTCCTGCCATGAAGCCTATCTAATTCCACATTTCTCTCTCTCTCCCTTTTTTTATTAGGAGTGAGGACTGCAGGTTTAAAAATCACAAGTGACATCAGCACTTTTAAAACAAAATTATTTCCATCTAAAACAGAGCCGGTCAGTGGAAAGGTTTGAGATGGAAAAGAAAAATCACTGTTGAATCCTCGCTCAGCCAGAGAAAATCCTGAGGTTTGGTTAGATTCCTTTCTCCCCACTCTCAAAAGACCCTCCTACTTCTGAATTTGGCACACTCTAAATTGAAGGGAAGACATTTCAGAATATGGTTCCAGTTTTTATGTCTGTGCATTTCATTAAGAGTGGTAATGTTCAGAGCTGAAACAGGCATGGATGGAAAGAACTACAATATACCATGCTCCTCAGAACCTATAGCCCAGTGATGGTGAACCTATGGCACGCGTGCCAGAGGTGGCACTCAGAGCCCTGTCTGTGGGCACCCATGCTGTCGCCTTAGTACAGAGTTTGCCAGAGTTTCTTACTTGGAAGCCAAACGGATGTGGCACTTTGCAATAAATAAGTGGGGACTGGGTTGCAGTTTGGGCACTTGGTCTGTAAAAGGTTCACCATCACTGCTATAGCCTCTCTTTCTCTAGCCATATCTGTTTTAGCCTTGGGACCTTGCTTTTTTCCCCATTCCAGTGCCATGGCGCCGTTATTTTCCATGGTATGCACATTCAATTTTGATTTGTTGTCTTCCTATACTCTGTAGAGACTACACCGTCGCCCCTCCAAGTCCACAGACTTAAATGCGTGGACTTGGAAATCCGCGGATGGGTGACCGCTATTAATCTTAATGGGGTGTGCGCTGCTCATGCACATGCTCTATTCAAGTCTATGGGCTTGAATATGCATGAGATTTCGAATTCGCGGGGGTCCCGAATGATCCATGAGTTCAAAGGGGCAACTGTAATATTGCAATGGAACTTAAGAGATCTACATTCCAGTCCTCACTGGGTAACAAAACTCATTTGGTGGTACTGGGCCTCTCATTCTCTCTCTCCTCCTAACTTCCCTCCTGTGATTGTTATGAGGACAATGTGCGGGTGTCTGGCAATGTGTGTGCATATATGCCACACCTATCTCTTTGGAGGAAAGATGGGACATAACAAAAAAATAAAAAGAAATGAAAGACATAAAGCGAACCACTGGCCACTGCCTTCCACATCTGGTGATGAGCAGCATCATTGGCAGGTATGCTGTCCTTCTAGGAGCAGAAGCCAACAGGTCTACACTCTTGCCTGGGTCTGGAGGAGTTGGGCTGTCAAATACCAAGAGAGGAGAGACCAACTGAATTCTCCTTTGTGGGATAGAAATCCCTGGACTGACACTATGGATAACAACTCAGTCAAGAACTTTATATACTAGAAGACAGATTCAGTGTATACGCTATGACTGAAATACACACTGAGGCCATAATTCTGTTGGGTGACATAAATTGGCATATTTTGGGGTTGTTCCAACACGTGTAATTTTTAGGATGTTCTGGAACATGGTGTTTCGTATGTTCTTGTGCAATACCCTCCTGCAAAAGTGCCAGGATGACCCTTCTTTGTCATATAATGGGTGGGGTGGGTTGCAACATCCATCCATCTGCAGTCCCCCATCTGGGAGAAGAGCACATGTGTCACCTCACCAGTCTCTAATGTATCCTAGTGTACTCCCTGGAGATCATGGAAAGTGACAGCCATTCTTTTCTCTCGGATGTTGAACTTGTGGGGCCCCTCCAGTGACAAGAAGGTGCTTCCTGCATTGTGCACTACCTGCACAGGGTATAAGATATCAGTTCAGAAGTATACATTTCTATTAGCCAACAGCTGAAATATTAATGGGGGTATTTAATTTTACTCTATTAGAATCTAAATTGTTAATAGCTTTTTTTTAAAAAAAATCCTGATTGATATATTACCTCTCACAGATCACTTTTGTCCTTTCTATCTTGTTTATAACCTCTTTCTTGGTTTTTTCTGGCCAAACAAGTTTGGTAGATTTGTATAGCATTACACAAAACTGTGAAATCTGTTTGAGCAGAGATGATAATGGGACCAGTGAAACGGAAGGCACACAATCATGTGCAATACTGGCTCTGTTACATTACTGACTGAGCTCTGGAAAATACATCTATCTCCAGCCTTAGGGATTTCTATCATCACATCTCTCCCTTTAATTCCCTCCCCTCTAAATCCATTCTTCAGTTGTTTTCTCTTTTCTGTAATGATTTCCACCTCTCCCATCTCTAAAAGTCTGAACTGTTTCTTCTAAGGCTTAGCCATGAACAGTAAGAACTTCAAGCTAAAACACATAGATATTTCAGCCCTTCTTTTTACCTTTGACTTTACTCACGTCCAGAATGTGCCTAGAGAACTTAATCTGAAATGTAATTTGACCCTGTTTGCAAGGAGATTCACATCCTTATTTTAAAGAAAGCTTGCCAAGATCTTTGTGAGTTGTACAAGGCCAATGTGAAATTAGGTATGTGCTTAACCAACACTGAATGTTTTTCGATGAAAGAAGAAAGATTATCTTGCATGGTCTTAGGAACTCAACTTTAACTAGCAAAGCTTGGAGAGAAACAGGAGCCTTTTTAGGAAGCATAAAATGATGTAACTACGGTCCATTTCTTAAATCCCATGTGAACAAACCTGGGTTCGCCTTTCATTTTACACGTGGCATAGGTAGCTGCATCCAGCTCTATCTTCTGCAACCCGTATGCATGTTGGGAGGGGATGAGCAGTAGCTTTTGATCTGGGGAAGGAAGATGTCTCTTTGAACCCATAGCTAACCTTGTCCTATTTGTTTATAAAGAGCCCTAGTAGCGCAATGGTTAAATGCCTGTACTGCAGCCACTCACTCACAAACCATAAGGTTGTGAGTTCAACACCAGCGAAAGGGCTCAAGCTCGACTCAGGCTTGCATCCTTCCGAGGAGGTTGCTAAAATGAGTACCCAGATTGTTGGGGGCAAATTAGCTTACACTTTGTAAACGGCTTAGGGAGTTCTTAAGTGCACCGATAAGCAGTATAGAAATGTATTTGCTATTGCGATTTATGGACACCAGCTGTAACTTTCTCTTTAAGGACCTGATTATCTACATTATGGAAAATGTGAGACTTGAAATGGCTAAATTTGCAAAATAATGGATCACTGTGAAGTCGAAGGCTTTCATGGCCACATCCATAGTTCATTGTGGGTTTTCCAGGCTATGTGGCCATGTTCTAGAAGAGTTTATTCCTGATGTTTCGCCAGCATCTGTGGCTGGCTTCAGATGCCAGCAGCAGCCACAGATGCTGGCGATACATCAGGAATAAACTCTTCTAGAACATGGCCACATAGCCTGGAAAACCCACAATGAGCTAAGAATGGATCACCTTTCAGCCAATGCTACCAGTGTGGATGAGACATAGCACTGATAGATAAATTATAAATTATTTGGAAAGATCAGTTTCCTGGGACATGTTTCAACAGCTGGCACTCATCAGCTACATTTCAGCTGCAGGGAGAAGACTGATTAATACCAATCTTTCATACCCCTACCAATAACAAGTCACAGGCATACCCAGAACTCCTGAAATTTCAAACAGCCTCTTTGCTTTGTTATGTATTGTGTCCCTTAGCTCTGTAATTATCTCTCATCATTGCCTTAAATCACGGACTTGAATTTTTTGCTACTTAATTTTGTTGTTAATATTCAATAACTTACAAATAATGAGATGAGCATGCACATGATAGGGAATTATTGTCTCTCATAGTGTCTTCAAGTATCTTAACTGTTGTCTGGCTCTCTCCAGTTGTTCAAGCCAACAAGGATCTCCTGGCATACATTAATACGGAGATGCTTCCCCACGTTCCTAAACTGGTAGCCAGCAACCTATTTTCTTTTGACAGTTCTTGTACACTTCAGGACAAACAGAAGAACAGCAGCATTAAGACCTTGATTTAAGCAAGGCATTGTTTAGGAACTGTTTACTGGATACCATAGTAGCAAGCTTGTTTTAATAATGGGTACCAGACAGCCACAGCTAACCTCAGTGATGGATGTATTTATTCACAAATAGCTCTGCTGATTCCCAGCTCAAGACCCAAAGCCTCAGTTACCAACATGAATTGTTCCTCTTTTGCGCTGCGCTCTTTAAGCTGGCATCAAAAATCCATATGACATGTTTTTATTTAGTGCACTGCAACCTGGGGCCCTCCAGACGTGTTGGACTATAACTCAGTAATCCCCAGATACTGGAATAAAGTTCAACAGATGTGGAGGGTGCCAGCTGGCAGTGGGTTCAGTAAATGTGTCAGACTGTGGGAAGCACTACAGTAGCAGATAAACATAGGACATGGGACACATCAACTACTACTGTGTCGCTTCATTATCAGCCTTTTGTCCTTTCACAGTTCAGCCCAGGATGTTGCAGTGCTGGAATGGCACTGGTGGGTCCTTCTTTAGACAAAACAACAACAACATAATACAAAAATAAAATACAAATAACACATGGCTATTAATCAGCACTTAGTGGCCAGAAGGAACATGACAAGAGAATGAGAAGTGCAGTGTTGGGAACAGGTGTCCCATTTGGCATTCAAAACATGTGATGTGCCACTGCTGGGCCAGATGTATTATACTGACTGCAGCTCTCAGATTTTATTGAAATGGTATTACATTGATATGGCAGCATAGGAAGATGATCCAACTTTGATAGAGCTGTTGTCATGTTGTGGCCCATCCATGAACTCACAAGCCAAACTCTTCTAGCCCCTCTTCACTGTTATATGGAATGGGAACTGAACAAAGTGTGTGGGTATGACTGGGGAATAACAGACGAAGGGGGAAATGAGAGCATTGCCACCCCAATAAGAATTCTGTCACCAAGAATGAAGTTTCTAGCACTGCAACACCTTAAAGTTTAATGTCACCATTTAGAAATACAGTTTAGGCATCCAAAGAAAAGAGGCAGGCAAAGTTACCATGGAAATGTTAATGTGGAAAATATAAGAGCTATTGGTGTGAAAAATTTTCAGCATCTCATATTGCAAGTCAGAGGATTTCCAGTCTACATTCACTGTCCTTAAGAGGGGGTTTGCCATTGCCATCCTCTGAGGCTGAGAGAATGTGACTTGTCCAAGGTCATCATGTGGATTTCTATGCTTGAGTGGGGAATCGAAGTCTCATCTCCAGAGTCCCAGTCTAATGCTCAAACCACTACACCACGCTAGTGCATCTTACTTTTGCAGTTCAAGTTCATATGAACAATGCAATAGATGATCATATAAAGCACCTTTCAACTGCTAAAACATTATGTAATTACAAGTTGAGTTTCCCTTCTCTGAAATGGTTGGGTCAAGAAGTGTTTTGAATTTTGGAATACCTGTATTTGCATATATATACATATACAGTGAAATATCTTGGAGATGAGCCCCAAGTCTAAACACAACATTAATTGATGTCTCATATACATCTCATATAGAGAGCCTGAAAGTAAATTTATACCATATTTTAAAATAATTTTGTGCACGAAACAAAGTTTGTGTGCATTGAACGATCAGAAAGCAAAGGTCTCACTGTCTCAGCCACCCTTGAGAAAAGTTTTGGTTTTTTGAAAATTTCAGATTTCATAATTCTGGATAAGGGGGACTCTGCCTATATTCACTAATGAGTTGTTATTGGGTCATCATGTTAACTATGTAGAAAGTCTTTGCAAAATGCCAATAGTATCATGATGATACCTTTATTTGTTCAATTAAAGTTGTAAAATATATCATCCAAGCAGTGAAAGCTTCACAGACCTCTTCATCAGGCAGAGATGTTAAAAACTACATAAGGAGGAAGAACAGGGATTATTGGGTCTAGAGATGCCCCACTTGACTTGTTGTTTAAGTTGTAATATAAGATGTTTTTAAGAAGCAATTGGTAGCAGTCCCATCCTTTCTTTCAAGGGGGTATTGTCTTTAGGCTTTTGTGAATATCCTGAATTCCTAGTCTGTTAATATTTTCCTCTTGATCATGGACATTCATAAACTCATAATAGATCTGGTGGATAACTTCAAAACAGTAACCCCTTGTTACCACATTCCACTTTTCTCCATCTTGCCTGCCAAAACTCCAGCCCCATCATTTCCCCCAATTCCTCCAGTTTCTTCCCCTCAGACCAAAGTTTGTTTTTGCAGCCTCCAGTTATTCAGCACAGCAGTTTTTAAGGCCTTGAAATGTTGACAGTCTGATACACCTGCTTGGAATCATCTTGCCAATCTTAATATACCTCTCATTATGAAATCTTAATCTATTTGACTCTTAAACTTGCCATTGTTCTCAAGTCTTCAGTTTTAGGCTTCTGTGAACATTCTGAATGCTGTGGGAGTTTGCACTTCTAAAGTTTATTCTGGTGCCAAAGCTGTGCTCCAGTCCTTAGGACTGGACTGTGGCTTTGGTGCGGCTTTCAGACTCTTAGGACGCATGCAACATTTAAACAGCAAACCTCCAAAGTGACCCGAAGCAGCTTTATTTTGACAGTCTGTATGGGACCTCTGTTTCTATTTGTAGAAAATAGTTATAGTAGTAGAATAAACTTTAGAAATGCCAATGGCCCTCAAATCCACATTCAGGATAGGCATGTGTGTGTAGTCAGGACCCCCATTTCCTTGTCAGATAGGGTGACTGGGGGGGGGGGCTTCTCAGTCAGATTGATGGTCGGCAAGGTAAAGAATCATGCAGCCATCCTGGGCACTGGAAACTTAATAGATTCTCTCAATTTCGAGCTGAATATCAGAAGGCAAAGCCAACAATTCATATACAAATTTATTCATAAATAAAGGCATGGGTGGAATAACTGGAGCGGAGACATGTTTCCTATCATGTCTGAGCATTGTATTAAACACTTCTGAAATCCACCTAAACCACCAAAGTTCAGAACTAAGCTCCCAGATATCTGTCTGTCTATCTATCTATCTATCTATCTATCTATCTATCTATCTATCTCTAGTCATAATAACAATCTCTGAGGAGTTTCATTATTTAAAAAACTTAGATCTGTGTACTGCAACAAGGCAGAGACTTTAAAACTGAAACCAAGTTGAAAGCAGTTAAGAATAAAAACAAAACAGAGTTCAGTCGACATAGTAAATATCTAATTAAGGACTAAGTGATAGTCTCTAAGACATTTGTTATTTAAAAGTTTCCCCAATTATGTCCAAAGTTTATACAAAACGCCTCCAGAGTCTGAACTCCCATCCAGTTAAAAGTGAAACTAGTCTTTTGAATGAGGAAGAAAAATAATAATAATCAAGTGAAATAGAGAGGAACACTGAAGGAGGCACAATGCAACACAACACAAGACAATCCAAATAGAAAATCTTAATTTAGATGTGTAAAAGCTGAGAAAACAGGAGAGATGAAACAGAGTCACTAACCACACTACTATCCCAAATGTAAGTCCTCTTAAAGTTCCGGATCCATTTCCTCTAAGAGGGAATTTGTTTCTTCCCGGACTGCTATTTCAATGTCACTACCAATTAACCTTCTCCTCTCACACATTACACATCCTTTCACTGCCGATACAATTTCTTCCATTTCTTTGGTTTCAAGGCAAGGGTACAAAGAACAGGAGCGAACATCTTTCAAAGGCTTCTGTAAATAGCCTACATGAGACAACACGGTTAGAAGCCACTGGAAACCTTTGTTTTCTGTGCTCTGCTATCTTTAGTGTTGAGCCACAGAATTGTCCAATATAGGACAGATGCCACAGGGACTCCAATGCTGCAACAACCCACCCAACCTCAAGGCATCTGCACAGACCAGGTAGGGATGTAAAAGATTGGTTCTGCCTGGCTGGCTAATATTTCAGGTTTGTATCTTCTGCCTACTACATTTGCTTCATCCCGGCATTTCCAAATGTCATGGTTCCTGCTTCCCAAAATGATGGCTTTATAGAGCCTTGTTAACTAAGCACCAACAATTTTATCTTTGTTTTGTAAGCCTCCTAAAAAACATAAACTGATGGCCCGGCACAGAATCACCAACACTTATGTATAGGACATCCATCATGTCACCAATATAGCCTGACATAGAAGATTTATAGTAATGTTGCTCATATTAACAGCACAGGTATAGATATTTTCCAAAAGGTTTCGCTTCCTTTGCAAAGAGATGGCTGGCAGAGGGAGAGTGGCTTAATGCTGCAGGTTCCTCATCCAAAAGAATGGAGTAAAAGATGTGTTAAGCACATTACTTTTTCAAGGCTTATTTAATGGTCTCGTGGCATACGCTAATACATTTGAGAATCAGTGATACAAATATCCACCTGGTGATGGTGTTGTTTGCTTTAAACCCAGCCTATCATGAGTCTATTATACTCTGCTTGGTACATATGAAAATACTGATGAGCTCAATTTTATGAGAATATAATGCATCGTTGTGGGAGAAATGTTGGATATGGGACAGGGAAATCTGGATTCGAATCCAAATTTAGCCAAAATAAGTTTTGGAAAACCATGATCGCTCAACCTTAAGAGCCTTCACCATGATAAGATTAGAGTAATATTAGTCAAGTTCATTATGTTGCCTTGAGCTTCTTGGTGGGATTGGGATATACAAGTGATAGATCTATTGTACAAAGCAGAATAGCATGCCAAATTTAAATAAAGCTATTATGTGGTGGAAAGCCAGATAGGTGGACGGAAAAAATCTCCTAAGATTTTCTAAGAACATAAATTTCAGCCAAGAATTACAGACCTCTCAAATCAACATCATTTGACCTGTGGTGTCCTAGATGTGCCCCAGACATTGTCTGTCTGCAAATACAGAAGCTGTGCATATGTTTTGGACAGGTCTTGTCAGGCAATCTGACAACCAGTTCTGTTGTAGTTAAGTACTAGTGAAAAGTTTTATGCGAGAAAAGAGGTCATATAGCACAATGGTGTCAGGTTTTCTTATTGCTTATCTTACCTTGTGTGTGTCTTGTTTTGCCTTCAAGTTGTTTCCGACGTACAACAACCCTGTCACAGGTTTTTCTTGGCAAGTTTCTTAGCCATCCTCTGAGGCTGAGAGTGTGTGACTTGAGCAAGGTCACCTGGTGGATTTTCATGGCCAAGCAGGAATTCAAACCCTGCTCTTCTGAGTCACAGTTCAATGCTCAAACCATTACACCACATTGGCTCCTTATCTTACCTTATTCTACATCTAATGTTAGGCTTTTCTAATGTCTTTAGTATTGCTCAAGAGGCACCAGTGAGGCATCTGTGCCACTACTCCAACTCTGGATTTCCATATGAGGGGTCATTTGTTGTTGTCTTCTATGCTGGAGTGGGAATTGTGAAGTCTGTGGGCCACATGCAGCCTGTCAAGTCGCTTTTTGTGGCTCTCAAAACGCCCTGGAAAAAAGCTGTCCAAATATGGAGACTAATGTCTTTGGACTTTTCAGGGAATGCAAGTTTTCACTAAAAATTAGGGACCTTCATATTTATTTTAGCCCTCAAGTCACTTTTACAGAAGACTGAAGTGAACATCTGCTTATTTCTGGTTTCACTGGATGTGCCTGGCCCCCCTATGGTTGCCCTCTATTTTCTTGGATTTTCCAAATAATTACTACAAACATCCTCTTATGTTCAGTTATATAAAACCATTGGTAACATTGTACATCTCAATTTCACTTATGATTAAGCCTGGGTGGCTATGGAATTTGGTCCCATCACTTATACTGATGACACCCCATGATTTCTCATCTTTATCTAAGATCACATATCATTATTTCAATAAAGTACTCATCTGCCCATAGTTGTAGGCAAGATGACTGGAGGTGAATTCAATAATTGCAGCAAGCTAGATCTGTGAATTGAAAGCTATAGATAGAAGTCATTCTTTGCTCCATAAAGTGAGGTATGTAGGAACTGACCACATCTTTGGATTATTATTTAGCACCCTGAAGATGCAGGTGCGCAGTTTGGGGGGGGGGGGTTAACTACTGGACTCTGCTTTGAACCTGGAGGCCCAGGTCTCTGCAGTGATCAGGAATGCTTTTGCACATTTAAACCTTGTGCGCCAACTGCGCCCATTTCTTGAAACGTTGGATATATCCATGGTGGTACATGCCTTGGTTACATCCTGTTTGGATTACTGTAACACACTCTTACTTGAAGGGTGTTCGAAAACTTCAGCTGGTCCAAAGAGCTGCAGCCAGGTTGTTAATAGGGGCAGGTGACAGAGAACACACAATGTCCCTGTTGAAACAGCTCCACTAGGTGCCAGTTTGTTTCCAGGCACAATTCAAAGTGCTGGTTATGTCTTATAAAGCCCTATATGGTCCAGGTCCAGACTATTTGGCAGGCCGTATCTCCCTGTATGAGCCAGCTTGGGCTCTGAGATCCTCAGGAGAGGCTCTTTTCTCAGTCCCACCACCATCAAAAGCACAGTTGGTGGGACACAAGAGAGCGCCGTTTCTGTGGCTGCCCCTAGACTCTGGCACTCCCTTCCCAAGGAGGCCAGAATGGCCCTCCTCCTTGCTAGCCTTCCGCCAGCAGGCTAAGACCTACCTGTTTAGACAGGCCTTTAAAGCAGAAACTTTTTAATGAATGTTGTAAAGGATTTTTAACTTTTATTTTTTTAAATTGTATTTTATTCTGTTAACAAATAACTTGGTTTTGATATTGTAATAATTAAATTCTATTTTAATGTACTATTTTTGTATGCTTTTAATTGTACTGTTTTTTAATGCTGTGAGCTGCTCTGAGTCCCAGTTTTGGGAAAAGGACAAGATATTGTTATTGTTAATAATAATAATGATAATAATAATAATAGGACAATTTTTATAAGTACTGTTTGACTGCTTACCATTTTATCAGGAGTCTGATGAATACAATGCTGAAATATGGATTCCTCCAGACTTTGGTATACATTTTAGGAAGCTAACATTAGTAGGCCATAGTGTATATAATGTTAGCTCCAGTGCTGATGTAGAATAATACAGTATCTTGTCTTTAACAACTGTTTGGAAGATAATGGCCCAAAGTACTGTTTCTTCCTTAAGAGAGGGTTTCATGAATGTTCTCAGGAAACTTATTATTTTTGTACTAGATGCTGTTATAGTCTAGGGACAATTCTGAACCAAGCTTTGATAACTGGAATCCCTACATAGCTTGAGGAAGACAAACCTGAAAGGGCATGGCCTCTTCTAGAGAAAAAGACATTTTCAGTAGCTCTCAATATTGTCTCTTTGGAAATTTAACAAACCCTGGGCATTTTCTACAAGCCCATACTTACCAGAATGTGCTTCCAGATTCTAAAGTATGGCAATCATTTGTGTATTTGTAATACTTTAGCAGAAATAATTGAATTTTATATATTTTTCAACTACACCATTAAATATCCCTACTCTCAGGATACAGCAAGCTAAAGGAGAGTATTTTCTTTTTTCCATTATTGGCAATGATATATTTCCACACTGCTAAAAATCTGATTACGACAGCCAAATTCTAGTTGGTCCAAGCTGTCACCCCATTTAAAGAAAGCTGGCTCCACACCTGGGACCTCCTTCAATACAAATGTGGTTATGCAAAATGACAATGTACACAGCCCAAATTTTAAGTAATTTATTTCAGTAGGAAAATTGTATTTTTAAGTTCGTATTTTAAGCCATGTTGAAATAGCTTATGCACACACACAATTCAAACACACACGCACACAGAGTAAAGTATTAAAAATCAGAAGGCAAAAAGGACAAGGAACAGCCAAACTGCACATCACTCATAGAGGTCATAGTGCATTCAACCCTCATCAAAATGGTGCTTCAGGTCAATAGAGAAGGAAATACATTAAAAATAGCTTGTGTTTAACATAATGTAGACTTTGTGTGCACATAAATTGAAATATTATTTGAATGGCTGTATGAATTTCTTTTTTACCAGTAAGGGGTAAAAAAGACAAGAGTACACTAAACGCTCTCTTCATCTTCCATTGATCAACTAGTAGCAGGCTTATGAGTAACTCTAGAGGGAGAAAAAAGATTCATTTGTAATTTGATTTCTTCACTGCAGAGCCTTAGATAAATTCTTTGCTTCTAGGTTACTCAACAATGCCTAGACCAAACTCTTTGCTGAAGAAAGCCCATCTTTGTAATACCTACCTCTATATGAGGTATTACCCCCTTTCACAATCTGTAGCTATGAACAGTTTGTGTGCTTTATCATAGTTGCAACGGAATTATTCTTTATTTTTAAAGATATATCCTACTTAACAATCCCCTAGGAATGAAGAAATGTGACTAAATGGTCTGGAGACTGTTATTTAGGAATGTTGAGTTTTATTCTACTTTAATTTTGCTTGCCAGAATCTAAGTTTAAAGAAAAATCAATAAGCTACTTGAAATGTTTTAGGAAGGATCTTTTTTCTGAACAGATTTCCATAGTGAAAAAACAGTTTCTAAAAGGAAATACCTTCTGTAGAAATGAGTAACAATATTCCAAACAGAAAGAATATAGTTCTGATTTCCTCATGAATGTAATTTGGCAATTACTCTCTACAGAAAACTAAATTATGCAAATAGTGAAATACGGAAGGCTTTTTTACCTGTAGCTATTAGACCTCAGGTTTCAGACACAACTTGCTTCTTTTTAAAACATTAGGTCATTAGTATGATAACTGGCATTGGAAACTTTGAGATTCATAACAAGACAGTTTAGTATCTACCTTTATGAACCAATTAATTTTACAGAAACTGTTTTTTACTATCCTAAAATCTCAGATTGGCAAGGAAAAAAATATATCCAGAAATTATTTTGGTGACTATTTTAAATGAACTAGAGGACTTCCTCAGACATTCATTCACTGGGTGAAAACTCAGCTCCTATGTGACATTCGAAACACAATCGCGAGGCATAGCACTATCCAGACTACAGATCTACTATAAATATTTGCTTTAAAAAAACTAAAGAGTGGAATGAATTGAAATTTCCCCCAATTAAACACGGAGATCTTTAGATCAATTAAAAAAAAGTAATTGTGAATTTCAGAACAAAAGGGAGATGAGGATTGAGCTACTCTGTTGGCTGTACAAATTCCATACATTTAACTGGGGATTGTGTGTGGCTCCTGTGAAAACTTATTTTGCATGAATGGGGGAATGCATAGTAATAGTCCTTAGTGAATTGCCCCCACCCACCCCGGTCTTCAGACAGGTATTTAAGGCACTGACAAAAATCTTATACCGGCATAACATGCCCATCAGCTTATGATGGGCAGGCAATGGTATTCACCTTTGAAGGGATTTATCATGTTTGCTTATATTTTGAACAGCAGCTTTCAATCTTAGACACAAGCCATTTTTAATGGGACAAAGGAGGAACCTGGAGTACACAAGCTCTGGAAAGTCTGATTTTTCAGGGGAAAATAAAGCTGGTTATTTAGTGCCAATCTTAGTATCTTCAACCTTTCATAGCACACTGGGGAAAGAAAATCAGGATTAATTATGTTTAGGAATGAAAAAGGGAAATGTACAAAAAGATGAGGGAAAAGATGCAACTGGAAGAGCCGTAGGAAGATAATCTCGTGACTAAGCTTATTTGGAAAAAGATTGGTGTATGAGGGATTTATACACTCATACAGGAATGTGCTTCAAAATTTGGAAGTAAACTATGAGTTGCACTTAATCATAAGCATTCTTTTATGTTGTTCTTTGTATCTGGTAGTGCTGTGCCTCTAGTAACAACATTCACAAATAAGAATTTATGTTTTAAGTGTATTTTACACAAGAAATGTGTGCAATATCTTTTTGGTGTTATGCGCTCTACCTAGGAAAATACAGAAACTTCTTTTGGGGTTATAATAATCTCTACTTTGGAAAATATGCCCAAATAAAAACATTTTTGCAGTGTTGATTTTCCCCTCTATGCTTAGATCAGAAAAATTATTTGTCAAGTGTTTTTGGTTGCTGTTCCATCACTTGATCTACTGCTTGGCTGAGAGATGACATGAAATCAGCCTGATGGTATTACTAATCTTACATCCCATTGGCTAATCAAAAATCAACATGGTAACGACAAATGACTGAGGATAAAAGTTCCACATCATTGAGCAAAACAAATGTTTCTAACAATTTGTTGTATGGAAAATGAATATATGGATTTTATGAAATCAACCCTAATCCGAGCCATCTAACAGAGGTTCACCAATCAAGGTACAGATGGTGGAAAGGTGGGAAGGGAGTATGTTAAAGGAAAACTTGGTACAAGAGGAAGGTATTCTATATTTTTCTACTTGTGTAGGATTTTTTTTTAAAGTTTGTTTTTGGAATTAAGCATTATGATAATCATAGGATGTTTTAAATCATCTTATTTATGGGTTGACTGAAAATATATTCTGGCTCAAAATGCACACTGAACCACAGTAGCACAAGCAGTGTTCCCATGTTCTATTTGGCTTTGTATTCACAGAATTCAAGCACACGACTCAGATTGTGCACTCCAACTGTGCGGATCACTGCATTAAAACTAGCATTCATATTAAACACTGCTTGACCAGGCTTAGGCGCAATCATAATATACCATGAAACAAATATATCTATATAGCGAACCACCAGTGTTTTAAGATATAATAAAAATTAGAACCCCCTATATTCTCAGTTCTTCAGTGCCTAATAAATTTGAGTCAGAATTCCTGTTTGTGTTAAAAACTCACCCAGCTACCTCAAGAATTTGAAAAGGTATTAGTACCAGTAATCACAAAACTTTGTTCAGAAGCAGACGGGTCTAGCAGTTTTAAAATGTGACACTTGTTTTGAAGTAATTCTATCAAAATAAACAAGCTAATGTTCCTTCAAAAGATGTATGAAGATCTTAAAAACTTTGCCTATTTTTAAATCTAAAAATCTTGGGAAGGGATATTTCGTGTATGTAAAATAATTTAAGAATCTTAGCCTTGAAAAATGACCCATGACAGACACATATGATACTGGTGTGGTGGCCTAAGGTCTGAAATGCATGGGCCAAGGAAAGTGGCTTCTGGCCGCTTTGGGGGGTGTGATGTTTAAATGATGCATGCCCCCCAAAGCATCCAGAAGCTGTGACAAAGCTGCTCTAGGGGGATAAAAGCTGGCTCAAAAAGGAGTTGATTTGGGTCGACTCCTGGCCGGTGTGGCTTTGAATGGTGGTGGTGGCCTGATCTCAGCCAGAGGCTGCTCTTTAACGGCCACCTGCTTCATCCCTAAATTAACCTAAATTAATGTGGGATAAAACATAAAATGAATAGAAGTAAATTAGTCAAAAACTCTGAAATTGTTGCAACCCTCTGTTAATCCAACAAACAAGATTATGTTTTTCATTTTTAACTAATAGGCTCCTGTGAATACATTACATTTGTCTCTTAATAAAAAACACAGTTGAAGGCAGTCATGATAACGTGCACAGTCTGCCTTTGAAACTTATCCTAAGAACATATAAAAAGTCTGTATGGGAAAAATAAATCAACCATTAATCTGATTTCATGTTATCTTTACTGAATTTTTTCCTTTAAAGTGAGATTTTGATATGATGAACTAATTTTGTGACTACTATGAAAGACTGTGTAGACAGAAGTGAATTATGTCATAGAATAAAGTTGAAATGAATGATGGAGTATGTGGTATACAATGACCTGGACAGCAAATTAGTAAATTCATCAAGTTCCACAGTACCACTTGTCAAAACCTAAAGCAGTTTCCATGTGAAAAAATGTCATGTGAACTATTTTTAGCAAGATCAGCACCATTTGGCTCCCAGTTGCATCTTTCCACAAATAAAAATATTACAAACAAATTTTACAAACCTGTATCTACACTAGTGTTTTTTCTCTTTTTTTTAAACGCATAAAAAACCCAAAATGCCACAGGGTTAACTACCACAAAACTAAAAAAAGGAGGAAAAAGCACACACACGTATAGTGTTTTTTCTTTAAAAAAACTTACTTTGAAAAAGAAACACACAATAATTTTAAAAACTGGAAAGTATGTTGTGCAAACTTTGTACAGTAATACTGATGGCTATGAAGAAGTTTCCATGAAACACCCTATGTGTTATTGTGGAAGAAGCATACTAAAAGTGACTCAGAACAAGCAAGTTTCCCTTTTTGAAAATTCTGAAGCTAGTTTCTGCAAGATCAGAATTAAGCATTCATTCCCCAATAATACAGAATAGGACAAATTAAATCTATTTAAAAAAAAAACAACACAACTTTTCTCATAGGAAAAAATGATTGGATTTTAAACATTTTGTTAGTTTAAAATAATTTTTCACTGCAATTTGAGGACACCTTTTATGCCAGATTTACTGTATCCTCTGCACATCTGCCAGTCTCTTCTCTGTCTCACCAGGAGGAAAAACATTGTTGAGAAAATGTGGACTCTGGAAAGATGAATCGGTAAAACTCTATTCTGGATCAGATTTTTTTTAAAATTACACATCTCTGAATAAAGTTAATTAGTATAGAGTATAAATATAAATAGCCTGTATACGATTCTTCCTTTATATACTGGATTGGGTTGCAATAGGCAACTTACCTACACTTGCCTTGTTTACATTTCATGGTAAGGTTCACCTTCTGAAGGCCTTACCATGAAATTTTCAAAGCATATTCCAATGCATTTCCAGGTAAGCACACATAGAAAAACATGACAAAAGAAAACTCTTCTGTGCACCAGATATTCTTCATGAATATGGTCAAAAAGACTTAGAAAAGAAAGCATATGTAATGCAAGTATTTTCATATAAAGATTAATCCGTCCTATTCTATTTTTATCCCATTTATGCTTTTTCTTGTGTCATGTTACTACTTTTTTCCTGATTATCTGGGATTTGTACTTTGAGATTGCTAAACCAACAGCAAATGCTTATTTTACAACCATCTGGATTTTGGATTGGTTATATATATAAACGTAAATCAAATTCCTAATTTCACATAACAAATACTTCTCAATTTGTAAGAAGACAGAAGTAATCTCAGTGTCATTAGTGGCAATCCTCCCTCCCCAAATGAAGGGCTAAATAACTCATGGAAGAGCGTCAATGGGGGAGAGAGAGATCTTATTGTGGAATTAAGAGTGTGGCCTGTTTTAGATATACTGTATTGAGGAAGAAAAGCTCAGTTCTGATCCACAGACACTTCCCAAAGCTGGCTTTACAAAATCATGTAGATTGTTTTTGTCAGACAAGAAAAGGAGAGTGTGATGTTTAAGTATTCAGCTGTTGTGCCACTTGCAGGAAACAAAATCAAGTTCTGCAAATTCAGTGCTTTGTGAAAAGATAAGAAACTTGCATATATTACAGGTCTTACATTCTAAGCCAAAACATACTAAGTTGCGCTCCCGATTATCTGAGGCCAACAAAAGTTGAAACAGATTGAGGGATGCAGGTACCATCTGCACATTCTTCAAGAACACACATGCTACATCCTTGCAAACCTGCCCTTGACACAATCCCTTCTCTACAACAAGAAAAACTGCGAAGAAAGCCGGGATTTTAAATTAAAAGCTAACACAAATGCAAACTAACTACAATCTATTTAACCTAACCCCCACAGCACCGCCAGCGAATTCACACACATACTATTTGGTGTTTCATGTTGGTTTTCCTTGCATTCTTTAAGGCAGTGGTTTCCACAGGTCAGTTCAGAAAATATTAAGTAGCAGTCCATGGCAGTTCATGTTACATTTCCATCCCCTGAATTCTTAGTGCTTTTTTGTTCTTATTTTTTCTCTATTTCTGAGGTTTGAAACTCTGTTTAGTATCTTTGTTCTGGCCCAGAAGTATAGCTGGTATGCTTTCACCAGGACCTTCCTCCGCAGACTCCTCAGACAAATCCTCTTGGTTCAGGTACTGAAGAAGCTTGTCACTCAAACGTCATCAAGTTGGCAGGAACCTAAACACACATGCAATGGTTTTGTAGGATAAATTAGATATTCGGCCTATGTGGCCTGAGTTTAATGTAGTTTTACTGCTATGGCGAACAAACCATGAGAAGCCCTGAGCATGAAGGCTGTCAGATTCAAACTTGGGAAACTGTGGCAAGTTTGAAGGATGGCTTTGGAACTACCAAGTTCTAGAATCCATTTTGGTTATAGCCAACCACAGTTTAAACAAATCAATTACCAGAATACTTTAAAGATAGAAGCAGATGGCTCTGATCTCCTTTATTTGGTGTGCAAAAGAAGAAAAGTGTGAAACACATGGAGCTGAGGCTTCCAAGAACCACATAGTTGAAAACCAAGTTCCATATTAATATCTCCCATCTCGGGCAAAGTGAGTAAATGAGCTGGTTGCTGATCAACTGTAATCATGCTTGAATAAAGCTGAGTTTCTAAATCTGTTTCCATCTAGTCTGAGGCCTGGTTTTAACACAGAAACTACCTTAGTCACCTTGTGGAATAACCCCTAGGAAAAGAGGAAAGGAGGAAAGAAGAGAGAGATAGAAGCAAAGCAGCATGACCCTGTTGGTTCTCTTGAGCTCTTAGCAGCTTTTGGTATTACTGAACATGACTTCCTGAATTGACTGTCAAAGTTGGATGCACTATTTTACAGTGGTTCCACCCCTATTTGGATTAGCATTTCAAGAAGGTAGCACTGGGCATCTATTTCTCTTCACAGCAATTTAACAACCATGTAAAATTATTGGGGGAAGTTATCTGGGAACTGGGGTGGGAGCAGTCTCTGCATGATAAGTAGGTTATCTTTGTTATCATATGAGTGGAGTACATTTGAGGGAATAAAATATAGAAAAGTATAGCTAGATCTGAAGGCAATTCCTAGAAATGTACAAAACTATATTCAGTACAAAGATCAGAATATAGGTATCAGGGGAGAGGGAAATGAGGGGGAGGAGAAGTTAGTTTCACAGGGGTAATTATCTAAAAAAATTAGCTAAATTGTGTCATGTAACAATTATGCAATATTTGACAGATAAAATATGAATACATTTACAATTAAAACTATGGTGTCCTGTTTCATTCTTCTTGGAAAGTACTATAGTCGGCCCTTCCCTTACTCAGGGGATCTGTTCCGGACCTCCCGTGTAAGGAAAAAATGTGTACACTCAAGTCCCATTAGAAGTAAGGCACACACACGTATAATGTGGGCGCACTGTAATTTGATGGTGAAATTCTTATGTTCTCTTGCACAACCTTACCGAAATCCACAGGACCAGATCTGGGTTTTTAAAATCTCCCCTAATGCACATAATGGTAGCTGGTAATTTCATGGCTTATATGTGAAAATGGTGTGAAATCTTCCATGTTATTTTGATACCTCATGCACTGAAAATGTACATTATGGACCCATACAAATGACATATCTTTTTGCATATACTAACCCATAGTATATACTAACTTATATAAGTTATACATTTACACATTTGAAAAGAATAAGCATTCTATCATATCCTAGGAATGTGAATGGAACAACTGGTTAGTCAATGTACACCTGCTCACTACTGGGAGGACTTGCTTAATACTTGGTTCTCATTTCTAGTTGCCAAATAACTTACTGTTCATGTTCTCTTACCTGTTGTCTGTTGCTTTGGCAGGCAGCGCTCAGATGCTTGAACCACAGCATTGCATTCATTCTGTTACCAGCTTGAAATTTGTATGAGTTTCCTAAATTTTCCACAAATTTTATACATGAATAGAATCATAAATGCAGTTCAAACACAATGAAGACAAGCTCTAAGCTTGCCATGAAGAAGTTATAATTTGGATGTATTACAGCATACAGCTCCCCTATGGACATTTTTAACACACACAGGTTGTTTAAGAAGACACTGCTTACATTCTACATGCAGCCCAAAGCTATTTTAGGCCCTATGTGTGCTGCCAAATTTTGGTGGTACTAAGGCAGTGGAGTGTGTGCATGTGTGTGCGTGCAACCTGCAGAAAGAAAATGGCCCTTGACTCACTGAGGTTGTCCACGCTGGTATGTTGCTCTGTGACCTTTATAAACAATTGTAAATGATTCATTCACAAAGAGGAGAGCTCTCTTCTGAGCAGGCAAGACCATTCTGAGAAGCAGCATCCTGGCATATACAGTAGCTAGCAATTCTTAAACTGATAAAATATTCTAGACCAGCTGAACGTGCCACATTCTGTGTTCTGAGATTATGGATGTGAAGACCTGTCACTAAAAGTAGGGATGGTAATGCCAAAATCACTAACATGGTGGGTGAAGAAACTTTACTTTCAAAACTGCTTGCAGTCAGTATTCCCCTTGCTACTTTCCAATAGTGTGGGAAATTGGAAACAGATTGTTTTTAAAGAAGGCAATTCCATGAAATGTTCTAGAGGCTTCTCGATATATGAACAAATATCCATTAATGATTTTAACAGTTACGGCTGAAATTCTTTTCACCTGCAGTGCTATCTTGAAGAAATGCTTCAAATAAAACATTTCGAAATGTAATTTGAAAAATAGCAGCTCCAGCAGGCGCTGGGAAATAGACTGGAAAAGTCACGCAAGTATTTGGGAACAGCTCTTTTTTTAATTTGTTTCATATGACTATTTCTGATTTTTAAATATTTTATTGTATGCTTCTACCATTTGTATGCCTAATCCAAAGTACACTGGAATCTCTTTGGACTAAAATATCAGGTATATCTTTTGTAAATAATGTCAAAACATTTCTAAATATCCAGATAGTTGGTTTAAAAAAAACATTTTAATAGTGTCAATGTTGTCCTCAGATTTATTACTTCCAGAACTAACAGCCCTCCCCTACAACAAGACTACTGATGCCACTGACCTTTCTCAGAATCTGTGAGCAGGAAGAGATCTGGATGCTCTGGATCATCAGCCATCATGACCATCCACCCCACCACCGACACATTCTTACTTGGTGTAGACTTGAACTGGGAAGGATAACAAAACCAAGAAAACCCCAACAACACAGAATTAAAAGAATGTAATAGATATCAGCAGGAAATGTATTAAATATTACTCCCCCTGAAAAAAAGTAGATTTCCCCCCATTATGCTGTTACAATGCAAAGAAATTGAGGGTAGGGACTATTTGTCATTGATTTTTCAATTATTCCATTGGCAAGGGTGCCCTGAGTATCATGTGACTCTCTTGCTAGTGCAGAGGTACAACTTTCCATTTCTACTAGACTCCCTGTGCTCACTGAAAATGTGGTCTAGAGGATTTGGGCTACCTTGTTGTCCCTCTTCCTGCTGCACCACAGCTCTCCGATGCAGAAGAATCTACTGAGAGTCTGTGCAGTAATTTCAAGACCTCAAGAGAAGTTGGGTCTTTTCATCAAAGTATGCACTTGTTGCACTTTGATTCTAGATTTCGTTCAAAGTAATTATGTGAACCCTTAAACCCTTAAAGCTTGGGACCCACAACCTTCAGAACTGCATTTCTTCACATGGTCCTCCAGTTATCCTTTCAGCCATTACTTTAGACAACCATGCTCATGAAGTTAGGTAGGGATCCACAGGGTCTACATTATTTATTTAATTTATTTTTAGTGGTTGGACCTGTTTTGCAAAATGCTGTGCTCAATGTGATTAATCAGATCCCAAAAATGTATGATTCCATAGCTCTTTAAAAAGCTGTTTGGTTAAAAGTTTAATTTACTTTTTAATGTACACGTACAGTCCACCCTTCCCTTATATAGGGGATCCGTTCTATATCCCCCCATGTGCCCCATTCAAGTGCCTCTGGAGGCATGCCGGTGGCATGCAGGGCGCACGCCGCAGAAACGCACACTATTGTTTCCTTTTGGCGTGCGCCTCCCTCACTTCCATTGCGGCTTCCAGTGGATGCTGGAATCTGCGTAAAACGCGCCCGTGTATAACGCAGGCGCACTGTACATGGTTTTAAGTTGCTGTAGCCATTTTAAGTTATTTTACCTTGCTACTTAGATTCACCTCTTTAACCAGCTTCAAAACGGAGCTGAAGACCATCCTGTTCAGAGAAGAGTTCCCAGCCATTGCATAATTGTCACTTGCTATTTGATGTTCTTTTGTTGCCTGTTTTATTGAATCATTTCCTGTATTGCTACGTATTTTATATGTATTACCCTACTAGTGAGGCAGGCTAGCTCCAACAGGCCTCCCTGGAAGAAGATTAACCATCCATTAAGAAGCCAAGCCCTCCCTCCAGTCCATCTCCCCTGATCCAGGCCTCGGAGGCAGAGAAGAACTGCTGGACCTCATCCCCTTCCCCTCCACCACTCCCTTCTCCTTTTGTGTTGTGTCTTTTTAGATTGTAAGCCTGAGGGCAGGGAACCGTCCAATTAAAAAGATTCTATGTACAGCGCTGTGTAAATTTACAGCGCTTTATAAATAAAGGTTAATAATAATAATAATAATAATAATAATAATAATAATAATAATTTGGAATGGGAAAATGACCTTTGCCCTAAAGGTTTTCTACTGAACTCTATTGCCTCATTACCTTTCTTGCTATAGATTCAACATTTCTTGCCCCACTTCCTTTCTTTTTTATTTACAGTGTTAAAATGTTTGGGACCTGGAACAGCTCCCCCCACAACTGGAAGTGATTGGAAATGGTATATACAGCCAATCCCAAACATGATTGTGCTATCCTCCTGCCCTTGGACACAGCCCATACCTAATTAGAGATGTCAGGGACTGAATCCAGGACCTTTTGGAAACCATGTAATGTACCTCTGAGTTATGATTCCATTTGTTTTCAGTGTAAATACAGTCCACCCTCCAATATGTGGAGATCCGTTCTGAAGCTGCCTCCCCGTGTATGGGGAATAGAGCGTATGCTCAAGCACCATAGAAAATAATGGGGCGTGCGCTTGCAGTGTGTGCAGGTACACACCCCATTACTTCTGCTGGGGCTTGCCTTCTGCGTAAGCTCTAAGCCACGGAAGGTAAGCCCGCCTACGGGGAGGGCCATCTGTAATTCACACGATCAGTTGTGAACTATCAAACATTGACAATCAAGCAATGAGAAGCCTAGTGATGTAAATGTATTTTTGTGAGTAAGTTCTACTATAAAAGTGTCATATCAACATGTTTAGCCTGTGTGAACATGAATTAATATTTGTTTTTGCTCACTGCCATCTACTCAGGGAAAGCAATTTCATTATATCACTCTATTTAGCTGCTAATTTGAAACAGAATTTAAAAGTGTTTCACTCTTTACACAGAGAATATGCATGTCACAGTGATGGTAACATATTAAACAGAAACACTTAATGTGCGTCTTGCTGTGTGTTTCATATGTATTTTGATAGAAAGAAAGGAGACTCTCCACCCCAAACGTGAAATATCATTCTGGATTTGTAAAAGTATTATAATTTAATGAATATGGATGTAACAAATTTAATTCTTAATGAGTGAAGACAGAAGGCAAAAAATATTTATACATCTACTGTAATGCTTGGTAGTAGAGATAACCTTCTTAGTTTGAAACCATTTGGAAAAAAATTAGTCATGGTGACTCCAAATAAAAGTAATTGACCTCTGGAAGTCAGAAAAAATAATATGCTCACTAGAGATTGAACTTAAATTTTCATAAACTAGTTTTGTGTTCATGCATTAAAGCCCAGAAAGATTCAAAGTGCTAATGCAATGTACCACTGCTGAGTAAATCCTGGAGGGTCTACCAAGACTACTTTTATTCTGTGTCATAGCTACAATCTATATTGTGCTTTGGTATGCGCTTTTTGTTTGCAAGACCAATCCAGCTGAACTCATAATGCTACTTACACAGCTGTATAGATTTGGATCTTAAAGTAGGAAGATTACAGATTCAGAAATTGCATTCCACAATTATTACTGCACAGCTGGACAGCAGAAAATCTCAAAGGAAAGGCTAAGATAGAAAAGGAGGGAAATAGGCAAAACATCCATAAAATAAAAGCAGCAAAATAGTTGGGTTTAGAACATACAATACTCCCGATGAAAGAAGAGAAATGAAAACGTTCATCCTATTGCCAAGGGAGAAAAGGCAGAGCACTATCCTGGAAAGGATCAAGGTAGCCAAATGGTGGAGAGAGAAGGAGAAAAGGAAACTAGGACTCCAAAGACATTTTGAACATTAATTTCCAGAAAACCTGTTTCAGCTGGATTATACCTATGGATAAGATCATGCTAATGGAAGATGTAATATAATATTATACATACATGTTTTCTCTCTGTTGCCTTCAAAGACTTTGCAGCATAATAGAAAAGCTGAGTTCCACACAGAGCTGCCCAGTATTTTGTCCAAGATGCTACCTGCAAAGGAGCAATCAGATTAATACCTCCAAGAGGCCCATTCATCTCATTTTATTCATTTAAATTTTTGCCCTACCCACATTTCAAGTTATCTGAAAACAAAATTAGCTACTCTAATCCCTTCTATCACAATCAGTTTGCCAAATATTTGCTTATAACAGAGCTTCATCCATTTATTATTGGATGCAATATACCAATACTATAATGATAAATGAAAATGTTTGCATGTCTGCCTTTGGCAGTCATGCTAATCAGGATACTGTACCAGGCATTTCAAAATTTGATGGAGTTGTTTTGGTTGTCATGCAAGTAGCAGTGCAAAATTTCAAGTCAAAAATTCAAATGGAGAACCTCTAGAAGCAATAAATGCGTACAATCTATAAATCATCAGAAAATCCTGGTTGTTGATGTTAACTTATGGTGACCCTATAAATGAGAGACCTCCAAGTCAGCCTATCATTAACAGTCCTGCTCAGGTCTTGCACACTTAGGGCTGTGGCTTCCTTGATTGAGTCTATTCATCTGGAATTTGGTTTTCCTCTTCCTACTGTCTTCTATCTTATCAAGCATTATTGTCTTTTCTAATGAGTCTTGTCTTCTCATGGTATGTCCAAAGTACAAGACTCTCAGTTTAGTTATCTCAGCCTCTAGGGTGAGTTCTGGCTTGATTTGTTCTAGGACCCATTTGTTTGTCTTTTTAGCAGTCCTGGGTATGCACAGAACTCTCCTCCAGCACCATATCTCAAATGAGTTGGCTTCTTCCTATCAGCTTTCTTCACTATCCAGGTGTCACAACCATATATAGAAATGTGAAATATGATGGCATGAACAATCCTAACTTTAGTATTCAATTATATATCTTGACACTTCAGGATCTTGTCTAGTTCCTTCATAGCTGCCCTTTCAAGTCCTAATCTTCTGATTTTTTTTTTTTGCTGGATTATCTGCATTGTGATTAATAACTGAGCCAAGGTAAGGAAAATAATACCTGCCCTTGCACTTTGTTCCTTGACTTTCTTCAGTAATCATTCCAATTCTTTGCTATTTTCTGCTAGTAGTATGGTGTCATCTGCATATCTTAAATTGCTGAAGTTCATTCCTCCAATTTTCACACCTCTTTCCTCCACGTCTAAACCACCTTTAGGTATGATACATTCAGCATACAAGTTAAACAGATAGGATGACAAAATGCACTCTTGCCTGAAATCCCTTGCCAATTGGAAACCATTCTGTTTCTCCTTATTCTGTTCTCACAGTAGCCTCTTGTCCTCTGTACAGGTTATGCACTAGGATAATCAATGGTGTACACCCAATTCTTTAAGAGTGTACCATAGTTTTTGTGATCTACACAATCATTGCTATAACCTACAAAGCAGAGGGTGATTTTCTTCTGAAAGTCTTTGGTCCACTCCATTATCCAATATGTGTTTGCAAGGTGATCTCTCATGCCTCTTCCTTTTCTGAACTGAACTCAGACACCTGGCAATTCTCATTCGATATATGGTTAAAAGCTTTTATTGTAGAATTTTGAGCATCATTTTGCATGCTTGGAAGATTAATGCAATGATTGATTGCAATCCCTGGTGTCCCTTTTCTTGTGAATTGGAAAGTCTATTGACTGTTTCCAATCTGTGGGGCATTGTTTTGTTTTTCATATTAGTTGACAGATTTTAGTTAGTACTAGAGTAGATTCTGTCTCTACAGCTTGAAGCAGCTCTACTGGTTTGTTACTGATTATTTATTTCTCCCAAGTGCTTTCAATGCAGCTTCTATTTCTTTTTCTAAAATTGTGAGTTCATCTTCAAATGGTCCTTCCTTGAATGAATCTGCCATCCTTTCATCTCTTTTATATTGTTCTTCAGTGTATTGTTTCCACTAGCTGGTCATAGAACATCCCCACTCTTGGTCCTGTTGTTTTTGTCAGGGATTTGAAGGTTTAAAACACAGCACACAGGGAAATGCTTGATGTGTGTGTGTTTGGCCATGAGCATTCAGCAGAGTGGCAAGGCTGATCAGCACAGCTGAAGCTCATTGGCTCAAGGACACTTCAGTGTCCAAGTGCACGTAGCCATGGATGATGAAACATGTGTCTGGATTGCACAGGAGACACATGACATGGTTACACACCTGAACTCACTGGGTTTAGGAGACCACATGGTCTGGAGACTATATAAACCCAGGGGTTGCAAGGGATAGCTTGTGGGTTTGAAGTAGGAGTTGGATTGGTATGTTTTGGAGTTTTAGAGATCTGGTTTTGTATTATAGCACTGTTAATAAAGAGCACTTCGGGGACTTTTGTTTCTCTGGTGGTTTATCAGAAGAAGCTACAGCATCGGTTTGCTGTGTGTCCCCGGAGGTTCCTGCATTGCTGCAGTTCCTGGAAGACATCCAGTTGCTGTCATCCCAATTGGACTTTGGAGCCACGCTTCAGCTTCTGGAAATTGCCAGCTCTGCTACAAGGGTCTGATTTAACCCCAGGACTCGTTTGAGTTGCTGACAGTGGTTGTTGGACCCCAGCAGTTGCGCTGACAGTTTTCTACTTTTATGTTCTAATTGCCATGGTTACCAAGCATGTCTTGTTTTGGTGTGTGATCAATTTCCTCCTGCATCCCAACAAAGAATCTTTCAGTTTCTTTCTTTTCTAGTTGTAGTATAGTCTTGGATTATGATTATATGCATGGGTTTTCCCTGAAGTCTTATTGATATTATTCAGTCAGACTTTGCATTTGCTTCATCTCTCCTCACTATTATTGCTACCCCATTTCTTAAGTTTTCATTATTTGAGTAAAATGCTATGTAATTTTCTGATGCAAAATGGCCCATTCCTGTTCACTTTAGCATGCTCACTCAAAATACAGTTGGCCCTTCTTATACACAGATTTTTTTAATAAAGGGATCCAAGCGTCTACAGTCTGAAAATGTTCAAAAAGTATAAAGTTCAAATATCAAACCTTGATATTCTATTTTTTATAAGGGACACCATTTTGCTATGTCATTATATTTAATAAGACTTGAGCATCCACAGACTATGTTATCCACGGGGGATCTTGGAACCAAACCCCAGCGTATAACAAGGGTCCACCGTATTGCAATGCTAATAATTCCATTTCTTGATTTACAATGTTTAGCCTCCCCGATTCATGTTTCTTACACTCCATGTTCATGTAATACAGTGGACCCTTTGTATACATGAGGGATCTGTTCCAGACCCCCCTGCGCATGGGGAAAAATGCAGGACCTCATGTCCCATCGTTTGATGTGGCCACGTGCTCCCATGGGCGTGTGAAGGACAGGTTGCTCACCTGTAACTGTGTTTCTTCGAGTGGTCATCTGCGAATTCACACAAATGGGTTATTTCTGCGCATGCGCAGCAAACTCGGAAACTTCTAGAATCTCCAGGCAGAAAGTCATGTAACTTTCTGCAGCCTCTTGCAACTTTTTGGCGGTAGCCCCGCCCATCCGTATATAAGACCCCTATCGGCCCGCTCTCCTTCAGTTCCGAATGAGCCGCATAAACCGCGGCAGCAAGCGTTAACAAATGAGCTGACACTGAGGGGATGGATGGGTGGGTTTGTGTGAATTCGCAGATGACCACTCGAAGAAACACAGTTACAGGTGAGCAACCTGTCCTCCTTCTTCGTGGTCTCTGCGAATCACACAAATGGGTTAGACCAGCGAGCTATAGTCAGAGGAGGAGGGAGTGTCCATCATCAAAGATCAAACAGAGAATAAAGTATGTAAACCAAACAACTGTGTCATTTATTTACAATGTAATATGTTCAATGTATGGCAGAAAGCAACACTGCCCTCCCAAAGGCTGCATCTTGCCTGGCCCTGGCGTCCAGCCTATAATGTTTGATTAACGTCATTGGTTGTGACCAAACAGCAGCCTTACACACATCCTCGAGCGGGATCCCTGCTAAAAAGGCCGAGGATGCTGCTACCGCCCTAGTTACATGGGCTCTAACCTGTCCTGGTAGGGGCTTCTTTGCCAGTTCGTAGCAGAGGTGAATGGTACTGGCAATCCACTTGGAAAACCTCTGCGGTGAAACCGGCAGTCCCCTCTTGGCCTCGGAGTAGCATACAAAGAGTCTCTCCGATCGTCTGGTGCCAGCAGTTCTGTCCAGATAGAACGCCAGTGCCCTGCGAACATCCAGGGAGTGCAGCTGGCGCTCTGAGTCCGTGGTCGGGTTAGGGGCTAAGGTTGGCAAAACGATGTCCTGGTTAATATGAAAGGCAGACACCATTTTCGGTAAGAATGAGATGTCCGTCCGGAGGACGACCTTGTCCCTGTGAAAACGTAAGAAGGGCTGGTCCACTCTGAGTGCACACAATTCACCAGCCCGACGGGCTGATATGATCGCTACCAGAAAGGCCGTTTTCCATGTCAAGAGTCTCAGATCTGTGGTAGCTAAAGGTTCAAATGGTTTGGACATCAGAATTGCCAACACGGTGTCCAGGCTCCACTGTGGAGAAGGATCTGCAACTGGTGGATGTAGGTTGTTGAGTCCTTTGAGGAATCTTTTTATGAGCGGGTCCCTGAACAAAGATGGCTTGTCCTGCAATGAGTAATGAGATGAGATGGCAGACAGATAAGCCTTTATGGAACTCAAAGAGAGGCCGGCGGTAGTCAGTGTCATAAGAAAGTCCAGGACTACCGGGATAGAAACGTTAGACAGTGCAATACCACTGGTTCGTAGGAACGAAAGGAACTTGTTCCATTTATATGCGTAGGACCTCTGTGTAGACGGTCTTTGTGCTGCCCTGATGATGTCTCTCACCCCGGAAGGTAGTGATCTCAAAATCGAATCCTCCACGCCACCAACTGGAGGGATTGCATCTCGGGATGGTGAACTTGTCCACCGTGAAGCGAGAGCAAGTCTGGTCTGTGGTCCAGGCAAAGATGTTCTTGGGCTCGTTGTAGCAATGGGGCGAACCATGGTTGTCTGAGCCACCATGGGGTGATCAGAATCGCATTCGTGGAATCCATCCACATTTTTGCTAATACCCTGGTAATTAGCGGGAAGGGGGGAAACAGGTACAAGAGACCGTCTGTCCATTGGAATTGGAAGGCGTTTCCCAGAGAACCGGCTGCACGAATCCGTGAGCAATAGGTCTGTAGTTGAGCATTGCTGGGTGAGGCAAACAGATCCACTATGGGGGTGCCCCATCGCTGAAAGAGAGTGGCAGTTACTTCTGGGTGTAACATCCATTCGTGACATGTTGACCTGGATCTGCTTAACTTGTCCGCCAGGTCGTTTTCGTCTCCTGGGAGGTGAACACAATGAAGCAGTATTCTGTGTTGTATGCACCATTCCCATATTCTGAGTGTGATGTCCAAAAGAGTCTTGGACCTCGTACCCCCCTGTTTGTTGAGGTAGTACATGGTCGTGGTGTTGTCCGTCAGGAGGAGGACCACTTTGTTGGAGAGCAGGTTTTGAAATGCTCTGAGAGCTTTTTCTACTGCTAGCATTTCTAGCACATTGATGTGAAGGTTTGAGTCTTCGTGGGACCATTTGTCTCTGACAGTCAGTCCCAATGTATGGGCTCCCCAGCCTTGAAGAGACGCATCTGTTGTCAGAGTGATGTCTGGTTGAGGTGGGGCAAAGGGCATGCCTGAACAGACGTTGTCTGGCTGGAGCCACCATCGTAACGAGGCTTGGACTTTCCTTGGGATGGTGAGTGTCTTGTCGGGATGGTCTTTCACCGGATCGAAAGCGGAAAGGAACCAAGATTGTACTGGTCTCAGACGTAGTCTTGCCCATGGCGTTACGAAGGTTGTTGAAGCCAAATGTCCCATTGTGACTTGTACTACACGGGCTGGTAGATGTCTGGAATGGAGGCAGGCCCGTATGGTCAGAGATAGGGTCAGGAACCTGGACGGTGGAAGGTAAGCCTTGGCAGCTTGTGAGTCCAACAGCGTGCCTATGAACTCGATCCGTCTGGATGGAGTGAGATGTGACTTTTCTAGGTTGATGCAAATTCCCAATGACCGCAGTAGGCTTTGTGGAAAGTCCATCTGGCGCTGTAGGGACTGTCTTGACTGTGCAGTGAATAGCCAGTCGTCCAGATACGGGAAGACTGCAATTCCCCTCTGACGGAGGTATGCGACTACAGGGGCCATACATTTCGTGAAGACTCTTGGAGCTGACGAAAGACCGAATGGAAGGACCTTGTACTGGAAAAAGTCCTGGCCTACGGTGAAGGCGAGAAATCTGTGATGATCTTCTCGAATGCCAATGTGGAAGTAGGCGTCCTTCAGGTCCAAGGTGGCGAACCAGGAGTCCTTCTGCAATAATGGCAGAATACAAGCAAGAGTTACCATCCTAAAACGTTTGTATACTATGTAGGAGTTTAAGGCACGTAAGTCCAAGATGGGTCTAAGGCCCTCAGGTTTTTTAGGGACTATAAAGTATTTAGAGAAAAAACATGACCGGGCCTGTGATGGATGTACAGGCTCGATAGCACCTTTATCTAAAAGGGAGCGCACTTCGTCGAGAAGGGTGTCCGAGGGGGTAGTATAAATGATGGCTCCGGTGGCAGGGAGCTCAGAAAACTCAAGGGCGTAACCCCATCGAACGATGTTAAGGGCCCAAGAGTCTGAAGTAATAGAGGCCCAGGTGTTAAAGAAAGGCCATAAGCTGTTTACGGTGGTGACGAAATGTGCTGGGGAACTTCAAAAGCGTTTCTTGCCTCTGGTATCCTTCTTTTTATAGCCCTGCTGATAGCGGCCCTGAGATGACTGACGTCGGTACTGATGAGCAGAAGGGGATCTTGACGGTCTGGCCTGATTAGAGGAGTCTTGAGATTGAAACTGACGGTCCGGCTGGTTATAGCGTTGTTGGCCGTGATGGAACCAAGAGCGCTGGCCAGTGTATCTCTGTCGAGCTGGTCTAGATGGAGGAGCTGACATGCCATGTTTTTTGGCGGCGGTTTTCATTCTGTATTTGAAGCTTAATTTCTCATCAGTTTCTTTATTAAATAATAATAATAATAAATTTTTTATTTGTATCCCGCCCTTCCGGACGATCAGGGCGGCTTACAAGATGCAACAAGTGCAAACAAAGTACAAAGGTTAAAAACAAATACAACAATCTTAAAAACAACAATAAAAAGCCCCTTGCCCAACCTCATGGCCACGGAAGAGGAGGGAGGCCCACAGGATATTTAATCGGGGAATGCCTGTTTGAATAGGAAGGTTTTGAGGTCCTTCCTAAATTGGGTCAGGGTGGTAGATGAGCGGAGCTCCATGGGCAGCGTGTTCCAAAGGGCTGGGGCAGCTGTGGAAAAGGTCCTTCTTGAGGTGGAAGCTAGCCTAGCCCCAGGCACCTTCAGCAGTTGCTGCCCAGATGTTCTGAGGGTGCGAGGCGGAATGTACGGAGAGAGGCGGTCCTTCAGGTATCCTGGGCCCAAGCCATTTAGGGCTTTATAGGTGATAACCAACGCCTTATATTGAGCTCGGAAGCGAATGGGCAGCCAGTGGAGGTCTTTTAGTACAGGTGTTATATGGCTGGTCCTGGAAGCACCAGTGACCAGCCGGGCTGCCATGTTCTGTACCATTTGAAGCTTCCGAGTTTGGTATAAGGGTTGCCCCATGTAGAGTACATTGCAGAAATCCAATCTCGAAGTTACCAGAGCATGTACTACAGTTTCCAGGTCCCTCTGGGCCAGGTATGGGCGCAGCTGGCGAATCAGCCGAAGCTGATAACAGGTGCTCTTGACCGTCGCGTTCACCTGAGCAGTCAGGTGAAGCGACGAGTCAAGAAGCACTCCCAAACTGCGCACAGAGTCCTTTACGGGGAGCGTGACTCCGTTCAGGACAGGTGGAACCACCGCCATTCCTGGACCAGGGGAACCTATCACTAGCACCTCTGTTTTCTCTGGATTTAGTTTGAGTCGGTTTTCCCTCATCCAGCCCATTACTGACTCCAGACAGGCCACGAGAGGAGAGACGCCATCCCCAGTCACTGCATCAGTCGGAGACATAGAGAAAATGATTTGGGTGTCATCAGCGTACTGATAACCCCGCGCCCCATGTCTCCGGATGATCTCTCCCAGCGGTTTCATGTAAATGTTAAATAGCATGGGAGACAGAATGGCTCCTTGAGGGACCCCGGTTTTAAGGGCCCGCTCGCTGGAGCACACGTCTCCCAGCTGCACCATCTGGGACCTCCCAGAGAGGTAGGAGCGGAACCACTGGAGCGCAGTGCCCCCGATTCCCACCTCAGCCAGGTGCCCCAGAAGGATACCATGGTCTATGGTATCGAAAGCCGCTGAGATGTCCAAGAGCACCAACAGGGACACGCTTCCCCTGTCAATGCTCAGACGGAGATCATCGACCAAGGCGACCATGGCCGTCTCAACCCCGTGACCCGCCCGGAAGCCAGTTTGAAATGGGTCCAGATAATCCGTTTCATCCAAGATCGCCTGAAGCTGGATCGCAACCGCCCTCTCGATCACCTTTCCCAGGAATGGTAGCAGCGAAACAGGCCGATAATTATTGTGAGCCAGGGGGTCGAGGGAGGGCTTTTTTAGGATCGGTTTTACTATGGCCAATTTGAGATCCGATGGAAATTGCCCATCCCTCAAAGATGTATTAATTATCCGGCGTAACAAAAGTGTTACCGCCGGTCCCCCCGGGCCGCTAACCACGAGGGACAGGGATCAAGAGAGCAGGTTGTTTTCCGAACACTTCCGAGGATCTTGTCCACATCCTCGGTACTCACCAACTCAAACTGATCCAGTGTAACGTAGTCCACGGAGGCTCTGGACACTTCTACCCTAGGTTCTGCCGTAATGTCGACGTTCAGACCTTCGCTCAAACAAGAAGTTTTATCCACGAAAAAGTCGTTAAACAAGTCACAGCAGGCCTTAGAAGGTTCAAGGATCTGGTTCAGGACGGGAGGGAGCTGAGTTAGCTCCCTGACCACCCTGAACAACTCTGCCGGACGCGACTCCGCGGACGCAATACGAGCACCATAGAACGAGTTCTTTGTTGCTCGTATTGCCTCTCCGTAGTCCTTTAACAGTCGGTCTAGGAGAGTCTTGTCGTTTGAGCAAAGGTGTTTCCGCCAACGGTACTCTAGCCGTCGCAAAACCCGCTTCCTCGCCCGGAGATCTTCCGTATACCAGGGCTTGCGTTTGGAAGCAGGCCTGAGAGGGCGCTTGGGAGCGATTCTGTGTATAGCGCCAGAAAGACCGGTATTCCAAATACCGGTAAGGGCATCAACAGAGTCGCCGTCATTTCCAACCGTGAGCCCCTCTAAGGCTTCTTGGAACCTCTCAGGTTCCATCAGCCTTCGAGGGTGGACCATCCTAACAGGTCCACCACCCCCGGGGGGGATCTGGGTAGAGGCCTTGATTTTCACCTCTAACAGGAAATGATCCGTCCATGACAAGGGGGAAATATTAGCTATTTCCACCCATGGATTTTCCGCCTCCGAACAGAAGACCAAATCAAGAGTATTACCCGCACAATGTGTAGGGCCCTGTATCAGCTGGGACAGGCCCATGGCCGCCATGGTTTCCATGAATTCCCGAGCCGCACCGGATGGAACGTAGCTGGCTGTGAGGGAGATGTTGAAGTCGCCCAGGACAAGAAGCCTGGGGGTCTCCAACATCAGCTCAGCAACCAGCTGTGTCAGCTCGTTAAAGGAGTCCGCTAATGCACGGGGTGGCCGATACACCAGCAGAATCCCTAGACTGTCCCTAGCCTTTAGGGTCAGGTAAATACACTCGATATAGGAGGTCTGTCGGATGTGGTTCCTGGTGAGGGACACGGTGTTCCTATGTACCAAGGCCACACACCCCCCGCCCACCTAACCTGCGCTGGTCCTTCACCGAGTACCCGGCGGGCAAGGCCTGAGCCCACATGGCGTCCCCTTCAGGCCCCAACCAGGTCTCGGTAATGCAAGCCAGGTCACACTTAGAGTCCTCCAGTAGATCCTGGAGGATGTGGGTCTTGTTATTGATAGACCTGGCATTGCACAGGAGCAGCGACAGGGTTTGTGGCACGGTTGGAGTGACCCTCAGGTCCTTCAGGTTGGGAGGGGGACAGGAAGGCGAGATAGATATGATGCATCTATCACGCCTTCCCCTGGAACGGAAGTCCCTTCTCCCACCACCATACCTCCCCCTGCCCGACACAACCTCTATTGGGGCTCCGCCCACCAAGGTGTTATCCCCGGCCCAGGCATCCCCCGCATCCCTATCCTCCCCTATCCTAATAAGCCGGAGTTGTCAAACGGCATATCTTCAATGGTGGATTTTGCCTGGGGGTTCAGATCTGAAGAACGTAGCCATGCATGTCTGCGGAGGGCCACTGATCCAGAAAGGATCTTTGAAGTGCAGTCTGTAGAGTGGCGCACTGAAATTATTTGTTGGCCGCCTACCTGGTGGACTTCATTTCCGATGGCGGCCATAAGCCTCTTTTGGTCATCTGGGAGGTCAGCAATAACAGCGTCCATCTTTTCCATTAGGAGCTGGACATATGTTCCCATGCATGCTGCATAATTAGCTATTTTAATGTCCAGTGCAGCAGAGGCATAATTTTTTTTTGCCAAACCATCTATCTTCCTGCTTTCCTTGTCTACTGGGGAAGAGGAAGGCCGAGCAGTGAAGCAGGTTTGAGAGCCCTCTACGATGGCTGAATTTGGCTTTGGGTGGTTAAACAGCCAAGTGGGTCCAGACGGTGTGACTCTGTAGAGATTTTCAATTTTCCTAGAGGTCGAGGCAATCGTGGCAGGGGTATCCCACGACCTTCTAGCAATTTTTTCCAAAGAGGGTAGAAATGCCAGGGAAGGAGGTGCTGGGGCAGAACCATGGATTCTCCGCTCCACTGGATCGAGTGCCACATCTTCAGGGTGAGCAACTTCTAATTTAAGGGCACCAGCCATCCTAATTATCCTGTCCGAGAAGGAACGGACGTCATCGGTTGGAGACGGTGCGTCCGGTTCGCCAAAGGAGAGAGGTTGATCGGCGTCCAACTGGAGGAAAGGGGATGCTGAGTGGGAGCGGGACCCCAAGGGTGATTTGCTGCATCTATGGCTAGCAGGGGAGGGGGCCCTGCTGCGGGAGCGACGTCTGGCTGGTTCTTCGGTCCCCAAATCCATGGGCCGGTGTTGCGGTGAGAGAAGCCTCGCTCTGGAAGGGTCCGTAGTAGTACGGCGAAGATAATCGACGTCGACCGGCAGGAGATATTGGCCAGAATGGTGGTCATAAACTAAATCCGGGTAAGTATTGAAGAGGTCGCGTTCTGAGTGGTCTCTACTCAGAGGGGAGCGACTTGGATGGGCGCTATCTAGGGCCTCGTCCGCTTCCGTCCCTAGGGCTGCTCTATCTCTCCTTTGTGGAGAAGCACCAGTCCGTCTGGGTCGGGATGGTGATCTGGATGGCTGTCTCTGCCTCGGTGGACGGGACGGTGATCTTGACGGATGGGACGGTGATCCGGATGGACGCCTCTGTCTCTGTGGTGAGAGGGGAGCGTCTGAGTCAGGGATTTCTCCTTCGGATTCTGAGGAGTCTCCCAAGTTAACAATCTCCAATTCCTCGTCTTGAACAGACAAATGGGAGGAGATGAGGACCCGTGGTTCCAGAGGTGGTGGGGCTGATGTCGCAGTGATCTCCGGAATAGGAGTAGCAGCGGTTCGAGAGTCAGGCGGGGGAACCGAAATGGTACTTGGGGGCCCCTTGCGCCTGGACTTCGGCGGTGGGGAGGCTGATTTGGCCCTTCTGGTTTCACGGTGGTCCTTAGAGGTCTTGGAAGCCTTTTGCTTGTCTCCATGAGCCCTCTTTGAAGCCCTTTCAGGCTTAGCCTTTGGGTCGGCGGCTGATGATTGGGCAGCCGGCTCTTGGACCGTCGCGCTGGGGCGAAAGGCTTTTTCGTAAAGGGACGCCTTCAGCTTTTGGTCCCTATTTTTTAGTGCCTGGGCAGTCATGGCCTTACAGTGTCTGCAGGCCCCAGGGATATGCTCCTCTCCAAGACAGAGGACGCATCTATCGTGTCCGTCGGACATGGGGATTTTGACCCCGCACTTGGTACACTGTTTAAATGAAGCCATAAGGGTCGTCGTTACCGGTCCGAGTCGATGATGAGAAATCTGAGACAATGTCCAAATCGTAATCCAGAGAATGGTCAAAGGTCCAGTCCGTTTCAATAGCCAGTTAGAGATTCAATGAGTCAAGCGAAGTTCTTCGAGCTGCAAACGCGGCGGAATGAAGGAACTGAAGGAGAGCGGGCCGATAGGGGTCTTATATACGTATGGGCGGGGCTACCGCCAAAAAGTTGCAAGAGGCTGCAGAAAGTTACATGACTTTCTGCCTAAAGATTCTAGAAGTTTCCGAGTTTGCTGCGCATGCGCAGAAATAACCCATTTGTGTGATTCGCAGAGACCACGAAGAAGAATCATTTTAATGCCCAGGGCTTGCCATCCATGTGAGCTTGAGTCTGTGGATGGCAAGCCCACGTATGGGGCACTGTATGTGCTGTGCAATTTTGGATTTTTTTTCCACTTCTGAGCATGTCAACTAGAATCAACTGTATTGTTAGACACAGTGCTACTTGCTCTCTGCTCAAGGTAGAAGGTTTCAGGAATGGTTTACCACTGCCTTTTTCTGAGCAGTTCTAACAGGTGTTAGCTATGGTGTCTCTGAGAGATCCTCCACCAATGTCACCCTCTACTATTGCTTCTGCCCAGTAGCCATTTGGCATGTTTAATATGGCTCCTCAGGAATAGCCTGTCTGACCTGGGAGATCCTACCAGCTTCTGTCAGCATAGCCTCTTGCTTCTCAGAAGCATGCAATCCCAGCACCATTGTAGGTGTCTGGTTTTCTTGCCTTTGGAACTAACAAAATCACAAGAAAATAGGAAGCACAATATGACGTAGGGACCAGGTCCATGAAGAAAAAAAAATGCTCTGCCTCAAAAAGGGAACTTTTCACACTAGCACTCTTGCACTGACATCACTATTTGTCAATGTATGTACAAGCCAATATGTCCAGCTATGTTATTCTTTACTTTAACTGCCCATCATCTTCTAATATGTGATGGTGATCATGTGGCTTCATCTTCCAGATACTGTTGGACTGCATATCCCTTTATTCTTCAACAAGAGATCCACAGATTATGGCTGGTAGGACTACAATTCAGCACCATCTAGATGATCACACATTCTCCGCTCCTGTTCTAATTAGATCAAGCCGGCCTGGGGGTAAAAATTACTTCTGAATTCCTTTGGAATGACCTAGGACTCATTAGCAAGACTTGTCTCACAATTTGTGAGCCACAGGAATAACCAGTTGTTCCCAGACTATTTTCCAAATTAAATAAAATGGGATCACTAGATTATCTAGATATTCATCATCCACATTTAGAGCAAATTTAGACACAATTTTAAAAATCTGTTCTTAGGTCACCTCCATGGTTTGAAACTCCCATGAAAAATGGTTACAGCCTGTCCAAAATGTAACCATTTTTTGTCTTTCATCAACAAAGCCAGCAAAATAACAAAATCTGTTACTATCTTCAGTTTTTTCTCCAGTTGAGAGTAGATTCAATAAAGGCTGCTAAATATTCACTATAGTAGTGGTTTCTTACATGACTTATTATAACATGCAACACATGACTGGCTTGATGCAGAGGCAGCCAACCTGGTATCTGCTAGGAAACATTTCCCTAACCACTGGCCATGTGGACTGGGGCTTATGGAAGCTATAGTCCAAAGCATCTGGAAGGCATCAGTTCCTAACTTTGAAGACTCCATCACTCATTGCCATAAATGGAATGTTTTCATGTCACCAGGCTAACTACTATCATGTTATGACTTGGGTGTGGTATTTCTACCAATTCAAAGAATTTTTAGTTGTACCCATAGTGAGGTTGCAGGTATCATTTGAATTGGCTGCAACCTATATTGTCATCATTTTTATCTTATTCATATCCTGCCTAACTGATTTTTGAAGTAAATTTTTCATTCCTGACTTAAAGAATTCTAGTGAATGAAATAATGAAAGAGTCAATGCTGGTCCATTTTAAAAAAAACATAGGTAGTTTTTGAAAAATGAAATTAATCAAACGACAAACACAATCTCTTACAGTAGGTTTCTTCCCTTCTTTCAGCAAAGTCTTCCGTCTGAGAACACCTTGAACAGTAACAGCTCCTGGATACAAATGAACAGCTAGATCTTCAGACTCTGCAGAACTATAAAAAAGTATAAATAAAATTAGGAAAATACAAAATATACCAAGAACTAAGTTGATATTATCTATGTTTCAGTTTGTGAAATGTTGCCACACTCAAACATACAAATTTTAAGTTATTCTTATATTTTTCCAGATATAGTTCAACGACTGGATTTGTTGAACTTATTTGAGCTACTGAAACTGAAAAAAGCAGGTGTCCAATACATGCATATTACATAACAAGATATTTTGAAAGCAGCAACAGAAGCAGCAGGAAAGCAGAAAGCCTGACCCAGAGCAGTAAATTGAAGTTGTTTTAATGCAGCTTGTGTTCTAACAAGTGAGTAGCTGATCAGCTTTTAACAACAGGAAAGATTTGACTGACACAAATGTTTATGTCACTGTATGCCAAGCAGTTTATGTGGGAACAGCCATCAATTTTCCAGAGATAGTCTGAAGTAGCAAGTTTTTTTAAACGTCTTGGAAAAATTCTTCCATTCACCTTTCAATTGTATGTCAAGTGTAAGTTGAGTGATCTGACAAGTCAAGCCTCCTTGTCAAGGGTCCAAAATTTTTTCACAAGGAATTGAATAACTAACATTATTAAAGATTACACTTTTTAAAAACAGTTGGTCAAACTAGGTTTCCTGGAACAACAGTATATCAGATGGTGAAGTTCATGTGTATGGAAGCTTCCAAGCAGTTTTATATAAAATGCCGTTCAAAACGGGTTGAGCAAATAATTAGCAAATTCTTGCTATTTATTTGGCTCCGAGTTAGAAAAAAATGGCAAAGTCTTAGTAAAGAAAGTATTTTGAACATATGGATTTAGATTCCAGCACTATTCTCAGTACCAGAATTACTTCCAACATCATGTAGTGCTATACTTTTTAGAAAGTGCACTTATGCCTCTCTGGGTAACAGTGCATTGCTTTAAGAAATTGGATTTGCGGAGTAGAAGCCAGCCATAGCCTATAAAGATATGATTAAGTCCCAAGAGAGGGAAGGGAAAGTTCAGCAACATGATTTTGCAAGGAAATTAGGAACACCAGGTGTGTCAGATCACATCCACTTCAATACCAACACCAGAGGAAAAAGTCTGACCCCAAACATTTGGGGTTAGTACCTGCTGCCCTTCATGTGGCCTCGATAGCCATTTCGTGCCATTCTTGTCACCGGACCAAGAGAATGGTATAATCTGTTCCTGTTGGATTCCATTATAAATTGTATGCATTACATATTTTGAATTCATATCCATCATCATTTGTTAGAACACTGTAATATGCTTCGTTTTTTCCAAACATCAACTACCTCTCTTTCTGTGAGCAACAGCATATTTCATTAAGAATTTTTTTTCTTATTTGAACATATGTTCCTAATATGAGGACACACAGTACTGGAATATTTTTATTGGCTTCCCAGTGAATGGCTTGAGAAGCTAAAAATGCTAATTTAATTTACATTGCTAAATCTACTGCATCAAGCCCTTACTACATTTTTTCAGAAAGCAATATACCATATATATTTGACTATAAGTCGACCTCATGTATAAATTGAGGGCAGCTTTTGGGACCAAAATTATGGATTTTCATATGACCCATGGATAAGTTGAGGGTAAAACTTAGAGTCATGTAATGAAGGATGTAAAGGATGAAGCAAAGAAATACAATGCCAAAGAACAAAATTCCAGGAGGGATAACTATTTGTGCTCATACTAAAGGCTGGAGGGATGAGAGAGTAGAAGGGGGGGGGGGGGCAGAGCTTCCAGGGCAGATTAACCTTGTGTCTTTCACCAGGGGATGGTTTTGTGTGTGTGAGAGGGAGAGAGATTTAAAGTACAGTACTTACATTGACCCATCAATAAGTCAACTCTGGTTTTTAGGGTCAATTTTTTTAACCTACATTTCTAGAATTAAACATGAGTTTATACAGTGGGGTATAGAAGCCCTTTTTCATTGCTCTTTCAATGAAATAATATGCTTACTCTGGATATATTTTTGAGGCATTAATAGATATGATTTTATGATCATATAATGTTTTAGATACTGTTTCTTTGATCACAGGATGTAGTATTTTTAATAAATAGCAAACGAAGATGCTAAATTTATATTAATACTTCAGCAATTACATCTTTACCACAATTACAGCAACTACAGCAATTGCACTTATCAAGGTAGTCAAGAGTTTGCAAAGAAAAGTGCAATTTCCTGTGAGGCAGTAAGAGTGTTTTTTCAAATAAACCAGATACATATATTTCATTTGAATACAACTATGGTGCATGGTAGTTTGATAGCATATGCTATTTGTTTAACAAGCTTGGGTAAAGGAACAAAATTTATGTGCAACTGCCCTTGTTAATATTTGTATTTGAATGGGCTCCTAGCATACTTGAAAGAGTACTGATTTTGGATAAAAGGATTGATGCCCCTTTTTACCATTGTTAATACTATGCATGGTGCAACGCCTGAGTGAGGAACATAGCCATAATTCTATCAGCTTCAAGTAAGAAGAATTTACAATGTAACACTGCTGTTTTATAGAATCATAGAATAATAGCGTTGGAGGAGACCGCAAGGGCCATCCAGTCCAACCCCCTGCCATGCAGGAAATCCAAATCAAAGCATCCCTGACAGATGGCCATCCAGCCTCTGCTTAAAGACCACTAAGGAAGGAGACTCCATTATGCTCCGAGGGAGTGTGTTTCACTGTCGGACAGCTCTTATTGTCAGGAAGTTCTTCCTAATGTTGAGGTGGAATCTGTGTTAAGAGTCTGAATGGAATTCTTTCATCCTATTTATTTTTGCCTTATTATTGTAGTGTAAAGAAGCACACGTTTTTAAAGATCAGCAAGTAAATTAAATTCTTAGCTAGACAATGTTACAAAGATGAATAGAGGCAACACAGCACATAAAGATAAACTTAACATATGTCAACAGATATGGAAAACAAAACAATTGCCAACAGATTGGAAATGATCAATACATCCCAATCCTCAAAAAAGGAGACACAAAAGACTGCAGTAACTATAGGACCATAGCAGTAATCTCCCACGCAAGCAAAATTGTGCTCAAAATTCTGCAATTTAGGTCGAAAACACACTGCTAAAATAATCCATCTTGAGACTGCTTCAACTGCCCTGGCTCAATGCTGGGGAACTCTGAGAAGTGTTGTGTTTGTCAGACATTGAGCTGCCTCTGTCAGAGCTCTCTGGCGCCGTACAAAACTACAATTCCCAGCATTGTAGTTGAAGCAGTCTCGAACTGGATTATTTTTGCAGTGTGTTTTGGACCATAGACTCCAACCAAATATGGAAAGAGAAATCCCAGAGGTCCATGCGGGGTTGAGGAAAGGAAAAGGCACTAGGGACCACACTGCAAACATATGTGGCTAATGGAACAAACCAGGGAATTCCAAAACAAAATTAGCATGTGTTTTACAAACTATACCAAAGCCTTCGATTGCACAGATCATGAAAGGCTATGGATCGCCCTTCATGGGAGTGACAACACACCTGATAGTCCTGATAAGGAATCTGTACTCAGGACAAGAGGCTACTGTCAGAACAGAAGATGGAGAAACAGAATGGTTCCCAATAGGCAAAGGGTCAGAAAGGCTGCATCTTATCACCCCACCTGTTCAATTTATATGGGTTTGGACATAGAAGAAGCAGGAGGAGTGAAAATAGGTGGAAGGAATATCAACAATCTAAGATATGCAGACGACACCATAATACTTGCAGAAAATCTCACAGACCTGGAACAACTACTAAGGAAGATCAAGGAACAAAGTGCAAAGACATGCTTACTGCTGAACATAAAGAAAACAAAAATAATGATCACGGAGAATCTACACAAATTCAATGAAGAAATAAAAATAGTAAAAGGGTTTTCATATCTGGGATCAAACACTGATGGGAACAGAGACTGCACCCAGGAAACCAGAAGAAATTAAGAATGGGGAGGATGGCTGAGAAAAAGCTAGAAAAGATCCTAAAATACAAAGATATACAACCCAGCACAAAAATTAGAATTATACAAGCCATTATATTCCCTATTACCATATATGGATGTGAGAGCTGGACAGGTAAGAAAGAAGATAGAAAGAAAATCAATTTATTTGAGATGTGGTGCTGGAGAAGAGCACTATGGACATCCAGAAAGACAAATAAATGGGTCCCAGAGAAGACAAGACAAAAATCTCCATGGAGCCAAGATGCCAAAATTTAGGCTGTTGTACTTCGGACACATCATGAGAAGGCATGACTCATTGGAAGAAACAATAATGCTACGAAATGTGGAGGGAAGTAGAAAGACAAGAACGCCACATGCTAGATGGAGGGACTCTCTTAAGGATATGAATCTGCAGGCACCAAGTACAGCAGTGGAGGACAGAGTGTCTTGAAGATGTCTCATGCACAAGGTCACCATGGGTTGAGATTGACTTCAGGGTGATTAACAACAACAACCACCACCACCTCCATACCCACAAATTCTTTATTCATGGATTCAATCATCTACATCTTAAAAATATATATTTTTTAAAATTCCCAAAATGAAACCTTTATTTTGCTATAAGGGACACCATTTCACTATGCCATTGTATTTAATGAGACTTGAGCATACACAGATTGTGGTATCCATGAGGAGTCCTAGAACCAAGCCCTGGCGGATACAAAGGGCCCACTGTATTTCAAAGTTTTCATTCTGTATTTGTATCAACATCTTCTGATGCAACAATTACAGGATTCAGTGTTCCTTTGGTAACAATATGCCAAATTTGATCATGAAGCTGTTTTGCCATTTCTCTGCAATCCTACAAATGTTACAACGCTGTTTTCCGTTTGCTGGTGTCCAGGCTTTTACTACAGGATTTACAAGCTTAACAAGTTCATTAAAGGCAGCACACTGCATCAGTTTTCTTTCGGTGAGGCCAGAAGCCATTTCTTCCAACACTGCAATACATACCTCTTTTAACATAGCCTTTAAAATCTCTTCATTGATAATTGTAGCATTGCTTGGTAACTGTGATTATGGGTTTATTTTTCTCCCAATCCTTCTAAAACCATTTTGGCAATTTCAAGGTTCAAACATGACAAAGGACAGAAGCTCTGAAGTGATAGTCTTGCCTGGTCTGGCTCCACAGTGAGAGCTGTGAAATTGCTACACTGGGCTACTGACTACCCTTGTGAAGTTGACAGCTTGGGCACAGTACCAATAGCTATATCTTTTCCTTTTCCTCCTCCTGCTCACCAGGCACTCACTCAAAGTTTATGTGGGAGTGAAAATAGTGTGTGGGGAAGAAGGCAGTATTAAGTCTCCTACTTGTGAGAATTGTGCAAATTGTAAACCAAGAATTGTGTTCTAAATTAGGACAATAGTTTGTCACTGGTGCTTCATAAAAAAAAAGTCCTGGTCTTAGCTAGATCTTTTTTGAACATATATGTTCTGCATAGGGAAAGGCTACTTGCATTAGAATAGTGCACTACTACATTAGAACATTTGGTTGGCAAATCACATAAATCCAGAAGGATTTATCCATAAGGTGATGTAAAATTATTATTTGTTTGTGTTGGGTTTAAAAAAAAATATCGATTTTCAGTAAATAAAAAAGTTTACACAACAAAGTAGAGAAGAATTAAGCATTCTGAATTATCTTAATACTAACACTTCCAGTCTCAGAGGTCCAATGTACACTGATTCTCTGAATTCCTGCTGGACACTGCTAGACATCTGAAAGAATAGTGACACAAGACACCCACTCTCCACCCATCCTGTTATTTTGCTAGACCCTCAGCAGGCATGTAGTAATAGCACCCTTGCTTATGAAAGTGTTGCACTGAGTGCAAGAACAAGATAACAAAAAACAAAGGTGCTCTCTCCTCACCTAAAGAGATGTCATCAATGACTCATAGCTAAGATGCCAGTTAGTGCACCTATGATAATGATGTATACAAAGCACTGATGAGCTTTAAAAAGCTATACAGTCAGCCCTCTGTATCCATGGATTCTTTATCTGCAGATTCAAGCATCCACAGCTTGAATTTTTTTTTTAAATCATATAAATTCCAAAAAGCAAATTTTGCCATTTAATATAAAGGATACCACTTTACTATGCCATTTTATTCAGTGGGACGTGAGCATCCATGAAGTTTGGTATCCATGTGGGGTCCTGGAACCAAACCCCAGTGGATACCAAGGGCCCACTGCAATACAAAGTCTGTATCTTTATCATAAACAAAACAGATCATGGCGTTCTATGAAACAATCACATTTCACAAGAAAGTGCTTCTATCTTAGCAATGCCTACTTGGCCTGTCTTTACTGAGTCTTCTTATGTGGAAACTATTTTTGGATAATGTACTAGAAAGGGCAGGCCAACTTCAGTCTTGCTTTTAGAGCCAGGAAAGGTAGTCCCTTAATGTCCTGCATATCAATATGTAGTTGACTGAACATTTAAATATGAGCAACGAAGAGGACACAAGCATCTTGATCTAATGCAACAACCTTCTTTTATTCATAATCACCATGAAAATTAAGTCTGAAGGCAGGCAGATACATCTGTGCAGAGAGACAGCAGTCTTTGAGTGTCTCAGTCTACACCAAGACAATAAGCTGCTCACCCTGAGGAGTCATGAGAGCTTTATAGGACTGTACTGGCTCCTTACATTGCCTGTTCTTTGCTGTGCTAGGAAATGCTGTGCCATCTGTCTAGCCATCTGCAAAAGTGGCACTCAAATGCAGCTGAGATCAACCCACTAGGTTCCCTTCACTTACAAGCTGCTACAGTGATATAAGGAGTAACCTCCAGTTTAAGACCTTCTTTGTCTTGGATGTTTCAGTTGTTAACATCCTGATCCTATGGCATCTGCTTCAGTTTTTCTGAAATTGAGGTTTGAACTATGTTGACAATATGTAAATAAAAAATTGTGGTTATGAAAGAGCTTTGCTGCAGAGCTTTGCATGTACATCCACCAAGATGCAGAGAACACTCAAAGTTGTTTTGTGCTGGCAAAGAACTACAGGGCAGCTAGTATTCTTGGGGATGATATTGAAGCTCATGGTATGAAGAAATGGGAGCTGCATTTCTTCATCACTGCTTATTGCAATAAGCTCATAGAATCATAGAATCATAGAATCGTAGAGTTGGAAGAGACCACTAGGGCCATCCAGTCCAACCCCCTGCCATGCAGGAAATCCAAATCAAAGCATCCCTGACAGATGGCCATCCAGCCTCTGTTTAAAGACCTCCAAGGAAGGAGACTCTATCACCCTCCGAGGGAGTGCATTCCACTGTCGAACAGCCCTTACTGTCAGGAAGTTCCTCCTAATGTTCAGATGGAATCTCTTTTCCTGTAGCTTGCATCCATTGCTCCGGGTCCTGTTTTCTGGAGCAGCAGAAAACAAGCTTGCTCCCTCTTCAACATGACATCCTTTCAAATATTTAAACAGGGCTATCATATCGCCTCTTAACCTTCTTTTCTCCAGGCTAAACATCCCCAGCTCCCTAAGTCGTTCCTCATAGGGCATGGTTTCCAGACCCTTCACCATTTTTGTCGCCCTCCTTTGGACACGCTCCAGTTTCTCAATGTCCTTTCTGAATTGTGGCGCCCAGAACTGGACACAATATTCTAGGTGGGGCCTGACCAAAGCAGAATACAGTGGCACTATTACTTTTCTTGATCTAGACACTATACTTTTGTTGATGCAACCTAAAATTGCATTGGCCTTTTTAGCTGCCGCATCACACTGTTCACTCATGTTCAACTTGTGGTCTACTTGGACTCCTAGATCCCTTTCACACGTAGTTTTATTCAGCCAGGTGTCACCCATCCTATATCTGTGCATTTTATTTTTCCGCCCTAAGTGCAATACCTTACATTTCTCCGTGTTGAATTTCATTTTGTTAGCTTTGGCCCAGCTTTCTAGTCTATTCAGGTCATTTTGAATCTTGATCTTGTCCTCTGGGGTATTAGCTATTCCCCCTAATTTGGTGTCATCTGCAAATTTGATAAGCTAGCATGACCAGTTATTCACATGTGAGATAACTGAGTCAAAGCAACAGTCTTGTGATGTTATACAACTGAAATATATTGCCTTGAAGAAATTCTACTAGATATCTGTATTCTATAAATGCTGGAAATGAACCAGTAATTATTGCTTTCTTTACACACAAGCACAAATTATAGTTAAAACTGCTTCACATGTTATTCTTTCACACACTGAAATCTCCACGCAGGAAAAAGAGCCATATGTCACTTTGAAAAGCAACCACTCTTGGATGTGTACTTGTATATGTTCCTTACATATTTTGTGCCTTTATCGCCTATGTGCAGAGTAAAACTACCGTATGTGACACAGCCCTTAAATATGAATAAAATGAAGCTAGAGTAGGGTTTCCCTCACCTTTCAAATGCTGGCCATGAAGTCTCTTCACTGAGCTCAGAGCCATCACTGCTACCTAAAATAAATAAATAAATAAATAAATAAATAAATGATTTAATTAAATAATTTTTTTTCATTGTATGCCTCCTTTGCTAATTATGACAATTTTTGTTGCTGAATGCCTTCAAGTAATCTCTGATTTATGGTACCCTCAGGTGAACTTATTGTGGGGTTTTTCTTGACAAGATTTCTTCAGGGTAGGTTTGCCTCTGTCTTCCTCTGAGGGTGATAGAGTGACTTGTCCAAGGTCATGCAGTGGATTTCCATGGCTGAGCAGGGATTTGAGCCCTAGTCTCCAAAGTTGGTAGTACAATATTCAAACTAGCACACCATGCTGGCTCTCAATTATGACAGAATGACCCACACCCCAACCTCATACTTGTGCAAATGTCCCTTCACAAAACTGCAGATCAGATTTTTTTGATGGGTAAATGGGATAAAACCTTCAAATATAATGAAATGAATACCCAAGGACTGAGAAAAAGAAACCCTATGATTTTGCAGCTGACTGAATACTGTACAACTAACATTTTTACTGCTATGAATATTTATATTTTAAGGAATTGCAGGGGACACAGGGGTCATCTAGTGCAATCACCAGAGCACACAGCTAAAGTACTCTTGAGTCATGGCCATCCAACCTCTGTTTAAAAGACTTCCAATGAAGAAGAGTTCTACACTTTCCAAAGCACTCTATTCCGATGCCTATAATTTCATCTCTCAGTCTCCCTAAAATATTCCTCATAAGACTTGGTTTCTAAACCTTTAATCACCTTGGTTGCTCTTCCTTGATTTTGTCCTCTGGGATATTAGCTGCCTCTTTTAATTCAGTGCCATCTGAACATCTGATAAGTGTACCTTCTATTCCATCATCCAAGCCATTCAGAAAGCTCAGGACAGAACCCTGACACATCTCACTAATTATTTCTCTCCGTGATGAGGAACCATTGAGTACTTCTTAAATTCTGTGTATCAGCCAGTTAAAAATCCACCTAATATTAGCAATGTTTAGTCTACATTTTACTAGCTTGTGTGAAAGAATATCATGGGAGACCTTGTCAAAACTCTTAATGAAACAGTAGCACATCCACATCATTTCCCTTATCTATCAAGCTTGTTAATTCTATTCTTAAAGAGATAGGATTAGTGGGGCATGACTTCTTTCTGAGAAACCAAAGCTTGCTCTTAGTAATAACAGCAATATTTTCTAAGCCCTCACAAACTGTTTTTCTATTCTAGAACTTTTCCTGGTACTGATGTCAATCTCAGGTTACTCAGGTCCTCCTTTTCCCCCTTTTTGAAGATGAGGACAACAGTCATCCTCCTCCAATTTGTGGGGACCTTTCCTGTTCTCCAAGAATTCTAAAACACTATTGACAGAGCTCTGAGGTTTTATCAACCCTCAGATGTAGTTCATCTGGTCCTAGAGACTTGAATTCACTTAGAATAGCTATTCTGGTATGTAGCCCCTTTATGGTACAATTTGCTTTATCTGCTTCAAGTTGAGCACTGTTGTTTTCCTGGGAGAAGACTAAGGCAAAGAAAGTATTGAACACTTCTGCTTTCTCTCTGTCCTATTAGCATTTCTCCATCTTCTCTACACAGTTGTTCCATCATTTTCTTGTTATTCCTCTTGATGTCAACTTAGCCAGCCAGTCTTTTTACTACAGTATTTTTATCCTTTCTATCAAGTCTGAGCTTATTCTGAAATTTAGCTTTTCTGACTTTCTCTCCACCAGCACTGGCTATAGTCATATTTTTCCTTGGTGATTTCCCCATTGTTCCATTTCTTGTATATGTTTTAAAAATCTTAGTTCATGGGAAAGTTCTTTATATATCCATCCTGGTTTCTTGGAGCAGCAAAGAGATCTTACACCAACACTACTCTGTCTCACTGGAAAGGTTTGCAAATGTGCCTTCAATGAATTATCTTTTAAGAAACTCCTGTTAATCATGAACTGGCTTCCCTCAAAGGGTGGGGGGAGAAGTGACCAGTGCATGGCAGTTGCTCCTTCCCAAACACCTTTTCCAGACCCCAACTATCTCCAGAGACACAGTTGGGGGCAGTGAAAGGCCCATGGGGAGGAGCAACAACAGCGTGCCAGCTCCTGGACCCCTTCACAGGCCTTTTTTCACCCAGGGCTCCCTCTGGGAAGGGAGCTCTGAGTGAGGAATGGCTGGGGAAGGGGCAAGAATGGCGGCGTGGCGGCTCCTGGGCTCCCTCACGGGTCCTTCTTCACCCAGGTCTCCCTCCTCAGCGAGAGCTCTGGGTGAAGAATGGTCGGGGGGCCCAAGAATGGTGGCAAGCCGGCTCCTGGACCCCTCCACAGCCTGCCATCACCCAGGGCTCCCTCTGGGAAGGTAGCTCTGTATGATTAACGGCCGGGGGGGGGGCAGAATGGCGGCATGCTGCTCCTGGGCCCCTCGTCACCCAAAGCTCCCTCAGAGAGCCTGTTGGAAGTCAGGAAAGGTCTAGGAAGATGAGGACTGGGCTTGTACATGGGCCTTTGGTGACCCACGGAGGGCAGAAGCCACACCCCTGGAGCCAGAAGTCCCACCCTTGGCACACAGTCCCATCCTGGGGGGGGGGGGGCAGAAGCCCTGCCCCCAGCATGCCAACCTAATCCTTGTTAGTTACTGAATGCCATGCTCTGTGGACAAGACATTGTTGGAATGTATGTGAACTAAGCAGCAAGAATGTTTGCATTTTAAATTTATGCAGTAATCCTCAAATATTCAAAACATTAAATCCCGCCAGAAGTCAACATTTTTAAAAGGAAGCTTCTTGATGAAATGATTAAAATATAGTTCTGTCACATTTTAAACATTTCCACTACAGATATAAGGGTCATATGATTTTTGTTTAAAATGTGTCCCTATTTATGTTGTTCTCTATTTAATTTAAACTTAGAGAAATCTTTATCAAGTTTTTTTTAAAAAAAATAACATTCAATTAAAGATAGATGCTATTATAGTATCAAAGCTAAAAAAACCCTACCTCAATATTACTGATATATAGCAGATATATCAAACACTAAATATACTACTAATCTTTTTGATTAAAGAACTCTGTAATTTTGCCAGAATCAGCACTTAGTATTAGTTAAGCTAAAAAGACTTCTGACATGCATGGCAAAGAACATGGTCAAGGAAGGAAAATTATCCTAAAGAAGCTTCTCAAGTTTTAATGAATTATATTGTTTGGAATGTAAATATTTAAGTTGGCTTAGAACTCTTATTTGATTTAAGCACTTCTACTGGAAATTTACTTCAGTATTACATAAAACAGCACATCTGTAATTTTTTACTCCACTATACTACTTTTTAAAAACACCACTATACTCAAGATGAATTTTAAATATTCAAAGTTATTTTTTATTATTAAGATATAACTTCTGCATTTGTCTCTAAATGCAAGATTGTGCCATGCTTCCTATTTAAGGATGTAAACTCTGTCAAGAAAACATTTTCAGGAAAGTTTTTAAGTGCCATCTATGAAATCAAAAAAACTTAGTATCAAGTGCCAAGTGATCTTCAACATATAATTTCTGTGTGCAAATTGAAGCACAGATGAACAAAGCCCAAGACTTCTTTCTCATGTGCAGAGGGAGCAAAACCATATGCAGGATACCCTAGGGACAGCCTGGCAAATCTTGGCCCTGAAGCTGCCTCAACACTCCTCGCTGCAAAGGGCCTCCATTGTGACGGCAGGTAGCTGTTTGAACTGGGCTTCCCAGTGCAGTTGCTGTTGACAAGGCTCACACACTCTGATGATGGAACAAGGTGCCCAGGCTGGGCACCACATTTTGATTTCAGAGTGCATTATCCTCATTAGAAACAACCACACACCAGAACTAGGGGTTGGGTCATTCATCGTCTGTTCTCCACACTGTGGGGATGGGAGGAGACTGGCATATTTGGTCTCTGTGGACATGCCTGGAGTCTATTTAAATCAACAGTACACCTTCTTTTGCAAATTTTTTCATAGTAGTGCTATACAGTGTTCTCCCAGGATTCTGGTTTTTCTAGATCCAATTAGAGATCTTATTGTTTTCCCAATGTTGCAAAATTTAACTCTGAGTCAGAACTGGCTTTATGCTGCATTATCTGATATTTTTTTATTTCTTATTCTTGATTCTATATTGTATGGTTTGCAACCCACCTTGAAAAATAACCTGAAGGGTTAGATATGAATGAACGTAATAATAAATAAATATGTACTGAAATGTAACAATAAATAATAAAATGAATGTAATAATAAATAAATATGTACAACAGTAATACATTTTATTATAATGTAGTGACATCAATGCATGTGACATTTTATGGAGAAACAAACAAAAAGATAGGTCTCTGAGCAGTTTCCAACCTAAAGTTTCATAAAATGATGAGAAAAGAAAATGGTAAAAGATGAAGAGCAAAAGGAGAAAAGCATGCTTTCATGACAGCTGTATAAATCTTTTTCAGCAGAGGGTGCGAACTAAAGCTTTAAGCAAAAGGCTTTGGCAAAAAAAATTAGAATCAGAAGGATTTTAAAGAAAGGAGGGTATCCTCCTCCTGCTTTTTCTCAACTTGACTTAAAAACAGATATCATACAGCAAGGAGTAAAGTTATTTAAGAGAGCAGACCACCTTTGGAGAGCTGAAAGTGAAGAAAATGGATAAATGGAAAACAGGTGCACAGTGGATTATGGGGGAGAAATAAAAGGCTGGGCAAGGAGAGAGAGAGGCAGGCAGGCACTGGATACAGGTATGGAAATGAAGCAAATGTGGTCTGAACAACAAGAGTAGTAAATTATTTTGGAATCAATTCTGGACAGTTTTGAGCAGATGAAAGCATTTTCTCTAAATCATTTTAAATTACTGCACTCAATACAAATCAGTAATATCTTTCAAAGTAGTCAGAACCTCCACTTTCAATTTCTATGACATCTTCTTAAGCAAAGTATTTTGCACATAAAATTAGAAATCTGAAACAATAATGTAGGCTATGATCTGGAGGCATCTTGCTGAAGATAAGAAGGTTGAAACTTGGTTAATGATTGACTGAAACACTGTCTTCCTCAATGTGCCATTCTCGGTGCTCATAGGACCAGATAGGACCAGATCCCTCTGTACTACACTTAGGGGCTCTCTGGAGGAAAGTTAGCATGCAAATATAAAAGATAAACCACATGTCACAATTACTAGGATTTTAATTTTATTCTCCTCATTACTTATCCTTGTGGTTTTTATTTTTCATAAGAGAAATATAAAGATTTATATACAGAAATACATACAGATATACCTGTATATTTTTGGATATGTACCTAGAAATCCTTTTCTCTAGTTCAATAAACTGAAAATCTCACCTATTGAAATTCCACTAGAAAGAGTAGAGCTTTCTGCTTGACCCCGGGATGGGGCATGTGGTTCCATGACACTGTCATCCAATAGGTGTCTTGGTCCTGCATTTGGGAATGTTGCACTTTTAAACTCTGCTGTGTTCATTTTATGAATAAAACTAGGAAAAGAGCAAAAGATGCAAATGTTAATCACGTTATTGTTTTGTGACATCAAAATATAATACAGTAACAATGATAATACAGTATTCATCACTTTCTAGCACCTAGTTATACTATCGCCACAACTACGTTTGGTAAGTATACAAGATAAGGATTGTTGAAGGATTGATTCACATTGTATATTTTGAATTATTGCACAAGAACTCAGCTTTAAATTACATGCATAGCGCCCTTTCACTAGGGCATGCCTTATATGTACAAATGAATGAGCTTTCCCTACAACAAACAATATCTGTTTTTGCTTTCTGACACAGGTATCAATAGCAACATGATTCATGTGTTGGGAGTGCTTTGACTGTGTACTCCTGCATGGCAGGGGGCTGGACTCGATAGCCTGTGTAATTTTTCCCAACTCCATGATTCTAGCTCATGAGATATTAAAGACATCCTTCAAATAGTAGCATAATTCTGCAGAACAAACTTGTAGAAATTGGGACCCACAAGAGCTAATGTAACCCACTAGATATGTATTATAACCTGACAGTTGCTTGACGGACGTTATGCCTTCACAACCCCAGTGAGATAGCAAGAACACAAGACTTACTGAGCCCCTGATAGTCTTCCATACATGGCTGGTGATGGGCTACATCCAGTTTATTGACTCTAAACTAGTGGAACTCAGCTACTCTGAGGTTTCATAAGATTAAACAGATAGAGTCTGGATGCTAACACACTGTGTATAAGCTACATTTTAAACAAAATGCTGACTTGTATCCTAAACTGTGACATTTCCTATGCCCATGTGGCATCAGATTCCGGGGGGATGGAGGAGTTGGTGGCAATAATGCTCCTTCAGCTGCTGCATTTTTTCGTATATTTTGTGGAGAAACTCCCACTTCAGGGCCTGCAAAATAAAAGGGGAAAAGCATATTCCAGCTGAGCACAAGAAATATTTATAACTGCATCTATGAGGTGAAACAGACAGGCAGAACAAAGTAGCTTCTAGCCACTTTGAAGGTGGGGTGTTTATATGATATAAGCTTCCAAAATGGTGGGGAGGCAACAACAACAAAATAACCTAGTGGTGTGGCTTGATGCCGCCCTGTGCCAACTGCCCATGGGTATTTGGCCCACCTTGGGAGCAGGCCGTGTAGACAGCAGGGTGTCAACCTGTTTTTGGGAAAAGCAGGATCAAGACGCGTTTTCCTGCCCGTCTGCTCTGGCCTCTGACAACTTCAACTAGACAACTTCCCTTGCTATCCCTAGCTGATTAAAACAAGGAGAAGTAATGCTGATCATCATCTACATAGTGATGGCACCTAATCCTAGCACCCTTCATAACTTCACCCAGGGGCTTCATGTAGATCTTAAACAGAATGAGGCAAAGAATAGAACTCTGTGCTACCCCATTACTTAGTAGACATAGGGCTGAACAGGAATGCCCAATACTACTTTCTGAAATTGCCCCTGTATATTATAATGCAGCGCTTCTTACTCCCATTTGGCAGTTTTTTTCGGTAGGATCACATGATCAATGTATCAAAAGCCACTGAGACACCCAGGAAGATGAATTTGTAACAACAGTTAACTGAGAGTTAACTGGTTTTTCCAGGCCTGATTCCAACAAGTTCTTCACCATATAGATAAACTCTGTAAAGTCGAAGGCTTCCATGGCCGGCATCCATAGTTTTTTGTGGGTTTTTCGGGCTATGTGGCCATGTTTCCAGAAAAGTTTCTTCCTGACGTTTCACCAGCATCTGTGCTGGCTCTTCAGAGAAAGATGCCAGCCACAGATGCTGGCAAAACGTCTGGAAGAAACTTTTCTGGAACATGGCCACATAGCCCGAAAAACCCACAAAAAACTTAGATAACTCTGTTGCACAGTATATTGAGACACAATACAGTGCTACCTCGGGTTACGAAATTAATTCGTTCCGCCGTTCCTTCGTTCGTAACCCGATAATTTCGCAACCCGAAAGGCTTTCCGTTAGCGCTGGAAAGCGCTGCTGCGCTTTTCGTTTTGAATTTCGCGCCGAAATAAATTTCGTAACCCGAAAAAACATATCGTAACCCGGAACATTTTTTCCAATCTAACTTTTTCGTATCCCGGAAATTTCGTAACGCGATCATTTCGTATCCCGGGGCACCACTGTATTAGAAACAAAAGTATAATCTTTGCCTGCTTTTTGCTGTATAATAGGCAGACTGAGAGTCATCACTAAATGTTTGATTGTTACTCTGTGTCTTCAACTAACCTAAGTACAGCGCGCCCACGCCACACAGGCTTGCTGTATGAAGCTTTGAGCTTATGCATATGGCAAGCCCCATAGGACAAAATGGCGGGTGCGCCACGCACAGCAGCATGCCTCCATAAGAATAAATAAGCTTTCACCTTACGTGTTTTTTCCCATATGCAGGGGTGGGGTAGTGGTGTCTGGAAAGGATCCCCCACATATAGGAAGGGCCCACTGTATTATAAAGTCTGGACCTAATGTAGCCCTCACACAAATCTACAGAATGAATCATATTGAAATACAGAGACTTACAAAGATTCAAAATAAATTTGGAGATGACTTCTGTGAAGCACACTTGTCTCCTTAACTCTAGATGTGTCAGCTGACTCCTTATCCTTTTCTATTCCCCTTTTTAAAACATAAGAACTCCCCAGAATGTTCACTGCTTTTAGCATGCAACCAGATACTGCTCCAAAAGGATAAGAACTTCAATCTCAAATCAGACAAACATATAAGCTAATAAAATATAAGTATCTGAAACTATCTTTGACAAAGACACATTTTTGGTGATACTAAGGAATCCTCTGCATTTGAGGCTTTGACTTTTGCAGATTTTATTATTCACAGATTTAATTGATATGTTTTCTCTAGGCATTTTTAGGTCCTTCAGTGTGATTCTATGGTCAGGTTCTGGCTGATATTCACCACAGAATTGCACTGGAGGATCTAGAGAGGTGTTCTCTCAGGTAAAAAAAACAGTGAGTTTTTATTTGTAGTTTTTCTGTGAAGGTGATCCCAGTAAAGGCAGAGGGCCCACTGTAATTTTTGAGATGCTGAAATATGTTTCACTTTGTAGCTACATTGGTCAAGATCCTCCATCATTAGCTCTGTCTCTGAATTCAAGTCCTTAAAATCGGCCGTAGCAGCCAGGAAGCCACACCAACTGAAGGAATTCCAAGACATAGGGGAGTGGGGTGCTGAACATCCATCCCATTCTTACGAGTGAGCTGTAGTGCAAAAAGTAGTGGCAGGGATGCATCACTATCCAGTGTCCTCCTCTCAGTCATCTCAGAACTCTTTTGATTTGTGAAGCTATCCAGTTTCTAAGGCAGGTTTACGGCATCATAATTACTAAACAAGATGCCAGTGAGCCCACATTTCTATATATCAATTCAATATTTTATTCTTATCAAGAAAACAGACAATTTAAGTTCTTCCCAATCCTGTACCCTGTTTATTTTTTTCTAGACAAATACAATCGAATCAACACAATCATGTTGACAATGCTGAAGACTTGAGTTGTATTAAACTTACAAAAGATAAAGGCATGTATGAGGGCCATGGGCCATTTACAGATAGTTTGAAGGCTCTTTTAAGAAGGAGGATTGCAAGATTAAAAATAAATAAATCGTTTTCAAAATTTAATTGTAAGGAGTCAATTTCAGAGATGAACTAAAAATGATACATTGACAGAATTGGTGGTGGTGGTGGGGAATCTTGCTACCCTCTTTCTTAATTTAAAATGGCATTCAAAACTATCAGCAAATGTTCTGTGGAGGTGTTAAAATGTTCAAATGTCATTATTTCTTTAAATATTTACCTACTAAATCTTCACGAGATACAGCAGAACGTGGAGTACTGGTACCAGGTTCTATCTTTAACGAAAGCCTGTAGTTAAAAAAAAGTATAAGCAAAACAAAAGTTTGCCAATAATATAGAGTAGACTGAGACAGCAGAAAAGTACATTTTTGAGAACATTCAGGTACAGATATAGTTTTTAAAAAATTGGGCTTTGCAGAGGCGTCCAAAGATAAATCAAATTACTTTTGCCCTTACAGTATATACTCAATATGTGTTAACAATATTTCTGTTTCAAACAATTTACACTTCCAGGAGTTCATTGATGATATTTGTAACACAAGTATCAATTTATGATATGAAACTCTGCTTTAGTTTTTAAAATCAGAAATTTTGATTAAAGATCTAGTAGAAGACTCTCCACTCCCTGGTAAAAATAACAATACAGTACATGGACTGGAAATTAAGTAAACTTACTCAATGGTTAAGTTTTCTATCATCATTAACAAAATGGCACATATGAGAATATCTCTATCTATCTATCTATCTATCTATCTATTGTCTCACACCCATAACTGTGAACCTAAAATTCACGCCCAAACACAAATTTTAACTCAGCTACAAAACTGAAATAGACAAGATATGAAACATTCATTATTCTTTTTAAAAAATGCAATATAGGGGCACTCCAGGATTCAGTGCTGAGCCTGGAGGCCCAAGTTTTGACAATGGCCAGGAGTGCTTCTGCACAGTTAAAGCTGGTGCACCAAATTAACCTTTTCCTGAGAAGTCGGATCTGGCCATGGCTGTATATGCCTTTATACTTCTCATTTGGATTACTGTTTTTTCTCTTCAAGATCACAGCAACTGTCGTCTTCCTCTTTGTATTCACGTTTCTTCTTCTAGTCTGGATCTCCAATAAAGCACCCCACACTCTGCGCAGAAAAAACCTCCAAAGCCCCTTCTAAATCTCCATCGTCCACCCATTCTGACTGAGATTCCTCCTGGATCTGTATACTCTCATCTTCTGATTTGGCTACTTTTGCCTCATTTTCCTACTGAAGTTGAATGGGCTCAGCTTCATTCTTCAAATTGCTGGCTTCTGTCCCATCCTCTCTCAAATTTAGATCCATTCTTTTTTCACACTAATCGTCCGGAGGGCAGAGGGTGAGGGGTTGGTGTCCTGCTATCCAATTCCAGTTGGTTTCAACTCTTATCTTCTCCTCACCACACTGTTTTTCTTCTTTTGAACTTCATGCTATAAAACTTTTCCTACCACTTCAGCTTTGGGTTGCATTTATCTGTTGTTCACTGGGATCACCTAGTAAGTTTTTGTTGGATTTTGTGACCTGGCTGGCTTTCTTTTTAGCAGATGAAGTCTCCTCCTTGATTATGGGGGACTTCAGTACCCATATGGATGACATTAATAATCCTACGACTGTACGTCTCTGCTCTGTATTGTCTTCTTTTCATCTCGAACTCTGTTCTAATGCATTCTTTTGGTCATTCCCTAGATACAGTTCTTACAGAAAAATGTGTAACCTCCGACTTCATGGCTAGGAATTTTCCTGTTGTCTGATCATCATTTTGCCTCTTTTGCTCTCTCCCATAATTCACCTCCTCATCAAATTGTCCAAAGCCGCTTTTGCAACCTTCATTCTATTGATCCTGTGACCTTTGGCCAGGCTCTGCATTCTTCATTATCTTCATTAAACTTTGGAGACTCCAGGGATCCAGTGATCTCCTTACTCAATTCTACCTTATTGGCAATCCTTGATAGTTTTGCCTCTTTATTGGTACGTGCGACCTCTTCTAATAAGCCACAGGCCTGGCTCACTCCCATCGTTCAGTTTCTCCATTCTTGTTCTTGAGCTGCCTAACGATTGTAGGGGAAAAACAGGGAATGGGCTGATTTTATTCATTATAAATTTGTTCAGAAGTATTATGCACCTATGATTCAGGCTAAAGACCATGTCTTTTCTCCACATTCGATTCTCTACTAAAACTTTCTACTCTGTTGGTTTCACACTCATTACCACCAAGTGATTTCGGCTATAATTTTACTACTAAGATTGAAACAATCCAACCTTGATTCTCTGCTTTCTTCTTTTACTCTAGCAACTTAATCATCTATAACTGGAACATTCTCTGCTTTTTCTTCTGTTTCACTGGATGAATTATCTAAGCACTTAAATTCTTCTAAATCAACAACCTTCCCTCTTGATCCACTTCCTTCTCGTCTTTTGATTTCTACTGCCCCCTCTATTTTACCTTTTCTTCTTTATACTATCAACCTTTCTATCTCTAATGGCTCCTTCCCTTCTGCCTTTAAGTATGCTCTAGTTTCGCCAGTCTAAAAAAGCCTTCTCTTGATCCATCTTCTCTCTCAAGCTATCAGCCTATCTCACTTCTTCCTTTTCTATCTAAGGTTTTAGAACGTGTTGTTTATTTTTGCTGCCTGGAGTTTCTTACTGCTAATTCTATTAATAATAATAATTTTATTCTTGATCCTTTCCAGTCCAGCTTTCTTCCACAGCATTCGACTGAGACTGCTCTTACTAAGCTCACTGATCATTTTTTACTGGCTAATCTAAAGGTCTTTATTCTATTCTAGTCCTCCTGGATCTCTCTTGCATTTGACACCGTTAATCATGGTCGCTTGGTGGATTTACTCCAAGACCTGGGTTTTGCAGGATCACTTTTAAATTAGTTTAAATCCTACCTATCAAACATATCTTTTGTGGTGGTTACATGAGGTCAGGTTTCTGCTCCCATCTCATTAGCTGTTGGAGTCCCTCAGGGTTCTGTCTTGAGTCCTTTACTGTTCTCCCTTTATACCTTTTCCCAAGGAAATCATATTAACTCCTACGACTTTCAATATCACCTGTATGCTGTCGACACTCAGCTGTACTTCTCTACTCCTGAGATTTCTCTGGATGTTGAGCAGCGATTATCTTCATGTCTTGCTGCTGTGTCTAAGTGGATGAGTGACTGGCACCTGAAGTTCAACATGGCCAAAACTGAGCTACTTGTCTTTCCACCCAAGCCATCTTTGCAACGTTCTTTGTCAATTACTGTGAATGACATTTCTATTCAATCTGCCAATGAGGCCCGTAGTCTTGGCTTCCTATTTGACTCTTTGTTATCATTCACTTCACAGATCCAGTCTACAGTCAAGTCATGCAGATTCTTTCTTCATAATCTTGTCAGAATTCAACCGTTTCTTTCTGTTTCGACGGTGAAGACTTTGGTGCATGCATTGGTGATATGGGTCTTCCTATTAGCCCCCTAATCTCTGTGCAATGCTCAGTGGCCAGGATTATCTACTTTGATCATGGCTCCTCATTCCTTTCAGAATCCGATATAAAATTCTTCTCCTGGCCTTTAAAGCCCTTCATGGTTTGGTTCCCACTTATTTGTCAGTGCTCATCTCTCCTTACTGCCCTCCACGCGCATTGAGATCTTATGACACCGGCCTCCTGACCGAGTCAAGGGTCTGCTCCTCAAATCCACCCCTTCTCCTGTGCGGCTCTTCATGCCTGATCTCCTCCCCACACAATTATGTGACTTCCTCGGCTAACTTTAAGGCTGAATTGAAGACACTCTTGTTTAGGGAGGCATTCCAAATTACTGGTTTTTAATCTGCTGCTTACTTTGTTTTTATTGTATACTAGTTAGTATAATTTTAGAGATATTTAAATCATGTACTGTTGTTGTTTTAAAAGGTTTTTATTCTTTTTTTCTTATTTTATTAGACGCTTACTATGTAAAGCGCTATGCAAACTTTGCAATGCTCTACAAATATATGTTAATAATAAATAATAATAATAATAATCCAGACTATGCTTCCTGATAAAGTCTCTCAGCAAATAAAATTCTTCCAAAACCTTTTTCCAGGTAACATTTTCAGTCTGCTCTTCCAATGGTTGCATCCCCCCCTCCCTAATCCATTTAATAAGATTTTGGCACATAAAGGTTTAACTTTTTGCCTCTGCTGCAACTCCTCTGTTATGAAGTAACACTAGAACCACTCAGAGTTTATTTTTTGTTTCCACTCATCAAAACAAGTTTCACTTTCTCATGACATACAGTACCAGTCTTTTCTTCTCTTCTATCCAATTTTAACTGCAAAGCATATAGTAAAAATAGCCAAATTTCCAATTGTATAAAAGTATTTTCATCATCTCAAGTTCCATATCCTTATCGATGCAGAGGTTGTATTCCACTCCCTTAATATAGTTTTGTAAGACACTCTAAATTAAGTCCCTAGAAATCATATCACTTAAAAAATAGTTCTCTCATAATAATCCAAAAGGCAGAAACTAGCTGAACATCCATTAACCATTGGGTTGAACATTCATTTTGCTCCTTACATACACATATTATTATATAAAGATATACTTAGAAAAGGAAGTGCTGTTGCAGCTAATGTTCATTATGCTTGCAGAAAACTGATGGCTTTATCTCTTGACCCCCCCTCCTTTTTTTTTTTGTTCCTGGTAGACTATAATAGCCTACAGGAACTCCATAGGGTTTACAGAACTTTGTCCCCCGTTTTTCCAGGGGGAAACACACAGGATGGAATTTATTCCTGAACTTGTGCCTGTCATTGCTGCCACTCTCTCCTTCATAGTGCTCTGTGGAGAAGTTATCAGCTGGCTATGTTCTGATAAAGAAGGGAGCCATTACAGAGAGAGAATAGGTAGCAGTGTGGGGACAGAGTTATTAACATCATCATGGATAATTTTCCAAGCAAGGCTTCAATTACTACTCTGGTTTGTACTTCAGCAATAAATCAAATAAGAGTTTAGAAGAACAGAAATTTCAAGCAGTAATAAACCAAGGGCAAGTACTAGCTCATATTTTCATTTATCTTCTATATGAAATACTCATCTGTTTTACAAACAATCTGCAATTAAGTGATACACATTATTTTGAAGTAGATTTTATACTTGAGAGCCAGTGCGGTGTACTCATTTGAGCACTAGGCTCTGGCTCTGGAGATCAGGGGTTGACTCTCTGCTTCACCACAGAAATCCACTGAGTGACTATGGACAAGTCACATTCTGTCAGCCTCAGAGGAGGGTAAGAGCAACCCCTCTCTGAACAAATCTTAACAAGAAAAAAACATGATAGGTTTGCCTTAGAGTTGCCATAAATCAGAAATGACTTGTAAGGTATACAACAACAAATTTTTTTATACTTACTTGTAATTATCATCTTCTACAAACTTTTGAAGCTCTTCTATATACTGTACAGAATTCAGGTATTTTTGAACATGAGGCAACACTGGAATATCTATAATAACAAGCAACATATATCATTTTGTATAGTTTATTATGGTTTCATTCTATCTTTTAAGATGGTCATTAATCAGAACAATTATGGTTCTTACATTGTTCCTTTCCCATATAAACAGGCACTTGGCTAACAGCTATGACAAAAGTGGATTTCTGACAAATCTGACACTGCATTCTGCAGTCCACTCTAATCTAAACAGCAGTAGCTGTGGTGGAGAGGGGGCAGCAATGGCACTACATTTATATTATATTATCCTTGAACCCAAGATAATTTACAGAGCAGCTATAAGTGTACACATACTTGCTGCCTCTCCAATTCTATTTGGCAGGAGTTTTTTAATGTGAACATGAACAACTTCAATCTCTGGTGCCTCCGATTATTAGAGCCCATTGGAAACTGTTACTGGGGATTACTATCAAGACAATGTGTGCACAGATGAATTGCTTCTGTGCAAAGAATTAGAACCACTGCTTGAAAGACCAAAATTATTAAACTTCCCTCTCTCACACCACACTGACATGGTGTAGTACCCAGACAAGAATGTGACACTAACTAATGGCCATTATCTTTCAGCCCCCTCAATACTTTACATCAACCTCCAAAAGGTTAAAATATGCAGACAAGCATGGAAAATAGTCGATTAAACCAGAAATATGCAGAACACTCTATATATACAACGGTATTAAGGCCATGGGTATGAGTTTACAGGAACTAAGCAAAGAAGTGGACGACAGGGAATCTTGGAGATGTCTCATCCATAGGGTTGCCATTGGTCCAAATTGACTCAAGGGCGGTTAAAAAACAACCAATGGAAATTATAGTGTCAAAGCTATTAAATTTTGAGAAGGGTAGCCATGTTATCTGTTGCAGCAAAAACAAATAAATGTGCAATGAAAACCCATAGGTATTTATTCCTTTAGTTTCAATGGGAGTTACTTATAGGTGCACATGTGTATAGCCATGAACCCTAGAATGGGGAGAGAGGGCACACCTAACACTGCATTTGTAACTGGTACAATTTGTAGTTCCTCAGGGGGCTCAAATACACAGAAATTTTGAGGCTCCTGATTCTTGGTTCCTTATAATATGAGGGGGATCAGTTGAGCCCTCCTCCAAATCATCAGGTACCAGGGAGAAACCTCACTAAGACTCCTGCATAGTTGAGCCCCCTGAAGATCTACCAATCAAAAGCATCTAAGTTATATAATTAATATTGCAAGAAAAAGGGGAAACAGTAAACAAAATATCCTATTAAGCATATAGCTATCTATAAACTAGAAGTGCTCTAGTTTATAGCCATAGGGTATTTTGTTTACTATTTCCCCTTTTTCTTGCAATATTAATTATATGACTTAGATAATTTAATAATATTTTCATTTATCTTTTGCTTCATGGTAATCACATTATTAACTGTTCTAATTACTGATCTTCTACACTGAATTCTGTATTGTTACTGTTTTCTAAAAGCATACGTGCAAATAGACAAAATTCATAATGTCAATCTTGGCCTCCCCCCCCCCCTTTAAAATTGGTTCTGGGGTCCCTGTGGATAGGATTGCAGCCTAACAGATTTATTCTACTACACTGTAGACTAGGGTATGTTTTGTCAATTGCATGAAATTATTGCCCCATCTAGGCAGTAATAGTTTGCATTTTACATTCATGCGACCCCACTGTTGAGCTTTTCTCTCTGTAACTGTGCATGTACTCTGCAAGTGAGTGTAACGCCATGCATTTCCTGAAGTGGGAAAGCACAGACTTCAGCACGTCTTGCCTTTCTGGCACTACAAGACTCTTGATTAAATTTTCCTTTCAGAAATATCAAGGATGTCAAAAGCATCAACCCTTCCTGAAACTTAATTCTGATGGCATCTTAATGTAAATAGATCAAGTACCACCAGTTTAACGCCAATTGCAAAAAGAAGCGATAAAGAGGCAATCATTTTCACAACACAAACCTTATCAGTTACAGTTAAGCAATTTTAAAAGCTCAAGATTAATTGGAGAAAATGTATCATGGACTCTATTGTGATTTCACAGAAATTACCTATTCAGGGTGCCACATTTTTAAAGAGATTAACAAATCTACATATAAGCGTATACATATAGGCAATGGCAGATATCAAAAGAAGTACTTTAGAGTAACCTTGGGAACAATGCATTAATTTTTTTATTTTTGAGTCTGAATAGAAGGTATGCACCCTTGTATCTCGTCATTTTTTGATAAGCCTCTCACTTTAAAAAATGGCTTCCAGTCTAACAGAGGGGTTGTAGAGCCCAGAGTGTCCTTATCTGTGCAAGGATTTATTCATGTACAGTGGGACCTTGGCATCTGCAGGGGATCCATTCCTCGACCCCCCCCCAATGAATACCAATATCCATGACACCTCAAGTCCCACTGTCCCCAATGGCGGAACGTGCACACGCTGTCCCTATTGGTGGCGTGGCCACATGCATGTGCAGCCATTGAGGACAACAGGTAGATTGCCATCCGTAGATATACTGTATTTATTTTGGTACCCCATCCCATTTAATTAAAGAGGACAATTTGTATGACAAAATGTTTATGCTAGACAAAAAACATAATGCAGTTGCTGCTCACAAGCCTATTTTATAAAAACATACGCAACTTACCGTATTCACAAGACTGTTGTAAATCTGATATTATTCTAAGTATGTTATTCATTAGATTTGATCTCTGCTCATTTTCCAGAATACTTCCTGTTGATGGGTATGCTGAGTCAATATATGTTAAGTCTGAGAGATAAATACCTGAACAATAGAAGATCACAAAGATATTTCTTCATTTGGAGAACAAAATAAAGAAAACTTCAACTGTATGAACTTAGAATTCAGAGACATAGACATGTTTGTCTGGAATATCAGCACGCAAAGGGATCTTGCAGCACCTTTTGAATGTAACTGTGAGAAAGTTACAGCATAAGCTTTCATAAACTTGGTCTAGTTCCTTAGATGTATACCAGGAAGCCACTGTCTTTGTTCATACCTCTGATAATGTATTGGAGTTTGTGAATATATCCTGTGTATGTACAGAATATAATCTACGTATGAATCAGAGTTGGAAGGAGCCCTAGACCACTGAGTCTAATCCTTTGTTCAACATAGGAATTTCAACTAGCGCATCAGAAACACATCCTCCCAAAAAGAACTGAGGCATGTTACAGACCGCCCTAAAGCAGGCGGTCTGCCGCCGCCGCCATTAGCTGTTCCGAGAAGCCCCAGCGGCCAGACTGTGAGGCTTCCCAGCGCAGCTAAAAAGAAGCGCCGAAATGGGGCTTCTTCTTGGCACCTGGAAGTGGCGGCGTGAGGCGCGCACTCGCGGTGTCACTTCCGCTGCGCCACGTTCGGACGCTGTGCATCCGAGACATAAAGATGGCGGCGCCCATGTGGACAGACGCCGCCATTTACTACGTGTTCCGCGCGTACTAGGAACACGGCTGGTTAGGAAGGTATGACCCTTCCTAACCCTAGCACGCCCCTTTCTAACCCTAGTACGCACAGAGCTCGTACTAAATGGCTGTTTGTAACGTGCCTGAGTTTTTAAATTGTGTCATGTCACAACAGTAAAATTTTACATTTGAGAGCAGAATATATACATTAAAGCATATTTAAAATTCAACAGATTAAAAGCATTTGAATAATGGACAAATTCTGTCTTAAAATTCAACTGTTAAATCTGTAAACCCTTCGGAGCTGTACTCCAAAACATCTTATGCCATTCAGATATTTTGTACAGCTCCCATAAACGCTAGCTAGCATGGTTAAATGGCCAGAGTCATGGGAGCTGTAGACCAAGATATGTGGGAAATTCCACTGAGTTTTGGGTTGCCATGTCCCAATTCTAGGCAGGACAATCACGGGTTTTGGCCTCCAGCCCACTAGCCTCCTCCCTGGCCCTAAGAAGCACGGCCGCATGTCCCTCCCCTTCCCGGCCTCGCAACCAATTAGAGAGGCTTCTGGCTGGAGGAAGGTGCAGGACTTCTAGACACAAAGGCCGCAAGGGGTTTGTGGTCGCAGTGGGTTCCTACTGGCGACTACAAGCCCCAGCGGCCATTGTGACCAGAAGTCCCACCCCTGGAAGCCTCTCTGATTGGCTGCAAGGCTGGGAAGTGGCGGGGCATCCACCCCATCTCAGTTTGGTGGAGGACAGATATGGTAACCCTAACTGAGTTACATGTGCTTCTAAACAATAAGACATTGTCTTTAGTCTTTGTAATGAACCATAAAGAGCTAATAAGCAAAGCCCTCCCCTTCAGTCCATCTGGTGCCTTCCATCCTTGGAGAGAGAGATGCAGACCCAGCACTGTCGGGCCTGGCCTAGATTAAGAAGCCGAGCCCTCTCTCCAGTCCATCTGCCTTGGTCCAGGCCTCAGAGGGAGAGAAGAACTGGATCTGATCCCCTTCCCCACCATCATTTTCCTCTCCTTTTGTGTCGTGTCTTTTTAGATTGTAAGCCTGAGGGCAGGGAACCATCCAATTAAAGTAATAATAATTGTATGCCACTCTGAGTGCCTTTAAGGATGAAGGGCAGGGTATAAATACCATAAATAAATAAATATAAACTTTATTTTTAATGAGTACCATTTCCTACTCCCTTCTTTTTGGTTTTCTATACAATACACAATCATGTTTTTAAGTATGTGCCATGATTCCAGAGTACAGCAATGGCCAGACCAGAATCAGAGGAGGAGGAATCAACGAGGCCAACGAAGCAGGCACCAGGCCAGAACAACACTTTGTAATCAGAAACGCCAAGCCCAAGATTCAACCCAAGCCTGAAACAATATATGTGCCCCTTAAGCCCAGTTCTAGCAATGGACCAGAACCCCACAAGCATGAAATCCCTGGGCGCAATGTACCAATACTAGCAGTGAACCTGGCATGAGCCCCTGAAGAAGAAGAGCAGGGCTAGATTCCAGGCCAGAAGCCTGTCCATGTAGGTGGCCTGATTTTAATTGTTTTACATTTGTATCATTAGGTTTTAAGTGAATTTCTTTTGTGAGCCACCTTGGGTCCCACTCTGGGAGAAACCATGGACTGCCAAAAAAAGGACAAATAAATCGTCCCTAGAGCCAATCAAGCCTGAAATCTCCTTAGAATGACTAGAGTGAGGTTATCATACTTCATGGGATGACGTGATTCATTAGAAAAGACAATAATGCTTGTAAAAGTAGAAGGAAGTACGAAAAGGGGAAGGCTGTATCACTGGTGGAGAGATTCAATCATGAAATCCAGAGCACAAAATTTGGAAGACTTGAGCAGGACTGCCAACAACTGGGTGTCTTGCAAGTCTTTCATTCAAAGGGTCATCATAAGTCAAGCCAATGTGATGGAACATAACAACAACAGAAACAACCTAGAATAATCTATTGAACCAGATAGGAATAAATTTATTTTTGTCTGTAAAAACTTCAAAATAAAATGAACCTTTTTTTATCCAGGTAAATTATCAAATAGTGAAGATGCCATCTTTTACTGTTTTAAAAACTGATTTGGTTGTTAAGGATTCTCTTTGTTGTTAAACTAAACAAATGTCTTCTGCTTTCCAATTCACACATTTCTATGCCTGTGTATCACAAAGAGTTAACACTGTCTTACTACTTCTAAGTTTCTTTATGACTGTTTAAGTATGAACTGTTTTTCATTAAGTGAATATAAAAGAACTGAATGTGACATTTAGTCTGCATTCTTCACCACTATAAATGGTTCATGTTACTGCCACATACACACACAGACATACATGCGGTCTTTTTCTTTCATGTCTGGGAATAGCGAACTGAATATATCAGCCCCCACAATCTTTCCTTTACAAAGCTTACTACTGTACTAAATTAAAAGACCTCTGCAGACAGTGCAAGACAATGTTGTGTAACTGCCTAAATTCTTCTTAATTGTTTCCCCTTCTGCTGCTTTCCCTTAAACTAGCAAACAATCTCTTCTTTTTCATACAGTAGTTCTTGCACTCCCTCCTCCCCTCAATTTTGTCCCTTCTCCAAAGGTTGTGGATAGGAAATCCTTCAGAGGGTTCCCCCCTTCGCTTATTCAGTGACATCATATATGGGCTGACTGTTTTAAGTCTAGGCATGCGTTTGTTTAAGAAACACACCCAAGTGTGCTGTATATGGGAGCAAGGTCAGCTGTTGCTTGTTAGTACATTTCAGTATGCAAGTGCAAAGCAAAGACAAAGCAGCTTTAAAACATCTTCGTCATTTCTGCCGTAGAAGAAAATGATTTTGATAAATAGTTCTCTTATTAAAATAAATGGGGTGATACATACTTGGATCTAACATAAGGCACGACAAAACAGGAGCTCTCTTCAGAACTACAGAAATTACCAGCTAACTGTACGAGAGACAAGGCTACACAAAGAAGAAGCCTCTGGATTTTTACTCTGCTTTAGAAGAAAAAGTATTGTAAGGTTGGTGTTTATACATTATCTTTGTTTTCAATCTGCAGGCAACTTTTCTGCAGTTGAAGTTGCTGTTACATTCTATGTGCTCTAGAAATAAATATATACTATCAGTCGATTTCATGGTTTTGGGACCAAAATTGTGGATTTTGATATGACCTGTGGATAAGTCGAGGCTAAAACATAGGGGCATGTAACAAAGGGTCTAAAGGATGAAGCAAGGGAAAACGGTGCCAAAGAACTTACAAGATTACAGCAGGCATAACTGTTTGTGCTCAGACTAATGGCTGGATGGATGGGGGGGGGGTGTCAGTGTTTCCAGGAGAGATTACACTCTTGCCTTTCATCAGGGAATAGTTTCATTTTAAAATAAGAGTTAAAGTACAATACTTACATTGACCCATGGATAAATCGACTCAGGTTTTTTGGGGTCAATTTTTGACTAAAGATGATTTAGAAGTTTATCTTATACCACCCAACTCATTTTTATGGTCCCTCTTTACAGAAAGATGTACAATACAACCACCAATTAAACAGATTAATGCATACAAGACAAAAAATTCAGTCTTCCTTTCCTACTTTCAATCTGATTTAGTAGGGAAAAAAAGAGTCTCTGAGACTGATCACAGAAAGCAATCATAAGTGCTATAGCCTCCCCAGGATTAAAAAAAATCTTCAGAGTTCCTTAGAACCAAAATGTTAGATTAAATGTAAGAAAAGAAATGAAATAATTAAGTCAGTACCCTTGAAATACTGTCATAGGTTTCATTTTAACTACGTATTACAATGACAATCTCCAATTAAAGCAATCACTTGACTTTTCTTTCAACCATTTCTATCATTCACCCAGGTAGTTTTGAAAAGGGGCACTCTTTCACTAAACATGATGCTTCACAGGCATATACAGTACTGTATTTAGATTTAGATTTTCCACTGTAATTTAACACTTTTGTCTGCAGAGCAGCTCTAACTGTTGTATGACACAATTGCCCTAAGGAATGCTGTCTGCTGCCTGAGGAACTCTAATACTGCTAAATTAGCTTTCAGGGAGGAGGATCAGTCTAGAGCAACTTGTTATTGATCAATGAAATGTTGTAAATCTCACTCTACACCATAAAGAGTAACGTCTGACTACAAACACTGGAGGTTTTCTTTGAAATCTTTAACTGGCACAGAACCAGCAACAACGAAGTTTCATGTTATAGTGGAGCAGACACTTACATAATACTGTTTATCCATAAAACAGCTTGAGTGAAATAGCTGGCTCCTAAAACTATCCCTGGCTCTCTGCTATGTAAATGCTACAGAATGTAAAACTAATGCATGCAGTGGACAGTAGCCCAAATTTATTTTATCAAAAATGTTTGCATAGCAATATGCAACAGTTTCTAAGCTCTGGGTTTATGCTCACTGATATTTAGCCAGTACTCAGTTACACCAAGAAACCAAGACAGGAACACTTTTATAAATGGCTTTCAAGACATTTCTGAATGGTTGTACTTAGGATGTCATAAAAATCTTTTGTGTTACTGAAAGTTGAAATTTTAAAAGCCTTTTAATAATGGTTCTTAAGGAAGTTCTAAATAATACATCCTTTAATGGTGCTAGTCTAACATGTGATTCTATAACAGTCTTTTGGTAATCTGGAAAACAACACTACACTTTTGGTAGTTTGGGAAACTACCTGAGCAGGGCTGTCAGCAACTGGGTGTCTTGCAGATCTTTCATTCAAAGGGTCACCATAAGTCAAGCCAATGTGATGGAAAATAACAACAACAGAAACAACCTAGAATAATCTATTGAACCAGATAGGAATAAATTTATTTTTGTCTGTAAAAGCTTCAAAATAAAATGAACCTTTTTCAAGTAAATTATCAAATGCCATCTTATACTGTTTTAAAAAGTGATTTGGTTCTTACAACCAACATTGTTGTGAAACTAAATGAATGTCTTCTGCTTTCCAATTCATACATTTCTATACCTGTATAACGCAAAGAGTTAACACTGTCTTACTATTTCTAAGTTTCTTTATGATGGTTTAAGTATGAACTGTTTTTCATTAAGTGAATATGAAAGAATTGATGTGACATTAAGTTTGCATTCTTTTTCTTTTCTTTTGGTGAGATATTAAGTCTGCATTCTTCACCATTATAAATGGTTCCTGTTACTGTCACACACACACAATTTTTTTTTAAAAGTACTTGTATTTACTTATACCAAATGTTTTCTCCAGCTTTCACACTTGCTGTGCAATTCAGATTACTGTTTCAATGCAATCTGTGAGAGATAAAGAATTCCAAGTGCGGAGTATTTCATGGTTGACAATGGAAGACCTGTGTTTGCATTTGTGGTACTAATTTGCTTGACAGCTGCCATTATGCTGGAAAAAAGCCCGGTTCATTTCAGCAGCATGTACTGTAACAGAATGACCCCAACACAACCAACTAGATAATCAGTGCAAGAATTCACATTTTAGCAGCCTGCCTTTTTCTAAAAAATTCTTAAATTTCAACTTTAATCTAGCTATGAAGCACTTTTCTAAAATCTAGGATTACTACATCAACTCGCGCGGAGTTGTTTCTAAATGTGTTCTATAAGATGATGCACTTTTGGTTCAAGTAGCTTAAAAATCAATAGAGAGAACTCATAAGCAACAATTGAAAAACTACTAGTATACAGATGACACTTAACACAACAGTACTGGTCTGTCATGCCAAAAGAACAGTGCTGAAAGCATTTTAAATAAAGTATATCCTTCACTTTGTTATCAGTTTTTATACTGCTTGCTGGTGCATAAACCTTTTGGGTTGATTTCTCAGTGAGTAAACAGCAGGAAGTAAATGAAAATAAAATTAAAGTTCTGATAATAGTCCTTAAAGTGAAGAGAACATCCCCGTTTAATGAACATATTCTCAGATAAGATTAATATACTCAACAATGGATGAAGCTTCATGATTTGATTAAACAGTGGAAATAAAACAAAACATTCAGTTTAATATAACATTTGAGATCAAAACAGATATGGCTAACACAATGTGATAATATACAATAAAAAATACAGTAGTCCCCGATTTAAATAAGTCACTGTATCGGACTGTATAGGTTCTTGTCATTAAACATGTGTCACCTACAGATTATTTGAATTATAACATTTTGGCAGGAACTGAGGTATTTATTTTTTTAACATATCCAGGAAATGTGCCAAATTCAGTGGTGCATAAAGGAATGAGAAATGGAAACAGTCACACTGCTCCTGAATATCTGCACCTAATACTCTTGAATATCAATATGAAAACTGAGATCCAGGAAATGTCTTCTTGTGCACATGTTAAAAGACACTAAAATACCATTTCATTGCAAATTCATTTTGCAAAGTATAGTTTGCATAAGACACTATTGTAAAATATTAATTACAATTTATTTTTTGCCACCTTGTAAGATAAGCTGGCTTTGATTTTTAAAAATATTGTTTATTACTAATTAAATGTCAACCATAAAAACTTTGATAATAAATAAAAGAAAAATCAAAATTGATTGGAGAATGGGTCCAGAAAATAAAATGGTCATAGGTTTTGTTTTGCTCAAAGTGCCAATGTGTCAGTACATATCGAGAGAACTGATAAATATAAATACATTATTGCTCCCTTTGTTTCCACCTATTACTAAAGGTTAAAAAATACAGTTGGCCCTTCTTATACACAGATTTTTTATACATGGATTCAAGCATCCATGGTTTGAAAATGTTCACAAAAAGTATAAATTTCAAATATCAAACCTTGATTCTCCATTTTTTATAAGGGACACAATTTTGCTATGTCATTATATTTATTGGGACTTGAGCATCCATGGATTTTGTTATCCATGGGGTATCTTGGAACCAAACCCCAGCGTAAAACAGGGGTCCACTGTATGTTGTAAAGAGCAGATCTATCTAAACTGTAAAGGCCATTAAGTTGGAAACCAATGCTTTATCATGGATTCTTCACATGTTACAAGATACTTGGAAAGGAAAAATAAACTGCAAAGTACTGTACTTAAAACAGTAAAATGTTCCGGACCCCCCCCCCCCCCTAAGCCAAATTCCACGCATGCTCAAGCCCCATTCAAGTGAATGGGGCTTGTGCCTGCAGTGGCGCGCTATGGGCGCGCACCCCATTCATGCCGCAGCTTGTGCCCCACGCACCTTTCACCATATGCTGAAAGCCGCATATGACGCGGGCGCACTGTACATAAAATAGAAAAGAAAATAAACTGAGTAAGAAATACTATCGATTTTCATTGGTTCTCTTAAAATAGAACATTTAGGGAATCCTTTTCATTTGGAATTATAAAAGCTTAAGGCCATGTAAAGGACACGTACATTCACACCCAAGTGTCTTTCTTTGAGCTAAAACCTGAAGTATTTTAAAGTGGTCCCTTTGTATATGCGGGGGATCCATTCCAGGACCTTGTCCCATTGATTCTAATGGCGAAATGCTCCTGTGTGAGCCATTTTGTCCCCCCGGGCTTGCTGTGCATATGAGCCAAGATCCACAGATGGTGCGGGCAGACTATTTACATGTCTATCAATGGTATATGGAACAAAAATGGTAACATACACTGTTGAGTAGCATTTATTTGTAAGAAGTAGCTGGTCGAAGTGAAAGCTAATTTAGACTTCAAACTTGTTCTCAGTCTGGAAAAAGCAAAGACATTTTTTTTGTGTGTATTTAGTAGGGAACATCCCTATTATGGTAGCATTGTCACAGAAATCTATAACGTCTGTAACACAATCTAAGCTGAAAGTTAAACTTCATGTCAGGATGCAGATGACATTTGATATCCCTCCTCCAACTGCTGAGGTAGGAGATAAAGGTGATACATATTGTATAGCCTCGACTATAAGGTGACCTCATGTATAAGTTGAGGGCAGCTTTTGGGGCCAAAATTATGGATTTTACCATGACCCATGGATAAGTTGAGGGTAAACCTGGAGGCTACTTCAGTGTGTGTATGTGTGCATACAGCAAGACAGACTCTAATTGAGGCTTTTTGCTCCAGCATTAGTTTCAGCCTTCACCCAAACAGTGACAGCCACTTCAGCAAATGTGGAGGGACAAGTGTAATATAATTGACCCATTTGACATATCATCTCACTCCTGACCCGTTTTCATAGAAACCAGCCATGCTGGTTCCTACAGAGGTTCCATTGTTCTACCACTTTAGACACCATGGAGAACTCTGGATGAATGAACCCAAATGTACACAGACAAGAGGACTACTGGGGAGGTTCACTACAAAGCTCTCATGCAAATGGTTATAATTAGATGTGTACCATTCTTCTCCACATACAAGTACTCTATCCAGGCTGAATTCAATCTATGATACAAAATATGCAAGCTCAAAAAGCAGCTGATCCCTACTTCAAGATTCTGCATAACCTGAAAGTACTGTCAAGTATCCCTTTTGAATGCTGATCATTTGAACTGATAGAATAATCTGCACATTGTTAAAAATCTTCATTAAATGCTTGGGAAAACCCCCAGACTGACATCATTCCAAAATTTGCTCTGTGCATTTTGCTAAGAAACATGCCATTTCTACTACCAGTAGCAGATCACTTCATGAAAAGCCAAATTGCTGTTTATGCTTACGCCTCAATTGTAGCAGCATGCATTTGTTATTTATATTGAAAACTTCTTTACAGGTGAAAACAATAATAGTTATTTTATTTTCCTAAATAATGTATAACGCCTCCCTCTCTCGCTATGAAAGTCCTAGGATTCTCACCAATTGCAATAAAATCCAATAACCAAACAGAACATGATACATGTAAGAAAATAGGAGTAAAATGATACCCTCCCCTTGGGAACAATCCAGGTCAAGTTTTATGTGGCCATGTTCTAGCAGAGTTTCTTCCTGACGTTTCACCAGCATCTGTGGCTGGCATCATCTCTCTGAAGATGCCAGCCACAGATGCTGGCGAAACGTCAGGAAGAAACTCTGCTAGAACATGGCCACATAGCCCGAAAAACCCACAAAAAACTATGGATGCCGGCCATGAAAGCCTTCGACTTTACATGTTAAAGTCAAGCATTAACAAAGGCTTTTCCAAACATACAGCCCATTTCCTTTATACTAAAATATGAATTTGGAACAGGAGGAGGGCCTCTGGAGATGATTTTAAAATGTGGGCATGCTAAAATGTGGGAGGTGGTCCTTCAGACATCCTGGTCCTGCTTTATTGGAATCAAACAACAAACCAGTGCTGTTGTTCTAGCGTTATAGTAAGGTCCTGATACCTAGCTCTAGTCAATATCCTACCTGTTCCATTTTTAACAAGATGATGTTTTCAGACAGTTTTCAATGAGCTCCATATAGCACATGCTTCAGTAGTTAGTTGTGATATAGTTAAGATATATGCCACACACTCCCAAACTGCCACCTTCAAAAAGAGAACTAGATAAATGGGACTGGGAGGCAAGAGTGGGTATGTATGGATGACTGCTATTACACAACCATTGATAAATCAGTTAGCCAAATCAATTTTTCATTAACCAAGCTGTGACAAAATGCTCTTGCATACTTGCTGTGCTCTATTCCACCCCACAGCATTTCTGCCATCTTGCAGCTTCCATTTCTCACTTTATTGTAGTAAATGTAGTACACATTTCTCCAGTATAAGAAAATGCAGTGTGGTTGAGCATGGTCTTTCTCTTTCTGCAGGATTTGAAGCATCAGTATCTATTTAAACTGTAGAAGATTAAAGTGAGTGAGTGTGCACATGTGAACATAATACAGAGGTACCCCGGGTTACGAAATTAATTCGTTCCGCCGCCGCTTTCGTAACCCGAAAAGCTTTCGCAAGCCGAAACCCCATAGGCGCTAATAGCGAAAGCCGCGATTTGGTGCAAAAAAGCGCCGAAAAGCACCAAAAATTTCTTTCGTAACCCGAAATAACCTTCGTAACCCGGAACAGTTTTTTTAATTGATTTTTTTTCGTAACCCGGAAATTTCGTAAGGCGGCGCATTCGTATCCCGGGGTACCACTGTATGTGCTTGGTTTCTTTCTCTAGGAATAGAAATAGAGCTGAGGTAGCAGCAGAGAGGAAAAATTCCTGGATACAAGGTTGGGGAAAGTAATTCCTCTAAACTTTTTTCTACGGTAGGGCAGGCTAGACATGTTGAGAAAAACTGAAATATATGCAATACTAATCTTAGCATATACATTTATATTATTTGGCATATTGATTAATTTTCAAGTATAAAAGCTTTACATTTATACAAGCCGTACTGTGAATATACTATATATTAAAAAGAGAGCTGCAAGTTGCTGCAGTCCGTGATATCTAAGCAGATGGATCTGGAGAAAAATAAAATAAAAATAATTTTAAAATGAAGGAGGCCCTGGGAGATAAACAGGAAAAGACTATATGAGGATTGCAAAAATCTGGGAAAACATCTGAGTGATCTGAGTAAGCTGAACACATGCACAGGTAATTTCACAAGCAAGATGCCCACAAATGAACAAAAATGTGCAGCTTTTCTATTAGGCTTTTTTTTAAGTCAAGAGAACATTTGGACAGGGAAGCAGCTATCGGAAAGAAGCATTTAGAACCACCATTAAGCTGTGCTATACAAATTACCAGTCTGAATGAGCCTTAAGTACCTTTGAAACAGACTCTTCTAAACTCTGATTAATCTGTCACACTTTTGTCTCCACTTGTTTGACTGTGACTTGGAAGGAGGGAACAAGACATTTACACTACCAAAATCTTAAACTTTCAGTCACTGATGAATTTTGAGAGTTTTATGTAAGGACCTTTATCATTAGATCACTATTTATTTATTTATTTATGCTTATTTTAGATCGCTTGAAGATGAAGACATTCTCATGGACTTTGAATTTACTGTTACTACTACTATTACCAAATGGATGCTATACACAACAGTCTAAATTCAATAAAAACTCCCCTAGAAGATACCCACGTTCTACAGAAGGAGGAGAGGAAGGGAAAAGGTGTGGCTATACATTTATTGTACCTGAACAAAAAATAACTGGACCAATTTGTGTAAACACTAGAAGCACAGAAAACAAAAAAGATGAAATTACAAGAATGGACATTGAGAATCTGAAGGATGTATTGTCCAAACAAAAGCGCGAGATTGATTTGTTGCAGCTAGTGGTTGATGTGGATGGGAATATAGTAAATGAAGTAAAACTGTTGAGAAAAGAGAGCCGCAACATGAATTCCCGTGTTACTCAGCTATATATGCAACTCCTCCATGAGATAATCCGCAAACGGGACAACTCACTTGAGCTCTCCCAGCTGGAAAACAAAATTCTCAATGTCACAACTGAAATGCTGAAGATGACATCAAGATATAGAGAACTTGAAGTAAAATATGCAGCACTAACTGATCTTGTAAATAATCAGTCAGTTACCATCTCATTACTGGAAGAACAATGTTTGCGGATATTTTCACGGCAAGACACCCACAGTTCTCCACCATTAGTTCCTGTGGTACCCCATCATATTCCTAATAGTCCACATTACACTCCAGGCCTCCTGGGAAGTAATGAAATTCAGAGAGATCCAGGCTATCCTAGAGACAGAGATGTGAGGCCACCTCCTGATCCAGCTACTTCTCCTACAAAAAGCCCTTTGAGAATTCCACCATTAATGCTGATCAATGAAGGTAAGGCATTTACTACATTTCTAGAATTATATTTGAACATTTTAAAGACCACCTGAAAACATTTAACTGGTGAATATGAAAACAAAACAGAATAAGAAAAGAACCTTGGTCCTATCATCATATGCTGTTTCCCTAAAAAGCCTCTATCTTGTGGTTTTCAGTTATAGCTGATCAATTAATATTTAAAAAATGGGCAACTGAGCAAGTTATATACAAATATGTAAACAGTGTTCTGGTCCTAGTGATTATTTTTTTCATGGTGCTAGATAAAGGAAGTACTGTAATAAGGGTTACTCTTTACTCTCTTATCTGCTTCATTCTTTTCTAATTATATTCCCAATTATTTTTCAGCTTTATCTTAGACCATGCAGGTTAAAGCCCCCCTTTGAGGCCCCCCTTTTGACCGCAGGCCTCTCTAATGTATGAATCTACAAAATACAGTGCATCTGCACTATATGTGGGTGGACTACACACGGCTTCCAGCTTACGCAGAAGCTGCTTGCCAATTATAGCAATGGCGCACACGCTGCCCACGAGCTGCAAGCACGCGCCTCCATTGTTTTTAATGCGGCACGAGCATACGCGGATTTCCTCTTATGCGGGGGGATCTGGAACGGAATTGGGAGGGCCTGCTGTATTCTTCAGGACATACCATATATATGATCATGATTTCAAGTTATTTTCTTTTAAAGCCCAAAACAGACTGGCCAAAGCATACATTATTGGGCTGCGTAGCATTTTGATGCCACACGCCCTGACCACAGCCTGAAGCTGCCCCAACCTGGAAATGCTCCTTTTCAGAGGTTTGTTGGAAGCATCAGCATTAGGTCAGATTGGGGCTGCGTATGTGTGACTGCTGTGGTGCCAGGGCAGATCTGAGCCATCCTTTTTGGGAGATCTGTTTTGCCCCTAAATCTGTTAGTCAAATAAGATTTTTTTTTTAAAAAAAATCAACATTTTCATTTAGGGTGGATTGAAAACTATTTCATTGCTGCTGCTAAACAACTGGGTATCAGAAATATTTGCAATCTGCTAAAAAACACAAACATCTAACAGGAGACCCAGTTCTTCCTTCTGTCCATTCCTGGTATAGCAAGTCCTGAGTTCACCATATGGCACTGCCTGTTGAAAAGGGGAACAAGTATGATTGTTATGAATTCTCTCCATTAAATAGCCACTACTGGTCAGGTCAGATAGCCATGTGATACAAGATCTTGTGTGGCATATTCTTGTTTACAAGATCTAGAATACATACAGTTTATCACTGTAGTTTACAATCAATACAAAGAAATAGAAGAAGACAAAGACAGAACAAGAGACCTATTACACAGGATGTGAGAAATTAAAGGGATGTGAAGACAAAGGCTTTCATGGCTGGCATCGATAGTTTTTTGTGGGTTTTTCTGGCTGTGGCTGTGTTCTGGAAGTGTTTATTCCGGACATTTTGCCAGCATCTGTAAAACTCTAGGATAGCTTGGATCTCTCTGAATTTCATCAGGAATAAACTCTTTCAGAACACAGCCACATAACCGGAAAAAAACTGACAAAAAATTAAAGGGAATGTCAAACCAAAAAGAGGGATGCTATATGATCAAAATATCTAGCCAAATAAAAAGCCAATGAAGTAGTACACTGAGAACCTACATAAATTACAGATTTCTTCAAGGAAGACACATTTGAAGATGGACAAATTGCGAATGTGAGGTGGAAAAAGTTCTCAAACTACTTGGGAGAAACAAATAATCAGAAACAGATGACACAGGAGCTCTTTTAATCTATAGCGATGGAATCCATTTTAACAAAAATCTTCCACCCAATATGGAAAACAAAACAATGGCCCACAAACAGGAAATCTTTAATATATATTCCAGTCTACAAGAGAGAGGACACCAGCGATAACCATCAGACCACTGAACTGATCTTATATGCAAGGAAAGTGATGCTCAATATTTTGCGAGAAAGGTTTTTGCCATATCGGGAGTGAGAAATGTCACATGTCCAAGCTGGGTTCCAAATAGGAAGAGTTACTAGGGATCAACTTGCAAAAATAGGTTAGATAATGGAATGTACCAAAGAATTTCAGAAGAAAATCACCCTCTGCTCTTTAGGTTATAACAAAGCCTGTGATGAAAAACTATGATCCACTTTTAAAGAAATAGCTGTACCACAACACGATTGTGCCAATGCATAACCTATACTTTGGACAAGATGTCATCATCAAGACACAATAAACAGAAACAGAAAGAAAATGCAAAAGCAGGATTACAGCTAAATATTAAGAAAACATAACTAATGACCACATGATTTCCATAACTTTCAAGTGGGTAACAAGCCACAGATGGGCAGGAAGGAGTGGCCCAAGGCTGCTCCGGCAGCAAGAGGATCAGGTCCATGGCGACTGCATGACCTGCTCCGAAAGTGGGCTATGGCCACTGGGCTCAACCCGCACTGCCAGAAGCCAAATTATCCTGGCTCCTTTTTGCTCTGGTCTAAAGGACCGGAGCCCAGCCTCGGAACGGCTTCTAGCCACATTGGAGGTGTGCATCATATAAACAGTGTGGCTCCAACTGGCCAGAAGCTACTTCTTTTGGACTGTGTGTTTCAGTTAAAGGCTTTTGGACGGTGTGTTTCAGTTAAAGGTTTAGTTATTAATTAAAATGGAGATTGTAGCCAAGAAATAGGAGAAAGACTAATATTTAGACAGGCAACCATGAAGCGTTTAAGTAAGATCCTCAAGTGTAAAGATGTATAATTAAATACCAAAGTCAAAATCAGCCAAGCCATAGGATTTCCAATTCTATGTATAGCTATGAAATCTGGTCAGTGAAGAAAGCTGAAAGGAAGAAAATTAACTAATTTGAAATGTGGTAATTGCAAAAGAGTTTTATGGATACTACCAAAAAGACAAATGAATGGTTCTAGAACAAATTAAGCCTGAACTCTCCCCGAAAGCCAAGATGACTAAACCTAAGCTACTGAACTTTAGACATATGATGAGATGACAGGATTGATTGAAAAAGACCATAATTTTTGATAGAATGGAAGGCAGTAGGAAAACAGGAAAGCCACAATATTGGTAGACTGAGTCAATCAAGGAAGCCATGGATCTGAGTTTGCAAGACATGATCAGGGCGGTTGGCAACTGAGATCTCTCATTCAGAGTTGCAAGCTGAAGTTGACTTGATGGCAAACTATTACAACTACTACTGTTCTATGTATTACTTTCCAATCTGTTCTTAAAAGAATGTATTGGCTTTGTGTCCCCTTAAACAGCTGCCTTTTTGTACTAAGACTATTTTTATAGAGTTGATCTTATTGAATGCTATTGTTTCTAGATAGTGTGTGTCTGTTATTTTACAAGTGATTTTGTAAAATCACTTCTGATTTACCACTCTGAAAAGTGGTAAAGAAATATGCAAATTAAATTCAGAGAGTTTATTTTATTACAGTGGGCTGCTGATATCAACTGGGATTAGGTTCCAGGACTCCCCATGTATATCAAAATCCATAGATGCTCAAGTTCCATTAAATACAATGACATAGTAAAATGGTTTCCCTTATGGCAAAATCAAGGTTTGCTCTTTGGAATTTATATTTTAAAAGAGAATTTCAAGCTGTGGATGGTTGAATCCATGGATAATGAATCTGTAGATACAGAGGGTTGACTGTATTATGTTTTGGCTTACACTCACTAGCCAGTAGAATCACAGAATCACAGAGTTGGAAGATACCACAATGGCCATACAATTCATTTCCCTGCCATACAGCAATACACAGTCAAAGCAGCTGAAACAGATAGTCATCCAGACTCTTTAAAAATCTCCAAAGGAGACTCCATCACATTCCAAGGCAGCATATTCCACTGCCAAACAGCCCTTATCATTAAGATGTTCTTCCTAATGTTTAGGTGGAACCTTTTTTTCTGTAGTTTGAATACACTGCTCTGTGTCCTAGTCTCTGGAGCATCAGAAAACAAGTTTGCTCCTTCTTCAATGTGATATCTTTTCAAATATTTAAACATGGCTATTGTGTCACCTCTTAACTTTCTCTTCTCCAGGCTAAACACAGTATGCTATAACAACTTTTATTATGTGCTTCCTTTCCATTCTAGACCCATGAAGGAAACAATGGCCTGCATCCTACTAACAGTCTCTACTAGAGCAGACCCATTGAGACAAAGTCTTAATTTGTTGACTCACCCACCCTTTAACAATTGATTCGAGGGGTCTACTCTCAATGGGACTGATCAATAAGATTACGAAAACATAATGGTTTAGACATTTTTTTAAAAATGTGAGGCTCAACTGTTAAATGTTCCTGTTCTAGTATTAGTAAAAGTGAGCCATACTTAAATTGTTCACAAGATAAAGGACAACAGTATCTTATATCTAATCATCTTTATATTTGTTAATTTAACTAAATGAAATATTAAACCATCAATACATATGATCAAAAAATTCCAGTGCATATGTGTTTGTGTTTATTTTAATATCAAACTGTTTTCAACAGGCCCGTTCAAAGACTGCCAACAAGCCAAAAAAGCTGGATATTCTAGCAGTGGGATTTATATGATTAAACCTGAAAACAGTCATGGACCAATGCAGTTATGGTGTGAGAACAGCCTTGATCCTGGGGGGTGGACAGTTATTCAAAAAAGAACAGATGGTTCTGTAAATTTCTTCACAAACTGGGACAATTATAAGGTAACTTCCTTTTGAAAGAAGTGTGCATGGGGAGTGCTAATTACATTATAATGTATATTCTGTATAAACAGTATAGTCAGCCTTCTGTATTGGAAGCTAGCCATCCATGGATTGGAGCATCTGTGGATGGCCCCACCTCATTATTGTCAATAATGGGAAGAAGCATGAATGCAGCCACGGCAATACTTTGCACATTGGTAATAATTAGACTTGCGGTCCCATGCTTTTTAGTATCCATTGTGGGTCCAAAAAAGAACCCCCGCTGATACAGAGGGCCAACTATATAAGACTAAAATGACACGTAAAAATAAGACTTTTTTTTGTGGCTGGTTCAACACTTTTGTATCGAAGCCATCAACATTTACAGTGATACTTTACTTTCATGAAGATAATGTTTAATAAAAGCAATGCATTAGTATTTAACAGTTTCAACTGGTTTCTTCTTTGTTTTGTCAGTACAGTGGGCCTTGGTATCCTTTGGGGTTTGGTTCCAGGACCCCCCTCCCCCCATGGATACTCAACTCCCATTAAATACAGTGGTGTAGTAAAATGGTGCCCCTTATATAAAATGGCAAAATCAAGGTTTGTTTTTTGGAATGTATGTATTTTTGGAAGATTTCCAGGTCATGGATGACTGAATCCATGTATAAAAAATCTGTGGATATGGAGGACCATATCCTTCAAACAGAATCTTATCTTAAGTTTACATTAACCACTTTACTGTAAATGCTATAAAGATAAATAGGACTGTCATCAAATAAAAGCTGCACAGTAGGACTTATTTCTGAGTGTATGTTTCCATTTCTTAAAATTAATGCTTGTTTTTCATTACAGAAATACTGACCTGGATACCTGCAATTTTTATAAATTCATATGTGTGTGTGTGAGAGAGAAAGAGAGAGCATATACACAGTGGTCCCTCTGTATCCATGGATTCTTTATCCACAGATTTAACCATCCATGGCTTGAAAATATATATATTTTTAAAAATCCAAAAAGCAAATGTTGATTTTGCCATTTTTAAAATAAGGAACACTATTTTACTATGCAATTGTAATTAATGGGCCTTGAGAATCCACTGTTTTTGATATCCATGTCCTGGAACCAAACCCCAGGGACTCAAAGAGCCTAATGTATATATTTAAAAAGTCATCATATTGATTAGAGCACCTTTTGAATTGAGTGCTTTTTACTCCATTAAGCAAATGAAGTAAACCTTACAAATAAATAATTATTATTGCCATAACAACACAAAACCAAAGATAACTAAAAGGAAAGGAGAAACAGCTTAGGAAAAAATGGTACAATGTGATGAACACAATTCTTGCATTCATACAATAACCCTTGGTTTCTTCAGAGTAACATGTACTGGTACTCATTTTATTACAGTACTGTATTCTGTACATATAGGCAAGAGGTTGAAGTGAATGTAACCAAGGTCATATACTGTACTGTTTTCAGGTTGTGGATGCACTGAATAAACACATCTAATACCAACAATAGATGTAGGGGTGAGGGAAATTTCTTTGCAGAAGTATCCTGAGGAAATAACAAGGCAAGGCAAAAAATACAATAGCAGCTATTAATGTCAGCCTGTATTGAGCACTTGCATCGCATAATCCAGTAACAACAAAAATCCACCAAACAGGGATACCTTTATTGGCCCACCAAAATGTACAATATACATGTTGCAAGCTTTCAGAGCTCCACTGGCTTCTTTATCAAGCAAAGGTGTTAAAAACCATACAGGAGGGGGAAATGGAAGGTGTTAGTCATAAGCCTGCATTTTACTGTCTTTGTTCTCAGTTCAGATAGTATGGAGGGGTATTTCTTGCAGGCTGGCACCTCCTCCTTCTGGCCATCTGGTTACTGGGATATTCTCAAAGTCCAGGAAATTTAACATCTGTTTGCAACACAAAAAATATACTTCCAATTGCAATCCAATATGTTTCCATCATTTGTGAAGCCACAGGCCCCTTCATAGGCAGAGGACACTGAATTTCTCAGGAAGCCTTCATGCTTTTGCACCACGAAAACTTTAGGTGATGTTGTGGTAAAACATGCCAATCCAGTCCAAAATTTTGGGAAAAAAAGTTTACCTTTGCTGGAGGTAGAACCCTCAAATAGTAAGGCCCAGTCTGATGGCTCTCTCTTTATGATTCCACTGTTGTGGCTATAATGTAGCATCTTGAAATCCAAAAAAGAACCCCCACCCAGGAGTAGCCGTGTTGGCCAGTAACAACAAACATCCACCAAAAGTCCAGGAAATCTAACATCCATTTGAAACACACAAAAAAGATACTTCCCTTGCAATCCAATGTGTCTCCATCCTTTGTGAGGCCACAGGCCCCTTTGTAGGCAGAGGACACTGAATTTCATAAGAAGCCTTAATCTCATAACAATGAGTAAAAAATAATCTTGAACCGTAATATCATTTGTGCTCTGAGTTTCATCATCCCTTCCAACCAATGATGTATAAGTGGCAGAGCAAAGACGCATATAATAAAACAGAAATACATGGGGTGAGCAGTAGAGGAGGAGAAGGGAAAATGAATGCATGCTTTGTGAACTACCAACTCCCCTCCCTCCAAATTATCACAGTCTAAAAGTACCAAAATATGTATGTAGTATTTTTATTATAAAGCTTTCTAACCATAAAATGTAAGGCAATCTAATGAGAGCTGTGTTATTTTTTCCACAGAAAGGATTTGGAAATGTTGCTGGAGAATACTGGCTGGGATTGGAAAATATTTATTTGATTTCAAATCAAGACAATTACAGACTTCTGATAGAACTAGAAGACTGGAGTAATAAGAAAGTCTATGCAGAATATAGTAGTTTCCGACTAGAACCAGAAAGTGAATTTTATCGATTGCGTCTAGGAACCTATCAAGGGAATGCTGGTGACTCCATGATATGGCACAACGGGAAGCAATTTACAACACTAGACAGAGACAGAGATATGTACACAGGTATGAAATACCACATATTGTATCCCCACTGTCTATTATTTTAGGTAACAACTGAGTGTTAAAGCACTAAAACATTTAGATAACTTTGGAGAAAAATACCTGTTTTGTTTGAACATCTAACACCGGTATGTTATTGTGAGCAATACAAAAATCATGTGTAATATCTAGCACATAACATGCCAGATAAATACTAAGCTTTAAAGTCTTGGTCTGTCATGGAAGAGTATTATTCTCATGATGTAATGACATATTTAAGTACTACACCACATAGAATTATATAACAAAATCAATGTTGTAGACTTCACTCTATCCAGATTTAGTGAATTATTTGGACTCTACAGAAGACTGCACAAGTTCCTATTATTTAACATTACACTAAACAATGTATCGTATACACTTGACTATATGTCAAAAAATATATGCCCCAAAGTAACTCTAAAATTCTGGGTCGACTTATATATGGGTCAATACACTAATACTGCTTAGAAAGGTTCTAAAAGAACTCCATTTCTTTCTCTTTTCAATCCAATGTTTAAAACCATCTCCTCCAGCAACAGGGAAGTGGTGTTAGGTGGTCAGGAGAGGTCCAGAGATGGAGAAGGAGGGAAGGAAGCGGAGTTTCCCTGTTTACATCCTTTGTTACATGCCCCTAAGTTTTACCCTCAACATATCCACAGGTTACATCAAAATCCATGATTTTGGCCCTAAAACCTTCCCTCAACTTATACATGAGGTCGACTTGTACATGTGTATATATGATAGCCTTTACAACTGTTAGAAATTTAAATTTTTGAAAGATTAGGGTATAAAGTTATCAAGATTGGCTATACTACTATTAAACAGATACAACTGCTCCTACACACATCTTTGCTATCTATATATCACTTTAAACATTTTCTAGGAAATGCAAAATTAATTCGTTCTCCAAATGTACACAGACTCTTTGCACAGAACTCCATATCGCATATACACTTAAAAGCCCATGCCCCTTCCATAAGGGGAGACTATATACAGTCAGAAGATGAAGTAGTACTGAACTCCTTAGAAAATATTTCAAGTGAGAATGGTGAAAAATGAGCATGTCCTAATGGGACTTGAGAACATCTTCAAGAATAGCTAATTTTCTGAGGGTGTAAAGAAAAATATTTTGTTCTGGAGTAGGCATATAACAAAGTAGCGTTTGTTCTGGAGTAGCACATAACAAAGTAGTCTGAAGATGCCAGCCACAGATGCTGGTGAAACCTCAGGAAGAAACTGTTCTAGAACATGGCCACATAGCCCAAAAACCCAACAAAAAACTAAAGTAGTGTTTCTTCAACAGAAATAGAACAGCAAGATCTAGCCATCACATGGTGAAGGCCTTTCCAAGCGATTTCATGGAGCTTGTTCATGCTATTTGGAAGCAACTTTAGTTCTGCTGGAAGGTGCCCATTGAAGTGGCTGATGACATCTTTGAAACAGTGAGGGTCTGAGCCAATACCACTGACTCCAAAATGGGGAAGTTTCTGCTCAATGATGCCTCACTTTACTGAAAGAGAAATAACAGCTAGCATGACCTCATGCAACCTTAACTTTCTATTGCCTGAAAAAGCAATTAAGATATACTTCGCACATATACTATGAAGTTTAACTTATTTTGTTTGTTTTTTCCTATAGGAAACTGTGCCCATTTTCATAAAGGAGGCTGGTGGTACAATGCCTGTGCTCATTCCAATCTCAATGGAGTATGGTACAGAGGAGGACATTACAGAAGCAAGCACCAGGATGGGATTTTCTGGGCCGAGTACAGAGGCGGATCATACTCATTAAAAGCCGTTCAGATGATGATCAGACCAATTGACTGAGACACTTGAAACATTAAAAAACTGTCCATGAGTTTCACACAAATGCTACATTTCAAGTTGTTTTGCAAATTTATTTACAACAAGCAAGCCCAACAAAGTATTTTTTTAAAAAAAACATTTCTTATTGCAGTACACTCGTAAAGTAAGCAGGAGTTGCATTTAAAATAAATCTCTGTTCATACAAAATATATGGACTTTATCGGGAGTAATTAAAACAATCAGATTTGGTAGACTACAAAGAAAATTCTGAATGAATAACTGTTGTAGGATGAGATGATGTTGCTGTGTGTTATGTGTGCAAACATTTGCTTTCACAGATTTAAAACTATTTAAGTTTTTTATTTCAAAATGATTTCCATTGGAAATCTTATTTTGAGATACAAACACAATGAATAATGCAAGACAAAGAACTGGAGGAAAGCTCTGGTTTTGCAAACATATTTTTGTGGCAAATGAATGATTTCAGGACAGTAGAGATATAGTACAGCTTTTACAAGATACATACACCCTGCATCTGTAGGGATGAGGGGCATTGCTCATAAACCTTAACCCTAAATTAGTGGTGGGCAAAGTGAATCTCTCGAGAGGCTGCTGGGTTGCAACTGTTGTCACTACTGCCTATGCTGGTTATGGATGAGTTGCAGCGTGACAACACCTAGAAGGCCAAACTTTGCCTATCCCTGCCCTAGATACAAATACTGTATAAGAATATTATTAATAGTATTTCTAGAGCATTGTTCCTAAATTCTCAACTTCCTTCACAGATGTCCAGTAATCCATTACAACAACACAGAGCTCAGAAACTTACTTTTTGTAAGAATGAACATAAAGACATGCTGAAGCTATCTGTAACTTGGCTCCAGGTCATCATTCTACCGCTACTCTGTCATGTCATTATGTTCATTTTTATAAAAAGTAATGATCTAAGCTCTACAATTACTACCTACAATGTAAGGCAAGGTAGTAATATTAGCCTCATTCTACAGACACAAATAGATAAACTCATGCACTGAGTGAAGGTCTACATTGATCTAGGGACTTTTCAGTGAATTTAATGTTCTTAAGCCATTACACTATACTAAATGTGTTTGATGGAAATAAATCATTTTGGTTCCAACTGTTCTTATGACTAATTCATTTAGGCACTAGGGAAAAGGATTTGTGTATTTTACCAATACACACACTGATGTTATATGTGTTTTAAAAACTCAAATATTCAAGACTACACTAATTATGGATATGTAACGCTTACAAAAAAGTACTTTCAATATACCAAGTACTGCAATTTAATCCAGACGTCAAATGCTCAATTGTGCATAGGTCCTAATTAGTGCATTGCACCTACTAAATTTCATGTTATTGTCACATATTCTGGAAAGTGTTTCACATTTTTTCCTAGATTGACCAAAAAAAAAAAAAAGATGAAGTGGAAAAGCTGAAGGATCAAAAGGTCACTTGTAGACAACAGGGTATGCACTGATTAGTGATGTTGTAGGTTAATTTTCACTCACAGCAACTTCTACTGCAGAGAAAAGACTGTTTATAAATCACATTTTACCAGAGACATAAAGAATTGTCTTTACAACAGAGTATAGTATAGACTTTCAGAAATATATATGTCTAAAAATAAGACTTGTGTGCAAATCTTTAACATTTATATAAGACTAAATATAAGAACTGTTTACACACGTGTAAGATTAGAGAGAAGACTATTCCATGGGTGGTGCTGCCATCAAGCTAAGTATTCTCCCTGTGACTGACCGCAGAAAAACACAGAAGCATGCAGCACTACCAGGAGGGCTTCTCCAGGTGGTTACCGGGATGAAAAGAGTTCATAAGGAAGAAGTTGATATATCAGGTAATTAGGCTTGATAGGCTAACAACAAAACCTTAAATCTTGCCTGTTATCAAATAAGCAGCCAGTACAATTCCTTCAGCCAGATGTGCCAATCATGAAGACTGGCAAAAGCATTTTACACTAGCTGCATTTTCTGAATTATCTTTAAGGCAGTCACACATACAGCACATTGTAATAGTCTAACCTCATGATTCCCAACATCTAGATCACTGTGGTTTCAGTTCAGGAACAACTATAACTAGTGTACCACCCAAAGCTGGTAAAAGGTATTCCAAATAACAATGCCTTCTGGGCCCTGCAGCTATAAAGATGGATCCAGAACTGTATCCAGGCAGCATTTGGTTTTTCAAATTACTATCAAGCTGAATTCAGACAAAAATTGGTATGGAAAAATTAGAATCATTAAAAAATGCTACTGCAATTGTCTCAAGATCCTTTCCCTCAAATGGGCCATTTTCAACTAGGTGGCAGTTGTCAAGAACCATGAGGTCCAGAGTGAGTTTCTTTAAAAGTGGCTGTAACATTTCCTTCTTAAGAGGCATGAGCATCTCTCTTCAGTGTACAAAAAAATTCACCACACTGTAAATCCAAATCCACTTGGCTGTACCCCTTTGTCTAGTTTTAATAACCCAGGCTTGCCATATGTACTGGGAAACCGGAACAATCATGGATTGGAGGGTCTAAAAAAATGTCCTGGCCAACTGGGCATGACTGAAGTTTCACAAATTCTGGATTCCTGTTTTGTTCTTGGCTCCATTTTGTCAGAGACTGAGAAACTCCACTCCACTCTTATTCTTCTCTGAAGAGAGCAATACAATGAAAATCAAAGGCAGGTGATGATCACTCTCTTAACAGGGAGAGACAGGGAGAAGGTGGAGATAGGCTCTAGCAGTCATGGCTTTAAATCTTGGATAGGCAGTGAGGTTCTCTCCCCCTCTTTTTGCATCAGAGAGAGAGAGCGTGTGTGTTAAAAATAAATAATGGCATGCAAGACAGGAGGGGAGTACAGAGAAGAAAGAAAAGAAAAAGAGTAAGAAAAAAGAGGTGTATGTAAAAAATATCTACTTCTCTGCACAGTATAAGCAGATATATTTGTGTTGTCTCCAATGTAGATGGCTTAACCTATGGGATGGTGGTTGGGATTTTAGAGGAGGGATAAGCAGTTAGGGATGGAGAGTGGGGTTAGTGGGAGGAATGCAGGGACTAAAGATTGGGGGGGGGGGGAACCGTGAAAATACTCAAGCCTTTTGAAAGCGACGTAGAGGCAAGAAGGGGCAGAAAATGCTTTAGGATCTGTTCTGTCATCTTGATTTTCATACTGTCTGGCAACCCTACCCAGGGAGGCAAGGATCAAGACATCAGAAGACACTTTACTGCCAACAGTTTCTCCACATCCTCAATCTAACTCACCTTAAAATGAGTCCAAACAGAGCTAGACACCCTCACCAGGTCTGCTACAGCCCCAATGTTACAGTGGATGCAAAATAAAATAAAACCCCCAAATACCTAGCAGTTTATAAGCAATGGAAGGCAGGCTTTTTGCTGTCCTGTTTGCAACCTAATAGGCAGTTTCACAGTCAGACCTACTGCCAACCATCACCTGGGTTATTCCATTTGTTTCAGCTTCCTAGAAGGAAGACCAAGAGGGCTCTGAAGAGTGACCATTTTACACCTCCCCACTCCATAATGAGTCTATTGCTCCAAGAGAACTGCCAGGTATGTCCAATGGGAGAAAAAAAACTCTGAAAGCATTCAGAAATCCATTAGAATCAATTATCTCAGAGTGGTGGTAGTGCAGAATTGGGTTCCCTTAAACTTGCAGGAAAAAACTGGAGCCTTGATTCCAAACCTTTAACCATAAAAGGCCTACCAATGACAGTTCCATTATTCCTGGGAGGTCTATGAAGTCCCAAGCCAGCTCATGAGAAATGGCTTCAGCATGAAATAGTCCCTCAAGATCACAGTCCTAGCTTTCTCTAATATCAGCACAAAAACCAACTCCATCAGTATAGTTAGTAAGGTTGTAGGATGGCATGCTGGGGAATGACTCAAGCTGTGAATAATTATGTTCACATAGAGCTGCAACTGTCTTGCTTTTCAAATTTTCTGGAAGTCTGACATCTATACAATTTAAACACACAAAAATCTGTCAATCCGAAGCATTAAATGCAATTGGACACGTACACGAACTGCTATATTTTTCTTCACATGCTAAGCCTACAAGATCTTTTAACAATTGCTCTGTCTACCATAAAAATAACCAGATCATACTGCGTTTGCTATTTGTTGCCAACCAATGACTAAGACGTGTATCCCTTTCAACTGATCTTGTCCTTTTAAGATTAAATCTTCCCCTCAGTAATTAAGTGCTTTATATCTAAGTAAACTTTCAGTGCCTAAGGGGCTATATAGACTGCCCTATGGGGCAGAGGAATGTTGTCCCTTTCCTGGCTGGATCGGGGCCACAGCAACCTCATTCTGTGGTCCCGATCCAGCCTTTGGGGGGGGGGCGCAAAAAGGAGCTGCAAAAAGCCACTCTTTTTGCATCCTCCAAAGGGTGCCATAGCTATGTCACCCCTTCAGCACTGCGTCATCTGGACACAGTACCAGATGTGCGTCATGATGTGGCATGCTGTATGGAGCAGTGTACAACATCATGGTGCCCTGGGGGCGGAGTCAGGGTACATGTTGTCAGAACGCTGTGCCCTGATTCCGCCCAGAGGCCGGCCTTTTGGGCCAGTCTATATGGGGCCTTAATATAAGAAAGCTTTTCTCCTAGAATGGTTCAATGTTATGCTCTCTATGATGATAGAATTACTTTTCCATGAAATACCTTGTGACTAGAGATTTTGTCTCTATGGTTGAATAAATGTTGAGGTTATTGCAGAAATGTTTTCATACTGTAATTTTCACAAGGAATGCAACAGGCAATTGTTCCATCCTATTTTGGAAAGAGTTCTGCTGCAGATCTGACAGAACACTTTTGAAAGTATGTTTAAATGGAAACAGTCCTCCTATCACTGTAAATGTTGTCAACATTTTAAATACAGTGGTACCCCGGGTTACGAAATTAATTCGTTCCGCCGCGGAGTTCGTAACCCGAAAGATTTCGCAACCCGAAAAAGCCATAGCCGCTAGCGCTAGAAAGCCGCGATTTCGTGCGAAAAAGCGCCGAAAAACACCAAAAATTTTTTCGTAACCCCAAAAAACCTTCGTATCCCGGAACAGTTTTTTCCTATGGGATTTTTTCGTATCCCGGAAATTTCGTAACGCGGTGCTTTCGTATCCCGGGGTACCACTGTATTGTAATTGATACTAATCTTAAAAGACTGGATGACAATTTGTTCTTGGAGGAACTGGCTCCTGTAACAAGTGTTTTTTTGTTTGTTTGTTTTGTTATGGTTAACAGGTCAATAAACATTTTGCGTGACTAGAAAATTAGTTTTAACATTATTCAAGTCTTGTGTTGCTGCAATAGAACCATTTTCAGAAAACTCTAAAACTGCAGTTTTTCATACTTATAAGGATAGATTTAGGAAACTGTGTAGTCTGTTAGTCACTTGCATGAGTTTCATGTCACTGTTGGCTTACTGTTTAATCTATTTCAAAAGACAAGGATGGATTACAGACTTGAAGTTCTCAGTATTGAGCTCAGTGAAAAGCACAGAGTACTTCAGGCAATGCTCTTCAGCAGATCTTGTGTGTAGGAAGTGGTCATTGCTGACAGCTTCGCTTAAAAAAAGTAGTTAAAGCCCCTAAAAATGTTGTATACCACTCTCAAAATAACGAAGAAACAAAACCGGCATTCATCCTGTTCCTTAAAATATTTTGCTACTTCTACTGATTTCTGGAAGTAAAGTTTAACGAGGGGAGAACACCCAAGTTTTTAAAAATGCAGCTCAGATACATTTTGGCCTTTTCCGTAACCTGTAACCATTCAGCCTTCAAAACTTCAGATTAATAGGCTGTGATCCCCAGACCTCTCTACCGCCCAGCGCCTTGTTGTCTGCTGTACTGCTGTGGAGGGAATTGGCAGCCCTGGCAAGTGTTTCCTTAACACGAAGGTATTAAATCTGTAAGAATTGCTTTCTGGTCACGCAAAATGTTTATTGACCTGTTCTTCCATATTTAGAAAAAAATTGTTTCCATGAAAAATTATATTTTGCACAAAGTACAATCTCCATTAAAATAAATTGCCTTTCCCCAAATTGTTTTTGGGCAATGTTTCATCTTCACAACATGCAAGCTTCTAAACTAACTTTTTTGGTAATAAAGTCCAAAAATGATTGAAAAGTATAAATGTATTTTCACATATGAGAACAAAATGAGTGTACCCGGTTTTACCATTTCTTTTAGATCAAATAAATTTAAATCTAATAATAATAATAATAATAATAATAATAATAATAATAATAATAATTTATTTCTTATCCATCTCTCCTCAAAGCCTGAGGCAGGATACAACATATATTAAAACATATGAAATGTTTAAACACATAGGTCAAAGCACATACACATAGGACACATTAAAATCATCCAAACATAAAATTAAAAATTAATAAGTTGAAAATTGACTGGGCAGGCCTGTTGGAAGAGATACCGTAGGTCTTTAATATCATTTTAAATTCAGGCAGCATGTTTAGCTGTCCGATCTCCCCCAGAAGGGCATTCCAGAGTTTATGAAAAGGTCTTCTAGATGGCAGTTGCCAGTGAAGTCCTGGCCAGTTGAAGTAAATGTTCCCCAAAGGACCTGAGTGTATGGTCCAGATTATATGGAAGGAAGTGACCCCACAGGTAACTGGACCCAAACCATGTATGACTTTAAAAGTAATAACCAACAGTTTGTATTCTGGACAGAAACTAACTGGCAGTCAGTGGAGTGATTTTAACATTGGTGTGATAAGCTCACTTCTAGATGTACCAACAATCAGTCTGGTTGCTGTGTTTCTAACTAACTGAAGCTCCTGAACTAGATACAAAGGTAGCCCAATGTACAGGACTTTGAAAAGGTCCAACTTTTAGGTTACCAGAGCATGCACTACCATCTTTATATCTTCCAGTTCTAGGAAGAATTGTAGCTGGCGTATCAACTGATGCTGATAATAAGAACTTCTGACCATCACATTGATTTGAGCTGATATTTGAAGAAATGGATCCAGGAACACTGCCAAGCTGCGAACACAGTTTTTTTGGGGTGTGTAACCCCATCCAGAACTGGCTGATACACCTCCAACCCCAGATTTTGACCCTGAATAGTAAGCAACTCTTGTCTAGATTCAAGTATCAAATTATTTTTCTTCATCCAGGTATTCATTAAAAGAAGATACAGTATCCTTAGCTGAGGCTGTTTTGGGGGGCATGAAGAAATATATTTGGGTGTCATCAGCACCCTGCACCATGCCTCCAGATGATCTCCCCCAATAGTTTCAACGAAATGTTAAAAAACACTGGGGATAAAATTGCACCTTCTTGTATGCCATGTAACAGTTATTTATTTATTTATTTATTTATTTAATTTATATGCTGCCTTTCTCCCCAAAGGAACCCAAGGTGATTAATAGATTTAAAAAACATTACAATACAATTTAAAACAGTTAAAATAACCTGAAAGGAATATAAAATTACATTAAAATATAATGGAAGTTAAAAGTCAATACACATGTTCAATGTAAAATACACATGCTCAGTATAAAAACCACCATGGCATGCCTCTATTTTAAACGCCTGCTTAAATAAAAATATCTTGGCCTGCTGTTGAAAGGCAAACAGGGAGGGGGCCAGTCTAGCCTCCCATGGAAAGGAGTTCCAGAGGGTGGGAGCAGCCACCGGGAAGCCTCTCTCTCTCGTGTCTTCACCAAATGAACATGGGATGGTGGTGGAACTGAGAGAAAGCCTTCCCCCAATGATCTTAGTGTCCTGGCAGGTTTATAGGATTGGATACGGTTCTTCAAATAATCTGGACCTAAGCCGTATAGGGCTTTATAGGTCATGACCAGCACTTTGAACCTGGAAACGAACTGTTAGCCAGTGAAGCTATTCCAACAAGGGAATTATATCCTCCCTATAACTGGCTCTGGTCAGCATTCTGGACCTGCTGAAGTTTCCAAACAGTTTCCAAAGGCAGCCCCATATAGAGTGTGTTACAGTAGTCCAGATGGGATATAATCAAAGCATCTGTCACCATAGCCAGATCTGGCATCACAAGAAACGGGTGCAGCTAACGCACATATTTTAGCTATGCAAATGCATTCTTGGCCACTTCGGAGACCTGGGCATCCAGGCTCAGAGCGGAGTCCAGGACAACACTCAAACTGTGATTTCAGCCTGAGATTTCAGGGGAAGTGTAACCCCCTGTTCCCTGATCTTGCTTTACGACTGACCAAGAACACCTCTGTCTTGTCTGGATTAAGTTTCAATTTGTTTGCCCTTGTCCAGTCCATTATTGATAGCAGACACTGATTCAGTACAGAGACAGCTTCCTTGGAATAAGATGGGAAGGAGAGATAGAACTGGGTGTCATCCTTATACTGGTGACCCCTCATTCCAAAACTCCAGACGACCTCTCCCAGCAGCTTCATATAGATGTTAAATAACATGGGGGCAGAACAGAATCCTGAGGAACCCTACAGGCCAATGGCCAGGGGGTTGAACAGAAATCCCTCAACACCATCTTCTGAGTTCACCTCCCCAAGAAAGACTAGAACTACTGCATAATAGTGACTCCAAGTCCCATCTCAGAGAGGTGGCCCAGGAGGATACCATGGCCCATAAAGTTCTATAAAGAGCATAGTTAACTTTTCAGGAATGAACCAGCAGTATCTTCTGTCAATTTAGACCTAATGCAATACCCACGACATACTTATTTACACCAGCTTGAAGCTACTCTTAGTCTGCGGCAATCCTAAGAAAGAACTGTGTAAATGTTGACTGACATTGACTCTCAATATGGAAGATGAAACTATCAAACAGACTGCACTCCGAAGAACCCAATCTTTTACATTATAAGATACTCTTGTTAAAGAGGAAGATATTTTGATAAAACATTCCTTTTCTTGAGAAAAGAGGATTTAAGTAAAAATGTTTCTCTTGTACACATGTACCATAAAGGTATTATTATTTGTATAACTAGAAAGATAAGGTGTTCATCTTACCTAAATAAGGAATACAAGGCGTCATCTTCAAGCTGCTAATATAGTTTCTAAGTCTTTTATAATTATCTTCTTTACTCATCACATATTCCAACTTTTCAAAAGTAGTTTTGTCCTTTCGACTCAATAACTTTTTGGAGGAAAAAGAATCAAGAAATTGTTACTATGAAAGCTATTACTCTGTTCAACAATTTAGCAAAAATGTTTCCCACAAAGAGGAATATTAAAAAGTTCAGACTGATTAATATGAATACTTGGTAATGCATCATTAGCACAGATTATGTTTTCTATTATTTAATAAAAGTAAAAATAATGCAACCATATATATTAATAAATACTAATAAATGAATATATTAATTATTAATAACAATAATTCTTAATAACAAGTCTAATATAAAGCATTTGTTTATTTCCCCCACTGACACTATAGTCAACTAGATTACTTCTAATGTCCCTTCCAACCCTCCGATTCTAAGTACTAATAACATTTGAACAAAAGGCTTACTATCCAATTCAACTAATCTCCTTAAAGAGCATTGCCGTTTCCAGCCATGCTGAACATATAAACTGCTGTAGCAAGACACATGCTGAGTTGACTCTGTATGTGGGTAGGACACAGAAACATATACCCTTCTCTCAAAAATGATTTCATGTCACAAATGAGACAGTTAGTGAAAGTGAGTCAGTTTCACTCAGGACTATAAATGTATCATGTTTATAGAAGGATGCCAAATTAAAAAATGGTTGAATGACCATCAACAGAAGTAGCACTGAGTGCCTCACTAGGAGTCTATTTAACAGAGGACCAAGATAGGCAGATATGAAGAAAAGCTATGTAGTGCATATATTTTCTGACAAAATATGCATCTGTTTTTTCAAATCAGAAATTTTGGCAGAAGCAAAGATGAACAGTCATCCATATAGATATATTTTGAGGGAAATGAGGCTTTAAATATATTTATATTACACAGAGTATAAATTATATCTGTTTAGGCCATGTCTCTTTCTTTGCACAGCATTAAAACAATGTAAAGTTATAAAAAAAACCACAGCTCCCTAAATCTTTTGTTATAAATCATCTCAATAAGACTTCAAAACTGGATAAATGCAATATCCTAGATTAAGACTATTAAGACTACCAAACACAAAATTTAATTATTACATACAGGTATATTTCATGAAGATATTTGGATCATAATATTAAAATCTCAATTGCCAAGCTCTGATGCACCAAACATGACAGAGGTCTGTGGCACCTATAGAACTCACTTCTGTATAAACTAGAATCAGCTTCATCTTCTGATGAAATGTTCTCTAGTCAACAAAACCCTACAAAGTTCTGTGAAATACTTTACAAAAACAAAATGCTAAGCAAACAAACAAGAAGCAAAATCCTAAGGGAGAGGACAGGCATCTGACTCTCTTTCTCTGTAGGCAGGAAAGAGGAAGCTTTTCAGGAATATCCTTTAGGTGGGGCCAACCCTTCCACAAAGCCAGTTATGTGACAATTTGATGCTCTGGGTGAACACCAAGAGAGGGACCGATGCAAAGCTAAGGGAATATGTATCTTGAGGTTGCTCTTGGAGATGATGGGTGGCTGGCAGCTACTGCAGGGGCCTAGCATGTAACCTCACCCACATGAGGCAGTCTATGCTGGCAATTATGAAGCCCTGAAGCTGTCCCTGCAATAAGAAAATTTGCACATCTGGATGTCTTGACTTGCACAATAGTTCTGATGCTTTGGATCCTTTCTGGAATGAATCTCACTGATTCTAGAGTTATGTTGATTAATGCTCCCAGACAATGGATCTCCTGTGATGAGATGCTGAGCACTCCAGCAGGTCACCAAAATAGGGATAGATATGGATGTGATTTCTCCTCCAGGTCACCATCAGCACCATCATGAAGACCGTGGGTTCTGATGTTAGGCCAAAGGGAATTGCGTTGCACTGGAAGTTCCTTTCCACATAGACAAAAGTGGAAAATCTTGCAGTGTGATGGGCACATCAGGATATACAAATAAGTTTGTGCCAAATTGAGTGAGATCAGGATGTCGCCTGGTTGAATCACTAGGAGGATGCTCCTCGGTGTCTCCATGCTGTAACAGTGTTTCTTGTTCACTCTTCTGAAGTTTTGGATTGCCTGCCATGTCCTGTTCTTCTAGGGAGCAGCAGCCTTTGAATCTCTGCGAACATGAGATTACAAGATAGTAGGGAAAATCCCACATGCTTGGTGCCAAGTTTCTCAGACATCTGAGCTTGTGAAAAAGGACTGTTTCACTCCAAAACGTATCAGCTATTTGCAAACACTCATTAAACTCCTTTGGCACCAGATTTTTGTCCCCTTCTTTTTCATGCTGACTTAGTGATGCCTCCTTGCTTGCCCTCAGTTTGTGCAACTTTGTGTACTACGACTTTGTGTAAGAGACCACTAGTGGTGGAAGATAGAAGCATGGTTTCATTCACAACATGCACAACCATCCTCACCACTGCTGCCACTTTTGTCACAATTTTCAAGAACAATTTGTAGGTCATAAAAGGAATGCAATGGCTCATTGTTCAGTGTAGTTCACTTACCGCCCATGTTTTAGTCAACCTGAAGATGGGGGCACTTTGTAACCCAGATACCACAGCCATAAGTGCATGCAGATTATTTAACTCATAGAGTTTCTGAGGACAAGAATAAACAAAGTTCAGTAACATGCAATGTGTTTACCACAATTTAAATTATGAGTATTAATCTATTTTACTGCAACACTATGAACAAAAAATAGACACTACCAAGTGCAACTATTTATTTAGAGAATTAAAGCTCAGCAAATCAATAGGAATTGTAAGGAAGGGTGAAGCTGCGTGGCTGTGTTGGTCACAAATTTCTTATGGTTGGATCCAGATATCCTCCCAGATAAGAAGACAGGTAGAAGCTAACTTTTTCATGCTCTCCCTCCCCCCCCCCCCCCATTCCCAAGAGGTCATTTAAAATTTTCTCTCATGAGTCACTGACCCTGTTGGGTAGAGTAGACTGTGATATGGGAGACTGAGTGGGAAGAGGGAGCTCACGCAAAACACAGAAACACCTTGTTTGAGTGCAGCAGAAAAGGCCTCCCTTTCAGCCTCTCACACTACAGCCTATTTCACTCTGCACAGACCTGGCACTTTAGGGAACATTTTAAGCTGATTGTGAAAGGTGGCTGAGAGAGAAAAGAAGATGTAGGGAAATCATCTTCCACTTGACTTGCAAGTAGCTACAGTGGGCCCTTGGATTCCATGACCCCCCCCCCCGTGGATACCAAAATCCCTAGATGATCATGTCCCACAAGGGCATAGTAAAATACTGTAAAATGCTATATAGAGTGGCAAAATCAATGTTTGATTTATTATTACTATCGGAATATTTTCAAGCTGTGGATGGCTGAATCCCTGGGTGCAAAATCTGTGGATACGGAGGGCTGACTGTATATCAGTGCCACCTTTTGCCCCAAATCAAGGACACACACAAATATACCACTGATCAATATCTTAACCATGGTTAATACCAGTATGACATCCCTTCCTTGTACTCATTTTAATGTTACAGTTAATGTCAACTAATGTTGATAGTGGCCAATGTTGAAAATATAGCACAGGGAAGGATCTGAGTGAGAGTGGAAAGTAAAGATGGAGGAGAAACATATGAAGCCTTTGTGATCTACTAACCATGGTTGAGATCTTATGTATCTTATGTATTTCGCAAGCCCAAATATTCATTTAGAAATCGAATTTCAGTGGAATTTAACTCCAAATGTATTCAAGATTCCAGCATTAGTATCAATGGAAGCAACAGAACAATTATTAACAATGTCAGTTACTTTTTAATTTCTCTTCTGTGAAACAATTCAATATCACAGTCCACTCTCGGTATCCGCTTACTTGCCACCCACAGATCTGAGTATCTACAGACAGCAAGCCTGCATTGTCCCCACTGGCAGTACGTACATGAGGCTGTGCTACCCTTGGGACAAAGGGCTGGGTAGGTGGGTTGGGCTGACAGGAGGGCAGTGGCAAGTATGGGGAGGGGAAGCCCTGGAAGGCCCTTGCCTGGTCCTTCTCACTCTCCGGCGGCAGCGGTGGTGACTTCCTGGGTCCCCCTCCCAACAGAGGGCTCCTTGGAAGGCAGGATGGCAGCCTTGCCTGCCTCCCTTGCTGCCCTTGGTAACCCCCTCCTCCACCCCCTTCCGGTCTCTTCCGCTGAGGTTGACCTCCTTGCTTTCTGGCAGGAGATGGAGGAGGGGACCCAGGAAATTGCTGTCACTGCCGGAGAATGAAGAGGAGCAGGCAAGCGGCTTCCAGGGCACACTGTCGCCTGGAGGGGAGCAGAGAGGTCAGGCTCCCCCTCCCTATGCTCACCACTGCCCTCCTGTGAGCCTTGCATTGATCCCACTTCACCCTCCCCAGCCCTTTATCCCTAATGGGAGCACAGCATCATGTACATGCTGCCATTTGGGACAACACACTTGGGCATTCGCAGATTTGAATATCCATGGGGGGGGGGGTCCACAGGGCAGTATTGCTCCAATATTCTAACTACTATACCTGAGCAGGCCAATCATTCTCGTTTTCATACATAAATGAAGCCAAATATTTATCTACTGCATTTTTAACTTGGGTCTAAATGTTGATCCTTGATGGATCCCAAAAAAGGTCTTCTTACCTTAGCTGTTTTAATGTAGTGGCTTAGAACTTCAGCTCTTATTTTTAATGTCTGTGCGTGAAGGATCTCTCTAACAACCCAAAAACTTACCTAAAAACAAAAAGATATGAAATGACATATAGAAAAGGCAAAGAAAGTAGGAGATGCTGAAATTATTACCCAATGTTTTCATATATAATTTTTTTAAGAAAACATATTTAGCAGCCTAAATAATATGTAACATGCACATTTTACTACTATGAATACTTCAATAATTTCTAAATTTTGATAATGTTTATAATATATTCAACAAAATTAAGTGCACTGTGAAGTAACTAAAATTATATAGTGCAATATAACAACATCACTGAAACAATTGATATATCTGAAGTGATTCATATAGCATAACTACTCAATATTAAATAAAAATTTGAGTACCGATAAGTATGATAACAATTTCAAAAGTATCAAATCACTTCAAGGAGAGAATGAGGCACAGCAATATCTTGTAATTCAGAATTCTACTTAATTATAAACAAACTCTACTGTTGAATACATCTGTCATCAGTTTGTCTCCCTCCTCTTATTTAATACTATTACGTACAGTCTGCCTGTGTTATACGTGGGCGCGCCTTACGCAGACTCCAGCATATGCTGGAAGTCCGCACCCGAAGAAGCTGCAATGCATCCGGAAGGTGTAATGCCACGCCACCACGTGCACAAGCCCCATTATCTTCAATGGGGCTTGAGAATACATGGAATTCCCCTTACACGGGGTGGTGGTGTCCGGAAAGGATTCCCCACGTAAGGGAAGAGCCCACTGTATAAATTACAATTTTAACCCATCTTTTACTTGACAAGTGTGTCTGATTTTAACCTAGTTAAAATGTAAGGCGAATGGCATGTCATGAAAACACATTTTAAAAATGAAAACATTTCCTGGGCTTTTCTGATAGCACTGTAGATATGTAGGTACAAATGTTTTAAGACTGGGATGTTATTCTCCACAAGGAGTAAGTACCTTGGGGTAACTGAAATTTCTTCCAAGGTACTAGTTGTAACTGAATTCAATTGAATGTACTTTTCTCTAAGGAAGTAATGATTAGAAGAATTTTCAGGGATAGTTCTAGGTTGTCATCTTCCTTTCATTCTTCTAAGAAGAATGCATCCAAGTCACAGTCTTCACGTGTTCTTCTGTTTTTGTTCACAAACTTGGAACAAAAATAATTTAGCCATGCTTAGATCTTGCTAAAATCAATGTGAAACATTTATAGCCATTAATACATTGATTCCTGTGATGTCAACAAGAACTAAGTAGTTTTTTGTAGGTTTTTCAGGCTATGTGGTTGTGTTTTGGAAGAATTTATTCCTGACATTTCGCCTGCATCTGTGGCTGGCACTTTCAGAGGTCTGAAGAGGTCTGCCTCTGAAGATGCCAGTCACAGATGCAGGCAAAATGTCAGGAATAAATTCTTCCAGAACATGGCCACATAGCTCAAAAAACCCACACCAGATGCCAGCCGTGAAAGACTTCGACTCCACAAACATGTACTGTAAGTGCTTCTAATGTATCCAGGATGTGAGCTCTTGTACTTGCTCTGATTCTATGGATTCCAGAATTTTTCCATACTGGCATGATTTTATCTAAATTAAGATTCAGATCTGTGTTTCATTCAGGAGACAGTACTTTATTCACACACGAACAAGCCACAGTCAGTCTTCCTGGAGCACAACAAAATACTCATAGCTTCTCTACACAATACTTGATTTGTTTTCTCTCCATCTCTCTACCAGTAACCTGGTGGCGTCCCAAATGCTCTAGAGGAGTAAACATTGTCTTCCCTGTGTGTTTGGCAGTGTGGACGTTTTATTTACAGGGAAATGTTGCCTATGTGTCAGTTAAGATCTCTTTGTGGTTTCTATGAATTGGGGGGGGGTCTATGCTTGTACTTTGTGGCTTTTTATCGGTGTTATAGGGTGTATTTATGGGTATTTTGTGGGCAGGATTGCCTGTGTGCCTTGAGATTTATTTGTTGTGAAGTGGCTGTACTTGATGTTACTTAGCAAATGGAATGTATTTTATTTTTTTATTAATATTTTTTACAAAACAAAACAAATTTTAATATTCTTTCCATACATACACACATACACTTTTGCATCTTATTCATTTTCTTTTTAAATCCTAAATATCACCTTAGTGCACCCCACTCCCGGAGCCATTCCCTTCTTGATACTCCATCCAAAATTTTAACTCCTCCTGTGGAGGTAATTTCCCATCTTCTTTTCTTAGTACATTTTCAATATTCCCCCCCCCCCCATATTTCACCAAAATAATTTCTTTTCCATAATCCTTTTTTACTTTCAACTTACATGTTAATTTGTCATTAATTGCTAACTTCCAAACTTCTTTATACCATTTATTTTTGTTTTCCAATTTCTTGCTATGATTAATCGCGCAGCAGTAAACAAATTTGTTACAAGGTTTTTTTCTTCTTTTTTTCCATTCTACTTCATTGTATAGCAAATGGAATGTATTTTAAGTTGATAAAAGTCTGGTCCCAAAATGCCATTCCTGTTTCTTTGGTTTTTCTGTGTAAACGCTGCACCACAGAAAAGTTGTGACGTCACCCACCGTCTCGGTGGGTGGCGTGATGCCAGTTTGAGAGTGGAGTCAGGGTGGACAGTTGCCACACTCCATGCCACCCTGAAGCTGGCTCTTTATGCTGGTCTGTTCAGCCCCTGAGTCTACCAATACAGAAGGCAGTCTTCCTCTTTTCCTACTCCCTTCTATCTTACCAAGCATCATTGCCTTTTCTAGTAAGTCATGCCATGATATGGACAACAGTTTCAGTTTAGCCATTTGGCTTCTAGGGCGAGTTCACACTTGATTTGCACATGTGCCTCTTTAGATTTGTCTTTTTAGCAGTCCACAGTATCTATAGAACTCTTTTTCAACACCACATTTTAAATGAGTTTATTTTCTTGCTATCAGCTTTCTTCACAGTCCAGCTTTCACAATCATACATAGAAATGGAAAATATGATGGCATGTACAGTTCTAACTTTATTGTCCAATGATATCTTGACACTTCAGGATTCTGTCTAGTTCTTTCATCACTGCCCTTCCAATTCCTAGTCTTCTGATTTCTTAACTGCAGTCTCCATTCTGATTAATGATTGCGGCATGGTATGGAAAAACTAACTATTTCAATGTCTTCATAACCTACTGTAAAGTTACTGAAATCATCTGTGGTCCTTATTTTTGTTTTCTTAATGTTCAATTGTAAATCTGTATTTGTACTTTCTTCCTTGACTTTCTTCAATAATCTTTCCAAGTCCTTGCTATTTTCTACTAGTAGTATGGTGTCATTCATCTTCTTATCTTAAATTGTTGATGTTCCTTCCTCCAATATTCACATCTCCTTTTTCCAAGTCTAATCCTGTTTTACATATGATACATTCAGTGTACAAGTTAAACAGGTGATAAAACGCACCCTGTTGTCCTCAGCACAATCAAATGTTGTGGCACATCAATTTCTTTAAGATCAATTCAAAGTGTTTCATGATCTACACAATCAAAGGTTTTGCTAGAAAGTATAAAGCACAGACTGGTTTTCTTTTGAAATTTTTGGTGTGCTCCATTATCCAATACATGGTATCAGATGATTGCTAATGTCTCTTCCTTTCCTGAACCCATCTTGGGCATGTGACATTTCTAGCTCCATATACTGTAGAGTCTTTAAGAGTTTTGATCACCACTTTGTTGCATAGGAAATTAATGCAATGGGCCTGTAGTTACTACAATCCCTAATGTCTCCTTTCTTGGGGACTGGAATGTATATTGTTGCCAGTCTGTGAGCCAATCTGTGTTTCCACTGGCTTCAATGGAGCTGTTGGTAGTTATTGGCTTAACAGCAAGGCTGACAAAGAATTTTCCAAATTTGCTGAATGATTTGTATCATGGGCTTTTTCCTTTTTCATTATGTTTCCTATTTCTTTTTGAGTTCTCAGATTGCAAGAAGACTAATAGGGTGGACTGTTTGTTTTTAGCTCCATTTCCCCTTATTAATAACATAAATTCATGGCATAGTGGTTTGAGTATTGGACCGCAACTCTGGAGACAAGGGTTTGATTCCTGGCTTGGCCATGAAACCCACTGGGTGACCCTGGGCAAGTCACATGCTTTAAGCCTCAAGTGAAGGCAATGGCAAACCTCCTCTGAACAAATCTTTCAAAATAAATAAATAAATAAAAATCTCATGATGAGTTTGTCTTAAGGGTGGCCATTAAGTCAAAAACCACTTGAAAGCACGCAACAGCAAAAAACAAACAAACAAACAAACAAAAACCCTATGTTAACCAAAGATTTGGGGACTCTCTGGTGAATTTTAAATAGGCTATGAATCTGTTTATCATCACATAAATTGGATATGAGACATACAAATGGCAATTTAAAAATTCTACAATTTTGCTTCATTTGCACTGCTTTATGATATGTGACAAAACAGTTTATGTTGTACATTTATCAAGCACATTTGCAACAGTCAGGGGCACCGACCTACGAGATATCTGTTCAAAAAACCAAATCACTACTTCAATACAATTCTGCTGGGGCTACTTAAACGGTACGCTCTCTAAGACAGATGGATCCAACCGACTTTCTGACAAAATGCAGTCATATCCAATATACTATATAAAAGAGTTTATAAGTAATTATGGCATATCCAATAAGCCTGATAAAAAATAATAACACAACTTAGAATCATATTCAGGCACAGGGAGGAGATTTTAAAAGCTATGTGACAAGTTCACAGCAACATTCACAACAGGAAGAGGTGGCCTCAATTTTTTTAAAAAATCATGCAAATCAACTTCTTTTAGGCATACAGCTGGGACAAGAAATGTGAAATAGAAACTTACATGGTTGAATCTTCTTGTAAAGGCAACTGCATTTGGTGCAGAACTGTATTTCTCCTTTTTATTCCAACCGCAGCTTGAGAGTTCCTAGGTAATTTTAGATGAATGTAATAGTTTACATGGATTACAAAACAATAAAGGTCTTTCCTTCTATCAGTGAAGCAGAACTTTCTAACAGTTAAATAAACTGTTCATTATAAAACAATAAATGTAAATTTTAAATAATTTACTATTGCTATTTACAATATGAATGGTGAATTATCACTGAAAATTATAGAACTTTACAGAGTTGAGGAAAATATTACAGTCCTGGCAATAGATTAAATTAGACATACTTTTCTGCCTCCCTTAAGTACTGAGATCAGTATAAAATATCATCAAAAAGGTCAGGGTAAATTACTTTAGAAGTATATCCAAGCACTGCTTTTTCAACAGCAGTTTACTCAGATGTCTTGTTACACATCTGAAGATTTGAGAGATCTGAAAAAGGATGGTCACTTGATATAGTAAGGTTCAGCCAAGGGGTACATACTGCATGGAGTGAAACACAAATATGGATAATGTACAGTGGGACCTTGTTATCCACTCTGGTTTGGTTCCGAACACAGCCTTCCGTAGGTACCAAAATGCATGGATGCTCAAATCCCATTAAATACAATGGCACAGTAAAATGATGTCCCTTATATAAAATGGCAAAAATCAAGGTTTGCTTTTTGGAATTCATATATTTTAAAAAATATTTCCAAGCTGTGGATAGTGGAATCTGTAGATAAAGAATCTGTTGATATGGCAAGTGAGCTGTATTTGGGCGTTTTTCTAAAAAACTGACAACACTTAAAACTTCAAAGTTATCAGATCTTCAGGACCGAATGGGTCACTTAACCACAGCACAATATATCAATAAATCACACTCTTCCAAGAGTGTAAGGTCCAACAAATTCATCATTAGCCTTGCAAACAATTCCACTGTACAAAAGGTGGTGGAAGCCTTTTGGATTTGCTCCTAAACAATAGAAACGAACTGGACAACGGAGTAGAAACTGTAGGAACTTTGGATGGGAGAAATCATGTCTTCTTAGGATTTGCTATACAGAGGAAAGGAGAGGACAAATGTAGCAAGACATTCAATCTAGACTTCAAGAAAGATAATTTCAGTAAGTTTAGAGAAATACTGGATGAATTCCCATGGTCAGTATTGCTCAAAGGGTTCATGGTTTCTCTGCCAAAACTAACAAGAAAACTATATTAAAATGCTCCACTGGTGGTATATGACATTGTCAAAATTAAATATGATGTATAAGAGAGGATGCATAAAACGTTGGAAGTGTCAAAAGCAAGAGGGCAATTTCATACACATGTTGTGGAATTGTCAAATGGCAAAAAGTTATTGGAAAAATATATCGGAATTAACAAACAAAATTCTTCAGGCTGAAATAACTCTGGACCATCATACATTCCTTCTAAATATGACAAGCAGACTAGATGGTAAAACAGAAAAAAAAATGGTAGTGTACTTTTATATATGATCATGACAGCAAGGATTTGCGCATTTTTGGAAAACTAACAGAATCTCAACTGGAGAAGAATGGCTAATTAAATTAAGAGAAGCAATGGATATGGATCTACTTACAGCAGGATTAAAAGATAATGACATCTCAGACGAATGGATGAATCTTTTAACATTTGGAAAGAAAAAAGGATGGAAATTTATGTAACTAACATAATTAAGGTGGGAGCTTAAGAAAAGTTTGTTTAATAGAGTCTCAGTAAAATAGTTTTTGTAACATAGAGGAATTAAGATTCAGTAAGAACAGTACTTACAAATAATGAATCTAAGAGGTCTGTTATGATGACAAGTTTATGTAAGGAAGTTATAAAAAGAGAAATTTATTCTAGTGCAAGAAGGACAGGTTGCTTATCTGTAACAGTATTTCTTCGAGTGGTCATCTGCGAATACATACAAATGGGTTTCACTGCGCCTGCGCAGTGCTGCTCGGAACCTACTGGAATCACTGGGCAGAGTTCACTCTGCAACATATTGAAACTTTTTGGCGGTAACTCCGCCCACCCGTTATAAGGCCCCTGCCTTCCCGCTCTTTTCCCCAGTTCCGCAATTTTTCCGCCAAGCAGGCGATGGAAAGAGAGCCAATGAGAGCAGGACACTGAGGGGACGGACGGGTGGGATTTGTATGTATTCGCAGATGACCACTCGAAGAAATACTGTTACAGGTAAGCAACCTGTCCTTCTTCTTCGTGGTCTCTGCGAATCATACAAATGGGTTTAGACTGACAAGCTAAGGTATGCGGCGGAGGGAGTGTCCTGAGACCAAAGCTATGGTGAACCAAAGGTATATTTATTACAACAATAAACACCTTGTACCATAAAAAGAGTCAGTCTTTTGTTTATGGACAAACACATAGCAATAACATTGCTAAACCTGAGGAGGGAACAGAGGTCATGCAAGACCGATCCCATAGTACCTGTGCAAATCAAAATTGAACAAATGTAAACAGTGTCAACTGTACAAGTGTAACAAACACCAAACATCAGTAGTGCAATCAATGCAACCCTGAAACCAACACAGCCCTCCCGAAAGCTGCGTCTCGGATGGCCCTGGTGTCCAACCTATAGTGCTTAATAAAAGTCAGAGGTTGGGACCAGACAGCAGCCTTGCAGACATCCTCCAAGGGGATCCCCGACAGGAATGCAGAGGATGCTGCCATTGACCTTGTGGAATGGGACCGAACCCTGCCAGGGAGAGGTTTACCTAACAGTTCATAGCAGAGGTGGATGGTACCAGCCACCCATTTGGACAACCTCTGCGCAGACACAGGCAACCCTTTTTTCGGTTCCGAGTAGCATTGGAAAAGTCTCTCGGACCGACTGGAGGCAGCAGTTCTGTCCAGGTAAAATGTCAATGCTCTTCTGACAGCAAGAGAGTGCAGGCGTCGCTCCTCATCGGACGTCAGGTTGGATGCTAGAGTGGGCAACACAATGCCCTGGCACATGTGGAAAGCAGACACAACCTTCGGCAAGAAGGTGATGTCCGTACGGAGGACCACCTTGTCCTTGTGGAACCTCAGGAATGGCTGGTCCCTCCGTAAAGCACAGAGTTCGCCCGCACGGCGGGCAGAGGTGATGGCCACAAGGAAAGCGGTTTTCCAAGTCAGTAGTCTCAAGTCCGCTGTGGCCATTGGTTCAAAGGGCTTGGATTGGAGGGCGGACAGTACCGACTCCAAGCTCCAAGTCGGCATTGGTACCGACACAGGAGGGTAAAGATTGGCACAACCTTTCAGGAACCCCTTCACCAAGGGGTCTTTGAAGAAAGAAACCCTCCCCCCGAACTGGTATTTGGCACAAATGGTAGACAGGTAGCATTTGATGGATGTGAGGGACAGCCCTCCATCCAAAAGTGCCATCAAAAACTCCAGCACCACTGGAGTGGAAACTTGTGCAGGAGACAAGCCCTTCTGGTCCAGGAAGAGGCAAAATCTCTTCCATTTCAGGGCATAGGACCGCTGGGTGGAAGGTTTCCTCGCAGCCAGGATCACCGTCCTCACTGCCTCCGGCAAGGCAGTCAGGGCCGAATCCTCCAGGCTACCAGCGGCAGGCTCTCGATGTCCGGGTGGAGAATCCGTCCGTCCTGGATCGACAGCAGGTCCGGACGAGGGTCGAGACGGAGGAAGCATCTCCTGGAGAGGTGGAGAAGGGATGCGAACCACGGCTGTCTCGGCCACCACGGGGTGATCAGGATCGCATGGGAGCGGTCCGTTGCCATCTTGGACACCACCCTGATGATGAGAGGGAACGGAGGGAAGGCGTAGAGGAGCTCCCTCGTCCAGAGGAAGGCGAATGCGTCTCCGAGGGATCCGTCCATTCGCTTCCTGGAGCAGAACTGGGGACAGTGGCTGTTCCACCTGGTCGCGAAGAGGTCGATCCGGGGGGTTCCCCACCGATCGAAGAGGTCGCTGACCGTCTCGGGATGGAGCCTCCACTCGTGGTATACCGACGGGGATCTGCTGAGGCGGTCTGCCAGCTCGTTGTCCTCCCCGGGAAGGTGAATCGCCTGGAGGAGGACGCGTCTCTGGATGCACCAGTCCCAGATGCGGAGCGTGAGGTTGAGTAGGGTTCTGGACCTGGTACCACCTTGTTTGTTGATGTAGTACATCACGGTGGTGTTGTCCGTCCTGAGGAGGACCACTCTCCCTGAGACAGCGTACTCGAACGCCCTCAGAGCCTTCTCCACCGCGAGCATCTCCAAGGCGTTGATGTGGAGAAGCTTGTCTTGTGCGGACCACCTGTCCTTGACGACGAGGTCGAGCAGGTGGGCGCCCCATCCCTCCAGGGAGGCATCGGTCGTCAGCGTCAGCTGCGCCTGTGGCTGATGAAAAGGCATCCCGGTGCAGACGTTGGAGCTGTCTAGCCACCATCTGAGGGAAGCGGATACCGGTCTCGGTACCGTGAGCCACTTTGAAGGAGGGTCCTCCAACGGAGAGAAGACGGAGAGGAACCAGGATTGGAGCGGTCGAAGACAAAGTCTTGCCCAGGGGGTGACGAAAGTCGTCGATGCCATGTGGCCCAGGGCGACTTGGACGTCTCTGGCCCTCACCCTTCTGTGTGCAATGCACGGCCTGAGGGACGTTGTCAGGGCCTGAAAACGGTCCGGAGGGAGGAAAGCTAGGCAGTTCTCGGAGTCGAGGATGGCCCCGATGAACTTGACCTGCCTGGTCGGTGTAAAGTGGGACTTTTCCCTGTTGACGACCAGCCCAAGGGAGTCCAGGAGGCGCAAGGCGAATGAGACCGCCTCCTGCAGGTCGACCTGGGATTCGGCTGCAAACAGCCAGTCGTCCAGGTAGGGAAAAACCATGAAGCCCTTCTGATGAAGGTATGCCACCACCGGTGCCATGCACTTGGTGAAGACTCGTGGAGCCGTGGCCAAGCCGAACGGAAGCACGTTGTAGTGGTACGAGTCGGAGCCGACAGCGAAGGCGAGGAATCTCCGGTGGGACTCTCGGATCCCGATGTGGAAATAGGCGTCCTTCAGGTCGACAGTAGCGAACCACAGGCCCTGGTGGAGGAGAGGCAGGATGGAAGCCAAGGTTACCATTCGGAAGCGACGGTAGTTCAAGAACAAGTTCAATTGTCTCAAGTCCAGGATGGGCCTGATGCCCCCATCCGGTTTAGGTACGGTGAAGTACCTGGAAAAAAATGCCCGAGGAGATTGGTCGGGCGGCAAAGGGGAGATTGCCCCTTTACCAAGCAAGGTGCGCACTTCGTCGAGAAGGGTGTCCGAGGGGGGAGTGGACATGGAAGCTCCAGTTGGAGGGAGCTCTTGGAACTCGAGGGCATAACCCCTACGGACGATGTTGAGAACCCACGAGTCCGATGTTATGGAGGCCCAGGTGTTAGCATAGGGCCTTAATATGTCCAAAAAGAAGAGGGAAGAAGGAGAGACGAAGCGCGCTGCGTCCCTTCAGGTTCTCTTCTTCCCCTGGTCGGTATCCTGCCGGCGGGACTTGCGGTACCAAGGCGGGAAGTTGCGACGGCCAGAGGAGGAGGAAGACTGCGAGGGGAAGCGCTGTCTCTGAGGGCCTTGGTGCTGGGTCTGTCGATCCCGGGAGAAGGTCCCCTGCGACTGACCTTGAGGCTGCCACGGGCGCTGACGCTTCCGGAACGGAGAGGCCGGTGCCGAAGACATGCCATGTTTCTTCGCCGCCGCCTTCATTCTGAACTTGCGGTTCAGGCGGTCGTCGGTCTCGGCGTGGAAAAGCCCGGTCCCGTCGAGAGGCATGTCCTCGATAGCAGCCCTGACCGTAGGGTTGAGGTCGGAGGCCCTGAGCCAAGCATGGCGCCGAAGGGCCATGGCGGCCGACATGGACCTCCCGGAGCAGTCCGCCATATTTCTGGAAGTGGTGATGAGCCAGCTTCCAATAGAATGCGCCTCGTCCCTGATCTCGACCAGCTGCCTCTGGATGTCATCTGGGACGTCCGGAACCATGGGGGAGATCCTCTCCATAAGGGTCTGGATGTAGGCCCCCATGCAGGCGGTGTAGTTGGCGGCCTTGACCCCAAGGGCTGACGCCGAGTATGCCTTCTTGGCCAGTCCGTCAATCTTTTTCGCCTCCCGGTCGACAGGAGAGGTGGCCTGCTTCGGGACGAAGCTGTGCTGGGCTCCCTCCACGATCGCCGAGTTCGGCCTGGGGTGTTCTGCCAACCAGGAGCAACTCGCCGGGGCGACCCTATAGAGCGACTCGACCTTGCGGGAGGGTGCCGATAGGGTGGCCGGAGAGTCCCAGGACCTCTTCACGATGGTCTGGAGCGAAGGAAGGAGAGGCAGGCATGGTGGGGTGGGAACCCGCCCATGCACCCGACGCTCCACCGGGTCCTCGGCGTCGTCCCCCGCGGATGCAAGCTCGATGTCGAGAGCCCTTGCCATCCTGACCGCATGCTCCGTGAAGGCCCTGACGTCATCGGACGGCGAAGACGGCTCTGGGTTGTGCATCCTCTGTGGGGAGGCCGAGCCGGAGAGGGCATCCTCATCCGAGGGTGCCTCCGAAGGTGGCAACGGCTCGTCCTCGGAGTCCAGATCGGAGGAGAGAGGGTCCGTCACCCTGATCCGAGATCTCGGGCGGGCGAAGTCCACTGAGGACCTGGAGCGTCGGCGGGGTGGGGACAGCGACCTGTCGCGTCTACGGGCTGGAGACGGCGACCTCCTGTGTCCACGGGATGGAGACGGCGACCTCCCACGTCTAGGAGATGGTGACCTCTTGTAGACCGACACGGTGGGGACCGACCTGGTCGGCTTGGTCCGGTCTGCGGGACGGGGGTTCAGCTTGGTGAACTCCCTCAGGGCTCTATCCTCCAGGACCGACATGTAGTAGCGGCGCGACTGCATGTCGAAGAAGAGGTCCGGAAACTCCTGTCCACGAGGCACTTCCTCTTCCCCATCGGTTGCCGGTTGGGAAGGCGACCGATGCTCCGGAGAGCGAGGAGGTGCAGTGTCCTCCACACCATGGATGAAGTCCATGGTTGGAGGGGGCAGAGGTGTAACCGGGGTCCCTTCGTCCATCGGCGTCGGCTCCTGGATGCGAGGGGCTGACGGGACAGAGGCGCGAGCCTGTTTGGAGGAGCGTTCCTTCTCCTTAGCCCTCAGTGGGTCAGCCCGATCTTTGGAGGACTTGGCCCTCTTAGGGGTCGGATCACGACCGTCCTTGTCATGGCGCCTCTTCTTCCCATGCTTGGGAGTCTCCTCCGATGGGAAGAAAGGGTTGTCCGGGAGGTCGAGGAGGACAGCAGCCGCTGTGGAGGACGTAGGTCTCGGGGACCTTGACTCCTGCGCCGGGTCGGTACGCTCCTTAGGCACCGCATGGCACTTAGATGCCTTGGAGGACGACAACGAGGCGAGATGGGCCTCCGGCTCAATAGCCTCCTTCGAACGGGAGCCTTCCGTTCCCTCCTTTGGCTTGGAGGCCCGCTCGGTATCCTCAGTCCCCGATGCCTTATGGGGGCGCTTGGAGGGTTTGTCGGTGGCACTGGGTGGTTTGGAGCCACGGGCCACATCGGAGGTGGTGGACGGGGTCCCGGCCGGGACACACACCACACTGGGGACGGCAGGTCTCCCCGATCCCACGCTGGAGACACTCGCCCGAGATGACGAAGCTGGGGGCGCCAGAGGCGGTAGGGAAGAAGCCCGCGAACCCCTCTCCTGCAACTTTCCCAGGGCGATCGCCGAAGTCAGCCGGGACTCACGGTTTTTCCGAGCCTGAGAGGAGAGTGATCTGCAGAGCACGCAGGCCTTCGGGTCGTGGTTTGGACCCAGGCATAGCAGGCAGGTAGAGTGCGGGTCCTGGACGGGCATCTTGCCCTTGCAAATGTCGCACTTCTTGAAAGCCGCAGGCATTTCCGAAGTCGCCAAAGCCGATGGGGAGATCCGAAAACGAGGTCAACAGTCCGAAAGTCCGAAGTTACCAGGGGCGGGAGACAAAGAATGGTCAAGATACAGTCCGAGGTCAAAAAACGAAAGTGATTCCAAGCAAGCAAAGCAAGCGAAAGTTCCTCTGAAGCAGCTAGCGCGGCGGAAAAAAGGAACTGGGGAAAAGAGCGGGAAGGCAGGGGCCATATAACGGGTGGGCGGAGTTACCGCCAAAAAGTTTCAATATGTTGCAGAGTGAACTCTGCCCAGTGATTCCAGTAGGTTCTGAGCAGCACTGCGCAGGCGCAGTGAAACCCATTTGTATGATTCGCAGAGACCACGAAGAAGAAGATAGACAATGTTGACTTATCAAAGAACTGACACAGAACTGACTGAAAAGGTCAACAGGATGTAGTTGTTTTGTTAGATTTTGTAGTGTAATGATTTATGTTGTCCTGAAGTGATTGTCCATTGTGTTTGCTTATTTTTATTAATTGTATATTTTATATAATAAAAGGGGTTCTTGGTTCATGGGAGATTCTTAAAGAAGTCTAAGGAAACTAGAGTTGATCTAGAAGGAACTTTCAGATAAGCTGATATTTAAAAGAGACATATATAAGAATTTTTAAAAGAGGAAAACAACCAAAGAGGAATACAAATGAAGGAGCTCAGGTTAGCAAGGGAGGTTAAAAAAAATAAATAGGGGTTTTTGGTTATGTACAAAGCAAGAGGAAGAACAAGGAAATGGTGGGGCCACTGTGTAGAGAAGATGATACAATGTTAACAGAGGGTAGGTAAAGAGGACTGCATATATTTGTATAAGTCTAGAAATTTTTGTCAAAAAATTGACTCCAAAAAGCTGGGTTGACTTATCCATGGGTCAATGTAAATAAGTGTATTTTAACTCTTCTTCTCTGAGTAGAGTGGTGAAAGGTATGAGCTTACTTCATCGTGAGGGCACCCAAAAGAAGCATCAGCCGCCTAAACTCTTTCCACCATGATGCTTCTTCTGGCCTTTTTTTTTTTTTAAATAATCTTTATTAAAGTTTACAATATATACACCCATCAAACGTTGCTTTTCTATAATCTTGTTACATAAATACAGCTATAATTCCCCCCTCCCCCCTGATTGATTTCCGCAAATACTTCTTAACAGCTAATCACAAATATTCCTCTCTTGAATATTCTTCTGGCCTTTTTGAATGTTTGACTCAACTTAGCCATGAGTTGTATCAAAATCCATAATTTTGCCCCCAAAACTTGCCCTTGACTTATACGTGAGGTTGACATATATCAAGTATATACGGTAGGTTGAATTGTTTAATACCCTCTTTGTCCTAATCTTCCTCAAAACAAAAAACAGTGATGGGACTGGTGAAAATGAAATAAATCATGTTGTTATGAGACAACAGGCTACAATACGTTAAAAGGTAGTAAAGGAATATCTAGCTACTCTAAATAAATTCAAGTCTCCAAGGCCAGAGGGGCGGTATCCAAGAAGACTAAGAGAAGTTGCTGATGTAATCTCAAAGCCACTGTCAAGAATCTTTTGAGGAATTCTTCGAGAACAGTAAAGTCCTAGCAGATTGTGCTCATTTTTAAAATGGGAAAAAAGAGAACCCAAACAGCAAGCAACCAGTCAGCTTAAGTCAATACCAAGAAAGTTTCTAGAACAGATCACGAATAGAACTGTGAGCTATTAGAAAGGAATGCTGTGATTACGAATACCCAGCACTGGTTTCTTAAAAACAAGTCAAGTCAAACTAAATGGAATATTGTGCCCAGTTTTGGGCACAGCTGTTCAATAAGGATATCAACAAGAAGGAAAATGTCCAGGGAAGAGCAACCAAAATAATCAAGTTTTATGAGGAACACCTTAGGAAGTGGAGTATGTTTATCTTGGGGAAAAGAAGACTGAGAGGTGACATGATTGCTATCTTTAAATATCTGAATGGATGTCATGTAGAAGATGGGGCTGGCTTATATTCTGAGCAGAACATGAATTAATTACATGAAAATAAATTCTACATAAATATTAGGAAGAATATGGCAGGGGGTTAGACTAGATAGCCCTTGCGGTCCTTTCCAATTCTTAAGACTATATGATTATAAGAAAATGTAATATTTCATTGAACACTGGCCAACCGCCCCCCGCCACTCCCACCCCAGTTCCCATAAATCAGATGTAAATTTCACTCCATCTAAGTAATTATGAGCTTCCTTCACAAACACCAGCCATAGTGGCTGGAGTTTATGTGAATTATAGTTCAAAATATCTGGAAAGCACTAGATCGCCTATTCTCTTCTCTTCTGTCTGGGAATTCTTGGTGGATATAAACTATCATACAGTATTGTAGCCTCTCAGACAATCCAGTGCTTGGTAGAAGATGGTTTTCATGGGGATGTGTGTAAACAGCCTTCCTTAAGGACAGGTTTTTTTTTAAAGTAAGGTAGATATGAAATAGTGCTGATTTTATGTAAACTGTCTATTTTAAAACCAAATTAATTATTACACAATTAATTGTAATACAATATAGTAATTATAAACTAATACTATTACATAGGAATACATTTTAAAGTGGCAACATTTATTCATGTAAATTAAAAGAACATTTGATATTTTATTTAAAAAAATCTCCTGAATACATTTGCTATTTACTAGACTCTTACAAAAACAAACCCTGTACTAGTATGAAGGCAATATTTACCATAAAGAGTTACAGTGCTAACTCTTGTAAGCAATTCCTTCTGGAAGAGGTTCATTTGCTTTGGAAGATTTTTGTGTTAAAAGGTACACATAGAATTAAGTATACCACAGACACTGCAAATCCTCAATATGAGGTAATTTGAGGATATATTCAGAAATAATAAATAAATAAGCCAAATCAAGATTGGATTTGTTGTGTTAACCAACTGCTTATTTCACAGCAGATGAAAGCCATCTTTTAAGGATATTGGCTAAAGAACTGAAATTGCATGGTTAAAGAGAAATTTATTAATGAAGGAACAGCTTTATAAAAATGAGAACTTTCAAAACTAAAGTTATTTACTTAGACCACTTGGGTGTATTTTTCTATTTCACTTTAAGTAAAAGAGAACCACCTTAAAATTAAACATACATGCACAACAAAATAATGTTTTCTTTTGATTTAGGAAATAAAAAAACTGACTTAGCATACACTTCTAAGGCTTGACATTTTCTTCTCAACCATATCTGATCTGGGGACAGCTATCTTCAGATCCAGAGCTTTGCCTAGTGAAACTACACAAGTAGCCCAGCACCATAAAGTCTGAAAGCAATGCTTGCCCAGCTTTTGCCACTGAAGACTCCTACCTGCCCCAAGATTTATAACAAGCACAGAAGGTTGATGACAAATTAAAGTTAGCTAGGACTTCTAAGGTCTTTACAACATGGTTTTCTGTCTTGTTTTGTTATCACAGAATATCTGCATTTGGCTTATTTTTTCCTCCACATTCAAGCTAAGACAGGAAAAATATAAAAACTTCACATTTATAGTATTCTCTCTCCAGCTGTTAAGAGATGCTCAACAGTAAAAACAGATATAATTCCACCAGTACCTATTTGTACTGATATGCGTGTGTGCATGTGCCTTCAAGTCACCTTTCAATATACTAAGAGTCAATAATATTAATTCATGATAAATCAAAGTCCCTAAAGCCACATGTTCTAAAACTAGCTGTATAAAATTCAGGAAAAACAGAAAACAAATTCTTTGTGCATATACAAATGATCATATTTTTAGTTCTAAAATATATGTATAGCCCGACACCGCAAGGATGTCTGTCCCCTAATTTATGTAAATTCAAACATTATGCAAGAATTACATACCTCTGGTTGAATAGCTTTAAATACAGGAATATCCATTAGCGTTATCTGGCCCTTGAGGAAAAAGTTTTGGAAAAGTTAGGAATTGTTTTCCTGTGAAATATGATCTTAAGATTGGAATTTTTTAATGTTTAATACTAGATAAAAAATATTGGAATCAAAGTTGTGGGGATGGAGTCACTATAAATGCACTTATAACATTAAATTCTTATAACATTAAATGCCTAGTTTCCAAACTTACCAGTAATTTCATAGGAATTTAGGAAAAAGTTTTATTCTTCAGAAATTTTAATCAAAGAAATAGATTTTATGTTCTATCAGTCTAAGTAGCCCAAATCACATGGTGGTGACAAAATGCCTTGTGCTACCACTTTACTACAGTAATTTTTACAATTACAAATGAATATACATTGACCATTTATGAGGAGTTGAAGCTAGAGAGAAGAAAAATAGAAGAGTCAGAGTCAAAGGTTTGGCATACCAGATTCACAGCTCTAATCAGAATGATGCCTCCCCCAGGTTCGCTGGCCCCATATTATATCATTTCAGTTGGCAGTGCAGCACAAAAGAGGAACTATATCAAAGAACAAGATAAAATTCCTACCTGAGTGGCAGAGACTCAAGTACTGAGAATTCAAAAGAGCTGCATACTCCTACATAGGAATGATCAATACAGGCCACTTAATCTAGGGGCCAGTATGGAGCATTATGCTCCGGACTGGCCCCAGATTGACTATGATGGTAGCCATACATACTGTGCCCAGTGCGATAGAGTGTCATTGTCCAGATAAGACAGCTGACCAACACCATATCAGCTCCACTGGCCTGGCCTGTCTCTGGAACCGCTGCTACATCTCTCCCTTACTGTGTGTAAAGCCTGCCAGGCACACCAGTGCTTCTGCTGCGGCAAAACAGGGTGCCTATGCAATCAACAAGGAGGGGGTAGAGCAAGCTCCTTTCCTAGACAGCATGGCTGAACAACTTCTGGAGATGTCACAGTCAATGATCTTGCTTACCCTCCTAGATTATATGGCTGGACACCTGGAGATGTCCAGCCACGTGATCTAGGGGCTTGCTCTACCCTCTCCTTATTGATTACATGGGTTCCCCATTCTGACCACATCAGAAGTGCTGGCATGATAGCCAAGGAGCTGCTTGGTCAATGAGGAAGCAGCAGTGTAAGGTCCAAAGGGGATCCACCCCCTTCCCTACGCTGCTTAGTGCCTGGTAAGGGGGATGACATGGCTCTTGACGTGTTGACAATAGGATCAGCCAAACTAGACCTGATTCAGCTGTCCACACAGCCAAAAGAACCAGAGGCACTCTGGAATTTCCTGGGAACCCCAGGGTTTCCCCTGGCTTTGCTTACTTTGGTGCAAAGTCAGATTAAGGACAAAAAAATGGATTCTCCCAGGAAGTAGCCCTATGCCATGAAGACTCCTAGCAGTGGCTTTGGTCACTAGTGTAGACAAGTACATAGTTTTCTTGTTCTCATTTTACTTCACAAACCTATTGTTTTCTGTGTGCTTTCAAGTTATTTCTGACATATAGCAACTTTAAGCCCAGAAGGTTTTCTTGGCAAGATTTGTTCAATGGGTTTCCTTTTGCCTCGCTTTGAGGCTGAGATAATGTGACTTGCCCAAATTCACCCAGTGGGTTTCCATGGCCAAGAGGGGATTTGAATCCTGGTCTCCAGAGTCATAGCCTAATGCTCTAACAACTATTGCACACTTGTTCCCTCACTAGCATGACCACCTAAATAATTAATAACTAAAAACTCAGTATGGCACCTCACTTAAGCATCTTTGCTTTTCACAAACCAATTTTTGCTCTCAACTTCTGAATCTTATCTTGTTTCACTCCAACCTATCCAATGTTGGCAAGATTAAGAGAAGGAATCTACAACTCAAACAGGATTATACAGGAGGCAATATTGATTCCAAGCAGAAAGAAAATACAGTTGCCCCTTGGAACCTGCATGGGATCCTTACCGGTCCCCCCCCTCCCCAGGTAGGTTCTAAAATTCATGCATATTCAAGCCCCATAGGCTTGAATGGGGTGCAAGCCTCATTGAGATGAATGGCGATCGCCCCTCCCCAGTTTTTTAAATCCGCAGATCTCAAGTCTGCGGACTAGGAGGAGCGACTTTAAACTCATTTGAGATGTGGTGCTGGAGAAGAGTGCTAAGGATACCATGGACAGCCAAAAAGAGGAACAAATGGGTCCTTGATCAGATCAAGCGTAAATATTCCCTGGAAGCCAAGATAACGAAACTGAGACTGTCGTACTCTGGGCACATCATGAGAAGGCATGACTCATTAGAAAAAAATAATACTAATAAAAGTAGAGGGCAACAGAAAGAGAGGAAGACTGCACACCAGAAGGATAGACTAAAACAGGGAGTACACAGTCTTGAATTTTAGCAGTGGAGGACAGTGGGGCATGGAGATGTCTCATCCACAGGATCACCATGTCACAGTGTTGCTTTAGTGCTCAGTTGTGTATCTTTATACAGTACTATAGAATCATATCTAGTTCTTCCATTGCTGCCTTTCCCAATCCTGGTTTTCTTCTGAATTCTTGACAGCAGTCTCTGTTCTGATCAATACTTGATTCAAGGTACAGGAAATGTTTAACTACTGTATATATTCATGTATAAGTCTAGAAATTTTAGTCAAAAAATTAACCCAAAAATCCCAGGTCAACTTATCCATAGGTCAAATGTAAATAATATATTTTAATATTTAATAAAAAAGGGAACGATCCCCTGGTGTAAGACAAGAGTGCAATCTGTCCTAGAAGCACTGACCTCCCTCTACTCTCTCTTCCATCCAGCCTTTAGTGTGAGTTAAAACAGTTATGCCTGCCATCATTTTGCAGGTTCTTTGGCATTGTTTTCCTTTGCTTCATCATTTAGATCCTTTGTTACATGCCCCTAAGTTTTACCCTTGACTTATCCAAGGGTCATATTAAAATCCATAATTTTGCCTCCAAAACCTGACCTCGGCTTATAGATGAGGTCGACTTATAGTCGAGTATGTATGGTATTTCAATTTCCTCATTGTCTAGGCTGAATTTATGTAGACCCTGTGAGGTCAATATTTTTGTTTATGTTCAACAGTAGACCTGCCTTTACACTTTGCAGTATGGTATCATCTGCATATCGCAGGTTGCTGATGTTCCTTCCTCTTTATCTTCAATCTTCCATTTTATAAGTCTAAACCTGCTCTTCATATTATATTTTCAGCATATATGCAGAACAAGTAGGATGCTAGAATGCACCCTTGCCAACTGTTGCTCTATATTCTGTTCTATAGTATCTTCTGTTCTATAGTATAGATTCCTCATCAGGGCTATCAAATGCAGTGGCACTCCCATTTCTTTAAGAGCGTTCCATAGCTTTTCATGATCTATGCAATCAACGACTTTGCTACAATCTATAAAGTACATGCTGATTTTCATTTGCTATGTAATCCCTAGTATCTCTGCCTTTTCTGAACCCCGTCTGCACCTCTGGGATTTCTCTCTCTATATATATTATTGGAATCTACGTTGCAGAATTTTTAGCATAATTTTGTTTGAGTGGGAAATTAATGCTATGGTTCTATAGTTCTTGTCTTTTGTGTCTCTTTTTTATGGATGGGGATATATATTGAACGTTTCGAGTCTGTTGGCCACCGTTTTGTTTTCCCCATTTGTTAGCATATTTTACTTAACACTAGCTTTGATTCTGTGTGTAGACTGTAGCAGTTCAATTGGAATATTATCTGTTCCTGGTGATTTGTTTTTTTTCTAATTCTCTTATTGCAGCTTCCACCTCACTTTTCCATAATTTGGGATTCATCTTCATATGATTCTTTGTTCCAAGTGTCATTCCACTGAACCTTTTTCTCCCAGTACTGGAAATACCTTCAGTATATTGGTATACCTTCTTCTCCACTAGAAACCAGAAAAATCTTCAATGGAATGCCCAAACTGAAATATGGAAATAGGCACCCTTTAGGTTCTGGCTGGCAAATTGGTCACCCTCTTGCATCAAGGGAAGGATAGAGTTGAGAGTCACCATCCTCAAGTGATGTGGGTGGATGTAGTGACTGACTACTCAGAGATCCAGGATAGGGTGCAACCCTCCCCCCCATTGATTACAATGAAGTATTGAGAGAAGAAGCCACAGTAGTACTGAGTCATGGGGACAGGTTTGATTACCACATTTTGCAATATCCACCTCTTCGAGTAGTCTGGTGGAGGGAGGTGTAGCTCTTATGACAACTGTGGGAAAATACTCCTGGAACTCGATGGCATAGCCTCTGTTGATAATTCTGAGGACACAGGAGTGTGAGATGATGAAGGACCAAGTAGGGAGACATTTCTCAAACTGACTGAAATGGAGGTAGATGCATTGGTGGTAGAGTGAGTGGCTGCACAGTCTTGCTGTTCAGTGCAAGACAGCAATGGCACTGGTGATAAAATGGCAGCAGACATGTCATCTGAAAAGGAGTCAAAGTAGATGCTTAGAAGCCTCGCCTTGGTGTTCCATCGAGTGTTTGGACTTGGACTTCGGTGCAGAAGCTGACATCTGACCAACAGAAGGAGGCAGAAGGGCACAGTGGTACCGTGATCATCATGGGCAGTGCTGCATTCTAGACTTTAGGAGAGCGGATTTCAGTAAACTTAGAAATACTGGGGTTGATCCCATGGTCAAGAATACTAAAAGAGAAGGGAGTTCAAGATGGATGGGAGTTTCTCAAAAGGGAGATACTGAAGGACAAATTAAAACAGTTCCAGTGAGAAAGAAAAACAGGAGGTGTCGCAAGAACCCAGGATGGATGACCAAGGATCTTTCAACTCAGCTAAATTTTAAACGGAACATGTATAAGAAATGGAAAAATGGGGAAATCACCAAAGAGGAATTCAAACAAATAGCTAGCACGTGTAGAGATAAGGTCAGAAAAGCTAAAGCACAGAATGAACTCAGGCTTGCTAGAGAGGTTAAGAACAACAAAAAGGGCTTTTATGGATATGTCCGCAGCAAAAGGAAGAAGAAGGAAACAGTAGGGCCACTGTGTGGAGAAGATGGCAAAATGCTAACAGAAGACAGAGAAAAGGCAGAATTACTGAACACTTTCTTTGCCTCAGTCTTCTCAGAAAAGGCAAAGGGTGCTCAACCTGAGGATAATGGAGCTGAGGACAGAATAGGGGAATTTCAGCACAAAATAAGTAAAGAGACAGTACAGGAATACCTGTTTAACATAGATGAATTTAAGTCTCCAGGACCAGATGAACTATATCTAAGGGTATTAAAAGAACTGGCAAATGTAATATCGGAGCCATTGGCAATAATCTTTGAAAACTCCTGGAGAACAGGAGAAGTCCCAGCAGACTGGAGGAGGGCAAACGTTGTCCCCATCTTCAAAAAGGGGAAAAAAGAGGATTCCAACAGTTATCATCCAGTTAGTTTGACATCTATACCTGGAAAGATTCTATAGCAGATCATTAAGCAGAGAGTCTGTGAACATTTAGAAGGCAATATCATAATCACAAAAAGTCAACAGGGGTTTCAGAGAAAGAAGTCATGCCAGACAAATCTTATCTCATTCTTTGATAAAGTTACCAGCTTGTTAGATGAAGGAAATGCTGTAGATATAATATATCTTGATTTCAGTAAGGCCTTTGACAAATTTCCCCATGACATTCTTGCAAACAAGCTTGTAAAATGTGGGCTAGGCAAGGCAACTGTTATGTGGATTTGTAATTGGTTGACCAGACGAACCCAAAGGGTGCTCAACAATGGCACCTTTTCATCCTGGAGAGAAGTGACCAGTGGGTCCCACAGGGCTCTGTCCTGGGCCCAGTACTGTTCAACATCTTTATCAATGACTTGGAGGAAAAAATTGGGGGAACACTTATCAAATTTGCAGATGACACCAAATTAGGAGGAAATAGCTAATACTCCAGAGGACAGCATCAAAATTCAAAATGACCTGAATAGACTAGAAAGCTGGGCCACAGCTAACAAAATGAACTTCAACGGGGAGAAATGTAAGGTACAGTGGTACCCCGGGATACGAATGCGCCGCCTTACGAAATTTCCGGGTTACGAAAAAAATCCATTAAAAAAACTGTTCCGGGTTACGAAGGTTATTTCGGGTTACGAAAAAAATTTTGGTGCTTTTCGGCGCTTTTTCGCACGAAATCGCGGCTTTTCCCCATTAGCGCCTATGGCATTTTGGCTTGCGAATGCTTTTCGGGTTACGAAAGCGGCGGCGGAACGAATTAATTTCGTAACCCAAGGCACCACTGTACTGACTTAGGGTGGAAAAATGAAATGCACAGATATAGGATGGGGGACACCTGGCTTAAGGAGACAACATGTGAAAGGGATCTAGGAGTCCAAGTAGACCACAAGTTGAACATGAGTGAACAGTGTGATGCGGCAGCTAAAAAGGCCAATGCTATTTTAGGCTGCATCAATAGAAGTATAGTGTCTAGATCAAGAGAAGTAATAGTGCCACTGTATTCTGCTCTGGTCAGGCCCCACCTGGAATATTGTGTCCAGTTCTGGGCGCCACAATTCAAAAAGAACATTGAGAAACTGGAGCGTGTCCAAAGGAGGGCCTGGAAACCATGCCCTATGAGGAACGCCATAGGGAGCTGGGTATGTTTAGCAAAGAAGGTTAAGAGGTGATATGATAGCCCTGTTTAAATATTTGAAAGGATGTCATATTGAGGAGGAAGCAAGCTTGTTTTCTGCTGCTCCAGAGACTAGGTCCCGGAGCAATGGATGCAAGCTGCAAGAAAAGAGATTCAATTTCAACATTAGGAGGAACTTCCTGACAGTAAGGGCTGTTCGACAGTGGAACATACAGTACTTCCTCGGAGTGTAGTGGAGTCTCCCTCCCTGGAGGTCTTCAAACAGAGGCTGGATGGCCATCTTTCGGGGATGCTTTGATTTGGATTTCCTGCATGGCAGGGGTTGGACTGGATGGCCCTTGCGGTCTCTTCCAACTCTATGATTCTATCTATACCAGAGTGTCTCACTTTTGAGCTCAGTTGGACCCATGGATTGAAGTTATATTTCCTAAACGTTTACTTGATCTTTTGCATGTACTCCAATTATGTATCTATTTCAGTGCTGAAGAGCCCACCGTAATCAAACAGCTGGTTGTTGACCGAGCTTTTGGAGAGCCCCAAGGAATGTAGCCACACATGCCTGGAGAGGGAACAGCCATCACTTTGCCACCACAGTACACTGGAAGGTCATTATTTGCTGGCCAGCCAGCTGGGTGACCTTCAGATTGGATGAAAGACACTATTCTTCTGTCTTAATCCCCCAACTTGCTGATGGTGGATGTTAGTTTTTCACACAACAACTGATGTTACACACTCATGCAGACAAGATAGTTCAAGATCTTGCACAGCAAGGCAGCTGAAGAGTAGAATTTTTCAGCCGTAACTCCATTTCTTCTCACTTGGGGCATGAAAGCAGTACAGTGGGTGCAAGTGGCAATCACATGAGCTTTGCCTAAACAAGTGAGACATTTCAAGTACAAAAATATTGGTGCTGCATGAGACATACTTTTTGAATGATGCCAGCAAGACATGGAGCCCAGGAGGTGAGCGTGGCTCTGACTGCCAAATGACAAACAATCCAGAGGGAACCCCCCCCCCTCAACACACACACAAAACACCTAGTAACAGCCAGGGTTGAAGCAGTGAAAGGCCAGATAGTAGCTCAAGAGCCCAGTTCCTCACCCACTGCTGCAGTGGCAGACAAGAAGGAAGTAGCAGTTTTGGAGGGAATTCTTTTATAAAGTGTTGTTGGAGGTGAGCATGGCTACTGCCAAAATGCTTCTATGACATTACAGTAGTTCCAAATGATGCACTGCACAGGCACAGGGTAACCTATTTGTGCGAGTCAGACCACAAAGAAAAATTATGAATTTATTTTATGTTTAGACTGTTTAATGGTACTCACTTTGTCAGAGCTCTTGTGGATAAGTTGGATGAGCTGGGATCCAATCAATCATGCTGTTTGTAATTTTCAAACTACTGTATCATTAAGGGTTCCATTAATTTTCTGGTAATGTGTATGCTTTTCTGAAAGCAAATTTATGAGATGGCTACTTTAAGATTAGAACGAAGGTGCAATTCTGTTTACTGCAGTCCCCTTCTTTCCACTTCTCACAAGATCCTACACTAAGTCGAGGCACTTCGTTTTCCTACACATTCCTTTGCTCCTTGGTAAGCGTATACCAGTCCAAATATCACTCATTTCACTAGACCAGATAGGGCACTGGGATCTTCTCTTCCTGGCATGCAGGCATTTGACATAATCAAGTGAAGAAATCACTATCAAGTAAGTAAATGAAGACAGTGCTAAATATATCTATTATTTAGAGGCATTCATTTAAGATCAGGATATTCTGAACTAAGAAAATTAAATTCATTTTTTTTTACAGGTTACCAGGTAGCTTCAGCATACAACTTCTCTGGAGTAATGCCCTTCTTTGAGCATTGCAAAGATTTCCCTTTACACGTTATGGGAAAACACTAAGTGGAAATATCATGCTCATACTTAGTTGATGGTCTGTTATTTTAGTGAATTAATAGTAATGCCATTGTTTTTAACGACTGCATTTTATATGGAATTGTTTTATTGCTATAATCCCGCCTCGGTCCACAGGGAATGGCAGGAAATATGAATAAAAATGATTACTGTTATACTGTTACCCCTGACCTGAAAGAGCAGTACCCATTTTTAGCCAATAGGGCCATATGGAGGGGATCAAGGCCCGTTCTTGCAACAGATACACACTGTCAAAATTATCAATATGATTCTTCAGAGTTTATGTCCTCCATTTTAGTAATTATTCAGACCACTCAAAAGCGAGGATCATGCAAATTCTATGGAATCATGGGAGGTAGCTTTTAAAAACCCCTAAGCTAGTAAGTACTATAAAATCAATTCTGGGAAGCCAGCAGTACTGTGCTCAATTATTATCCAAGCAAGGAGACAAACATAATACTATGCTAACAACAAAAAGGTGCTATACAAAAATGAACAGGACAAACTTCAGTTACAGAAGAAAAGGAGTAATAGGAATCAAAATGATTTATTTTGACACCTTGCACACAATGGCTTGTATCCAGATTGGCACAACAGAGCTTTTTTACCCAAATATCCCCAATTGAAATTCATGGTGTGGAGAAGCTGAACAAGTCTGGTTAGAGCCAGTCAACCATAGCCTTCAGAGTACTGTGAAATAGGGCCTATGGGGGAGAAATCAATATCCAAGAGCAGTGTTGGTGAACCTATGACACGGATGCCAGAGGGAGCACTTAGATCCTTCTCTGTGGGCACGCATGCCGTTACCCCAGCATAGAGTTTGCCAAAGTTCATTACTAGAAATCCAGAGCGACTTTGTAATAAATAAGTGGGTTTTGGGTTGCAGTTTGGGCACTCGGTCTCTAAAAGGTTTGCCATCACTGTCCTAGAGGTTTGTCTGTAGGGCAATCTATAAGAGAGTGAAGACCAGTTAGAAAGAGTGGAACTGATAAGATCTAAATAGAGTTTTGGGAGCTGAGAATGTTCGAAGAGTCCAGGAAGTTTCTGCTTAACCTAACTGTTATATAACCAACCTTTACTGGTTTTATTTTCTACAACTGTCTCTGGCTGTTTTCATTTTAGAATTGAAAGGCAGAACTGTTCATACTTTAGCACAAAGAAACCACTCCAGCCCTGAGGCCCTAGCACCAAACCCAGAAAGGGATCCTGAAGGTAAAAGGAAAAGGCAAGTAACAGGAGCACTAGGGATGGCACTATAAAGCCAGCCTGGATAAAGGTTCTGTCACAATCTAAAATTCGTTCTTAATGGTCAAATGGCCCTATGAATAGCACAGAATGGGCATGGAAGAAACTAATTCAAGAATGAAGATCTGGTGGGAAAGTGATTTCTGCAGAAATATCTGGCCATTTTCCCCTTTCACCAGAGCCCTCCACACTGAATCCTACTGTTCCACACATGGCTGGAAACTCATGTGTTGCTTAGTTGATAGGGCAGGGAACTCCAATGCACAAGCAGACATCTAGTCATGGAACTGTGGGTGCAAGTTACTATTTTTAAAAAATATATATATCTTATTTTTCAAGCTGACTCACAAAGCAAGTATAAACCTAAATGTGAATTTAAAATCAAACTGCAAACAAAACTCAAACCATTCTTTGAAGTTATGCTACAAAAGGAAAAGAAATATCATTACTGTATTCTGAGAGCCAGTGTGGTGTAGTAGTTTGAGTGTTAGACTATGACTTGTGACATCAGGGTTGACTCCCCGCTCGAGTATAAAAATCCACTGAGTGACCTTAGGCAAGTCAAATTCTGTCTCAGAAGATGGCAAAAACAAAACAAAACAAAACAAAAACAACAAAAAACACCCTCAGAAGAAACTTGCCAAGAGAATCCCGAAAACGGAGCTGGAGAGAGCATTTCCGTTACCTTCCCGAGAGAGACAGTTGTAGAAGTATGCCTTTTGTTATGCTAGAAAAATCTGTACGTCAAAAACCTTTTACAACTGTCTTACTCGAGAAGAAGAATGCAAGAGCTATAACACCATGCAGAGATCCAAAGAGAAATCCACTTCTCTACAGCTCTGTTTAGGTTTTTTTCTCTCATAAGATTAGGCTGTTAATGTCAGATCATACTGGAAGGATTGCCCTCCAGTGACTATATGGTTGCAGCTAATTATCTCTCATCAATGGCTATGCTGGCAAGAGTTGGTGAATATGAAGTCCACTGAGGGTCAGAATACAGGGGGTTCTTATAAATCACTACACTGGGCAAAATGCATTCTGTGGGTCACACGTACCTCCAATGATTGCGGCGGCATCCCCCAAATTTTAGGAGCTCTCAAAAATGTTGTTCATCCCAAATTACTCGTACTTCTTTTTTGGGGAAAAAAACCTGTACAGGTCTCCAAAAAGTGTAGAAACGTCCTGAAAATGTGATAAAATGGCTAATATTGTATCCTCAAATTATTTAGGGACACTGGTGCCAAACACAGCAAAGAAAATTTGAGATCAAAGATTTGGGTTCGGAAGGGGCAAAAAGTAAGAGATGTGGTCCTCCAAGATCCTAAAGGTTGCCAGGGCAGTTCCCAACCCCTGTCAATTGTCCATTCTCTCAACATTCGTATTTCATGTAATATATGCAACACATTTTCCCTCTTGTCCTGAAAAAATCCTCACATATTCAAAAGCGGAAACTTGCCAGACTAGGGCACCATCTGCAATGTAGAAACAATCCAGGTTGACACCTCATTAACTGTCAAGACTCAATGCTATGGAATTCTGGGAATTGTAGTTTTCTGAGACATTTAGCCTTCTCTGTCAGAGAGCCCTGGTGCCACAACAAACTACAAATCCAAGGATTCTATACACTGAGCCATGGCAGTTAAAGTTTTTGGAAAAAGTACCGGAGTGTGAGGTGGCTTCTCAACTCCAGGGGTTCCTGGATGAGGTGCATTATCTTGATCCATTTCAGTCTAGTTTCACATCTGGATATGAGACAGAGACAGCTTTGGTCGCCTTGGTGGACAACCTGCACAGAGAAATGGACAGAGGGAGTGTGCCCATGTTAGTTCTGCTGGACCTCTAAGTGGATTTTCATAACATTGACTGTGGTATCCTTCTGAGTTGCCTTTCTGGATGGGGCTCACGGCACTGTTCTACAGTGGCTCTGTTCTTTCCTGAAGGGACGCTCTCAAAGGATGGTGCTGGGGGATTCCTGTTTGGCTTCCTAGCCATTGGACTGAACCTCGGAATTCAGTCCTATCCCCTATTTAACATTTATATGAAACTGCTGGAAGAGGCTGTCCAGAGTTTTGGGGTCAGATATCACCAGTCTGCTGATGATAGCCAGCTCTATCACTCCTTTCCACTTAATTCCAAGCTGTTTCTGGGCTGAACCAGTGTCTGGTAGCTGCGATAGATTAGATGAGGGCAAACAAATTGAAGCTTAATCCAGACAAGACAGAGGTACTTCCTGGTCACTAGAAAGACAGATCTGGGAATAGGGATTCAGCCTGGTTAGATGGGGCTACACTTCCCCTGAAAAACACAGGTTCACAGTTTGGGAGTACTCCTGGATTCAGTGCTGAGTCAGGAGGCCCAGCTCTCAGCTGTGACCAGGAATACATTTGCACAGTTAAAGCTAGTGTGCCAACTGCATTCATTCCTGGAGGTCAGATCTGGCCATGCTCGTACATGACTTGGTCACACAGTGGTGTCACTAGAGGAGTGCGGGTGATCACTGCTCCTCAAACACCTACCATTCGGCAGAAATGGACTGTGGCATTCATCCGCTTCCCTTTAAAATGCTTTAAGAGATGGCGGGAGTGGGGTAAAGTTCAGTGGAAGAAAAAGGGATAGGCCCTCCCTTAAAAAATTAAACTAAAATTTCAAAATTCAAAATTTTAATTTTTTTATTTTAAATTTTCTTTAAAGACATCACATTTTAGCCAAATATTCGCTATGTATATGTAAATACATTCAGGTTGTGCATATGATATTACAATTTGAAGGTATAATTTTAATTTTGCTAGTTGTTTATGTCACAACTACAGTGCAGTCGCATCATATGCGGGTACGCTATATGCGGCTTTCAGCTTATGCACGCTGGAAAAGATAATGGCGGCATGTCCATGGCATGCGCGCTGCACCAAACCACGTGCACAAGCCTCATTGTTTTCAACGGGGCTCAACATTTGTGGAATTTCCCTTACGCTGTATTAGCAATACATTCAGTGGTATACTGTATGGGAATTACGATTTACAAATAATGTTAGAGAAAAAAAGGATTACTGAAGATTCTGTATGGTGTGAAATGGGAGGAGGCCAACAGGGGTCAGGGGATGACACCATGAGTAACTAGACCAGGTGACACCAACCCTAGAGACACCACTGTAGTCACATCCCATTTGGATTATTGTAATGTGCTTTATGTGGGGGTGCCCTTGAACAGTGCTCAGAAGCTTCAGATGGCTCATAGAGCTGCAGCCAGATTGTTTACTGGGGCTGGATACAGGGAGCAGACAACTCCCTCATTGCAGCAGCTCCACTGGCTGCTGGTGTGTTTCTGAGCACAATTCAAATTGCTCATTGACATATAAAGCCCTATATGTTTTGGGTCTTCACAATCTGAAGAGCTTTATCTCCCTATATGAGCCCATTAAGGTTTCAAGATAATCTGGAGAGGCTTTCCTCTCTTTACCACTACCTTCTCAAGCTCATTTGGTGACAACAAAAGAGAAGGCTTTCTTGGCAACTGTTCCCAGACTTTGGAACTCCCTTCCCCAAAGAGACCAGGATGGCTCCATCCTTGCTATCCTTCCAGCAGCAAGTTAAAACATTTTTGTGCCACCAGGCCTTTAAAAACAATTGAAGTTGGGCTCTTAATTCGCTGTGGTGCTGGATTTGAATAATAATAATAATAATTTGTATCCCTCCTCTCCTGTTTGAGGATTGAGATGGGTAACAGCAAAGAAAATTTCAAATTCAGAGTCACAAAAAAAGTAAGGAAACAGTCCCCGAAAACCCCCACCCTTCTATCCTCCCTCCCTCCCACCAATACAAAGTAATTGAAGGTTTTTAAGGGTCTGTACGTAATTTTATTTTTGTTTTAATGTGTTGTAGTATTCATGTTTTAGTATGTAATGTTTTGAAGTGCTTTTATCTTTTAAATTGCATTTTATTCTTTTACTGAATAAATAGTATACCAGTTAAATTCCATTTTAATTTCTTTGTATGTTTTTAATTGGATTGTTTTCTAATTTGTAAGCTGTTTTGTGTCCCAGTCTTGGGGGGAAAGTCGGATATAAATAAAAATAAAAGAAGAAGAAGAAGAAGAAGAAGAAGAAGAAGAAGAAGAAGAAGAAGAAGAAGAGTATTAGCAACAATAACAACAACAATGATTATGATGTGATGTCAACCTGGATTATTTCTGTAGTGCAGATGGATCCTAGAAAAGAAAGGCTTCACTCGTCAATAATTAACAGAAATCAAACTTTCAATGTGACAGACCTTGGAAGATTAGACAGACAGTGTGAAGAGGTAAAAAAGACTCAATACTAAATTAACAAAAGTTTTACTTGTTAATGACTTACTGCATATTCCTCAGGTGTAACTTTGAGAATGTCAAATACTACTGCATCAAAGCTTTTCTTCAATTCAGCAGAACCCTTGTCACTTAATGACTCTGAGCTGCTACTCTTCTGTTAAAAGGGAAAGAAGTCCTTTTAGTACCAAGTTGAAAGATGAACATATATTTGCACCAAAAGAATGAGTCCTTTGTATGAACATCTTCATGCCATACAGAAAAAACAGCAAACAATAGATGGTAGGGTCTGATTCAAGGGTTATGAACCAGACATAAAATAAGAATACTACTTTCTGAGATGTCAGTCTTCTTTGGTAGGGAAAACCCTATCCCTTTGAAACATTTGGAATGAGGAAATGAGTAACAAATGTCACTTTCATGAAAAATATATAATTGGGGAGGAATCCATATCAACAAATAGTATTCCTAGTTTACAGATTCTATGAACTTAGAAGATAGCTACGAAAACACAATGTTCAAGATTGATTTGATATAAATAAAATCTGAAGTCTAGATTTTAATAATTTAAATCACAGTTAAAATTACTAGTGAGAAAGATTCAATTTAATCATAATTTTAGTAGAGGTACATTATTGTTTAACATATTCTTAATATCTATCCAGAAATGTATATTTCCTTAGAAGATGTTGTTCTTGTTTCTACTGTGTGCCTTCAAGACAACTCTGATTTATGGCATTCTTTGGCAAGGTTTTCTTGACAAAGTTCGTTCGGTGGAGGCTTGCTATTGATTTTCTCAGGCTGCAAGTGTGTAACATACCCAAAGTCACCCAGACATCTTCACATCTCAGTTGGGATTTGAGCCCCATTCTCCTAGAGTCCTAGTCCAATGCTCAAATCACTATACTAGATTTATTAGAAGGTAAGTAAAATCTGACTTTTAAAATAACTGATTTTTACCAACCCAGCTTCAAAGCAGTGAGTTTGGAAGAACATATAGCCATCATCTTAAATGTTCAAAGATAGCAGGCACTTCCTTTCCTAGGACGTAGAATGAGGTTCCCCATACCACACTAGAGCAAAAGAAAATGGCAGAGACCCATGAATATTGTGGCTGAGGGTGTCCTGATTCTTCTGCAGAGCTACATCTATCCTCTTTTTGCATTAATCCCTGGGGTCTTCCTATTCCCTTTACCGGGGTGACTGTAAAGGACAAAACAGGCTCTGGCCGGTCTACTATCAGGACTTTTTAAGGTGCTATTGCCTTGGTAAAAGGGATTTAATTTGTGAAACAATTTGGTTTTAGCCGGGCTGTACTAAAGGTTTACATTACCAAAGATGTAGACAAAAAGGGTGGAAGTAGATTTAGGTGTGCTCTGAGGGAATGTCAGTTTGACTTGTTTGCACTTGGTCACTGGCTGGTTGCTATGGTCTGGTTGTCCCACCATGTAACTGAAGTGTGTAGAGTTAAGCATAAAGACATTGCCTTGGGGGAATGGGACCTTTTTTCCTTGCTCTGAAAGCTTTCCTTCTTCACCATCACTGACCTCAGATGTGACCATCAGACCCTGTTCAGGGTATATCTTTTGGGGGGCGGGGCAGTAGCATCATTAGAGGGGCGTGGACTACACTGGGTGACACCACAGAAGGGGGGGTGACACCCGATAAGTGCTCCCCACCTCCCTGCTGTGAACCCCTTGTCCCTGCCTTGTGAGGCTGTACATGAAAGGCTCTTTGCAAGAGGAAGGGAGAAGGGCTGGATCCATCCCTGCTGCATGAAACTCTACTTGCAAGTAAAGCCTTGAGCAGAAAGACAGGGGATCCAAGCCTTGTTCCTTCTTCCCGCGCCACATGGGACAAGAAATTGGGAGCATTCCCTTTTGGCTCTGCCCCCCACCCCCACCCCCCAGGCCAAGTGACACTCTGGTTTGGAACACTGCTGGGTGGGGGTATTGTCCTGAGACTGAGCTTACTGATAAGCAAGGATTATGAGGCCTTTCTCTTCTTTGCCTGTAGCCTGATCAGGATCTGGATCTAATTCTGTTATCCTTTCTGTGCTTGTGTTTAGACCTGCTTTGTGTGGGTAGGTGGTTCTTTTTCCATTTTTCTTTTCAGATGGAAGAGATAGTGAAGGAGACTGATCCCTGCACACTAGGTATCCTGTTGAGTAAGTCCTATACTTGAGAGATAAACTGCACTACTGCATTTCTCCTTCAAAATTCTGGAATGATTGGGGAAGAATCAATGGGACCTTCACTCACCTTTTGTCTTACTTGATGCTACTCCAGGTTTTGCATCAGTCCACTGGCAATTCTATTCAGCTCCACTGCCCCTTTAGACCACCCTACCTCTGAATGTCCCAGGTCACAGATGAAGTCATTACTCTTCCCATCCATCCATCCATCCAACCATGATTTAAAAGGTGGTACTGGTGAGGAAAAACCCTAGCAATCTCTTTACCTCAGCATCCCTTTGGTCCTTATGTTCCTCTATTCATACTAAAACTGTCTCACTAGACAGCAAGTTTTATATGCAATCTTAAAGTTAAGGAGACTGTAAAATTGTGTTGCAACATGACTAGAGCCCACTGTTTGCATCCAAAGAGCTACTTCAGGAACATGTGACTGGACATATATTGGGTACAGGGGAAGGTTATAATATAATGCTTGGAACAGAACAGACTTACCATCACAAACTGAGATTTGTTAATCATAAAATCATAGAGTTGGAAGAGACCACAAGGGCCATCCAGTCCAACCTCCTGCCATGCAGGAACTTACAATCAAAACATCCCTGACAGATGATTATCCAATCTCTGCTTAAAGACCTCCAAAGAAGGACACTCCACCACACTCTGAGAGTGTGTGTTCCACTGTCAAACAGCTCTTACTGTCAGGAAGTTCCTCCTAATGTTAAGGTGGAATCTCTTTTCCTGTAGCTTGCATCCATTGTTCCACGTTCTAGGCTCTGGTGCAGCAGAAAACAAGCTTGCTCCATCCTCAGTGTGACACCCCTTCAAATACCTAAGCAGGGCTATCATATCACCTCTTAACCCTCTCTTTTCCAGGCTAAACATATCCAGTTCCCTAAGTCTTTCCTCATAAGTCACAGTTTCCAGGCCCTTCATCATTTTGGCAATCCTCTTTTAGACATGCTCCACCTTGTCGACAGCCTTTTTTAATTGTGATACCCAGAACTGGACACAGTATTCCAGGTGAGGCCTGACCAAAGCATAATAGAGTGGTCAGGCCTAATATGCAAACGGATCTTGAAGTACCTTTGAGAATGAGCAAAAGTTGGCTCTTCATATTCACAGGTCCTTCATCAACAGATTCGACCATTCACAGCTTTAAAATGTTTTTTAAAAATATAATTCCAAAAAGCAAACCTTGATTTTGCTGTTTTATTTATGGGACACCACTTCACTATAGCACTGTATTTAATGGGACCTGAGCATCCACAGATTTTGGTATCCATGGGTGTGTGTGTGTGTGCGCGCATGGAACCAAGCTCCAGCAGATATCAAGAGCCTACTGTATAAACTTTTGTAGACCAGGTCTACTTCCTCAGATCTAGTCTACTAAGTTTTATGCTGTCTCTCAATTAGTCCCAAAGGTGCTACTAAGTCCCTTTGCATACTGATATTCTGATAACAAGGCTGTCTCTGAGATTTATTAAGTTCAATCTTTCAACAACTGTAAATAATGTATTTGTAGGAAAGAAAACAAAAACTTGTACAGTGGTACCCCGGGATACGAATTGATCGCGTTACGAAATTTCCGGGATACGAAAAAGTTAGATTGGAAAAAACTGTTCCGGGATACAATGTTTTTTTCAGGTTACGAAATTTATTTCGGCGCGAAATTCAAACGCAAAGCGCGGCTAGCGGCTTTCCAGCGCTAACGGAAAGCCTTTTCGGGTTGCGAAATGTATCGGGTTACGAACGGAGCGGCGGAACGAATTAATTTCGTAACCCGAGGTAGCACTGTACTGTACTGCACAGAGGTTATTTAGTCATAACAGAATGTTACATTGTGCAAAAAAAAAAAAGGATACTTCACCTTATAAAATGAACAACTTTGCAAAGCAACTCACCAATGTTTTTATGTGTATGTATGTACGGATTACAATTACTGTATTGCAAAACCTTATTGTATAAATTGCTTTAAATTGTTTTTAAAAATACAACCTAAAACATGCTGATTAAAAAAAAGGACCTATACAGTATTGCAAAAACTTTTCTGCAACCACCAGTAAGTTGCCGAAAGCCTGCATGAATGATTGTTGGTTTGTCTGTTGGTCAGGAAGGAGGCTAGCCTAGCCTTCATGACAGGTAGTTCTACAGCCTGGAAATCATCACATGAAAGCCTTCTTTCATGCTCCCATAAGACATCTTTCAAGAGGGAGAGAAGAGCCCCAAAGATCGCAGAATCCAGATAGGTTTGAAAGTCTGCTTGTTTGTATGGAAGAAAGTCTTAATTACTTCAGTGATTTCTTGAGTGGATATTAACATTGCTGTTTTTAAAAGAGTAGTATTGCATCATGAAATCAACTTCAGCTGTTCTATTGGCCAAGAACAGCTGTAGTGGTGCAGGCAATAAACAATGGCACCTTTGGTTGAAGCAGAACATAAGAAAAATATGAAATTCAGCATGTTTATAGAATCAGCCTTACTCAAAATATCCAACCACAGACCAAGAACTTACTGTACTCCATAATGTTTTTAAAATGCAGTATGTTTTCTTTCAAGATACATTGCTTTTTATTATATCTGTATTAAATTCCTGAATTTTTAAAAACTGACTAAGAAATGCATTACTGACTCCTTACCTCTGAAACAGTAGCTGCAACATTAACACTGCTGGGGTGTCCATTCATTAGGTCCATACTGCCCACACCATTAGTCTTCTGCCCTACATTTGTAGCAGTTGTCTTTGTTAATTCATCTTAGAAGATCCATAACTCCTAAAAGAAAATGAAAAATCAGGGTTCCATAAATCATCCAAACCCTCATAACACAGAGCAGAAACTTGGCAATGTTTAGGATTACAGACGAACCTAAAGCAAAATACACTGTAAACAATATGTCACATTATACAGAAAGACACTGTAATATCCCAGTATAATCCAGCTACCTATGTGGAAATAAAATATCAGAAAAAAATGCATATGTACAGTTGGCCCTCTGTTTTCGTGGGGATTCATTCTCCTCCCCCCATGAAAACGGAGGCTCGCGCTTATTCAAGCCTCATAAGCTTGAATGGAGCGACCCCCGTGCGTGCGGCAAGGACATGCGCTCCATTGCAAACAGCAGAGGTCACCCCTCTGCATATATTCAAGGGTGCAGATTTCAGATCCGTGCATTAGGAGGGGCGACTGTAACCAACTATGATGACCTGAAAGTTTAATTTTGAATGTAATAAGAAAATTATTAGCCACCTGGGTATAAAAAGCAAGTGCTCATATTCTGGGCTCCAGTCAGCCAACCATGCCTTTCTTTAGGAGAGTGGAACCTACAATATAAGCTAAACTTGCTCCTGTTGCAGCTGGACTCCCATCTCCAAAGGGGGCATCTACAAACTAGCCTATGGCAATGAATGAGAGAAGAAGGGTCAGCGCTATGAAAACAAGGGTATATTAAACATTTAAAATAGCAACCTGTTTGAAGATCAAAAGTTCGGGTAGACCTGGTGTAGTGATTAAATGCCAGTACTACAGCCACAAGTTTGTGAATTCAATCCCAGGCAGGGCTCCAGGGTCCACTCACCCCTCCAGCCTTTTGTAGGTCAGTAAAGTGAGTAGCCAGCTTGATGGGGGCAATTGGCTTCCACATTATAAACCGCATAAGGAGTGCTAGTTCACTGATAAGTGGTATAAAACTAAATGTGCTACTCGCTATAGTTCATACATGTTTATCTTGGTCATATTTTCATAAACTACCGTTCCAATATACAGTTGCCCCTCCGTTTTCATGGGGGATCTGTTCCAGCCCCCCCCCCCCCATGGAAATTTGTATATATTGAAGCCCCATTGGCTTGAATGGTTGCGTGGCCCCAGGCGCACATGACATTTTAGCCAATGGGGCTCACCCCTCCATGAATAATTGAGTCCTCAGACTTCAAGTCTGCGAAAACAGAGGGGCGACTGTATTTGCAGTTTTAAAACATTTCTTCAAAAGAAATGGCAAAAGAATCGCTTTCCATAGTAAAAAAGCACCACAATTTCATTAAAAAATCAGATCCTACTGGGTTCAGGTGTCAGATGTCCTAACCACAGGGGAGGACAAAGCCCTGCAAAATGTAGGACATTCAAGAAAAACATAGGACCTTACCAAATAAAAGCTGAAAACACTCATATAAATGTAAATTCATGTTTCTGATGCTCAAAATGGAGGACTTTTTGAAATACCTCCTGGACAGAAGGTTGAAATGGAGGCTATGTCCTGGGAAAAGAGGACATCTGATCACCCTGACCAGGTTTGAGTTTGCCCCACAAATAATCTAACAGAAAATCATGAGACTCAAACGAGACCAGCAATAACAATACAGGCCAGTTCTATATTCAGCTACAATACATCTACATGTCAATTAAACTTGCAACTTTTTGTGGGGTGAATTTGAAAGGAGGGCCGAGCCATCATCTTCTACCCACTTCCTCCCAGAAAATTTTGTATGTTGCTGTACACTAGCTGAGTCTCTCTTTCCTCATCTTGTTGCCACAACTGCAGCAGAAGAAGAGAGTAAGGATGGTTAAGGTACACAAGGAGAAGGAAAGGATGAGGATAAATCAGAAGAGAGGAGATGGAGACAGAACTTTAGTCCAGAGATGCATGATCATCAAGCAACCTGACTATCAAGCAGCCACCAAACTCAGCTGGCTCTTCCTCCTTGAATAAACGAACCAGATAAAAGGGGGTCACAAGAAAACAATTTATACAGTATACTGTTCCAAAATATATCTTTAAAATGAATACAGAAATAAACACAAGCAAGTCAGATACAAGCTTGACTATTACTAATCATATAGCAAACTACAACCCATTTATACATGAAAACATTTATGTAAAGACTACTGCTTATATTTACTTTTAAAAAACACATACTTGTGCTGATTATTTATACTATTTTAAAAGGAGAAACTCAACATTTTGATAAGTTCACATTATAAAGGAGAAAGGTTTTCTTTGTTTTCCACTCGATGTTGCATTAGTGCCACCTTGTGCCGAGAACAGGTTTCTCACAAGTTTAAGTTGGTCCTATTTCACAATGATGATTTCTGTATTTATTTTTAATCGGGTATTTGATACATTCAGATGTTTTGGCTACTGAGATACTATGTACTCGAGCCTTTTGCCCAGGTACATTCCCTTCTCAATGCAGACCAAAGAGAAAATATGCAACCAGAATATTCTGTTTTGTCCAATGAGAAGCTATTGGTTACCATCTCAGCAACAAGTCAGGACAGTAAACCAAGCTGAAACTAGCGTTACTGACTTCAGACTCCCCCCCCCCCATCATCTTTCCATCTTCCCTTCCATCAGCATCAAATATATACATAACTAGTTATCCAATCAAATCCAGTAGATGGTGAACAGCAAGCAATGACATATACTGTACTCTTATGACCATAAACATGTCTGGAACAATTTGAGAGGGGGGCATTTTGTGGTGGGGGGTGGAATTTGGCAAGAAATCTAGGAAGGAGGCCTGGGTTTGAAAAATGATGAAGCAGTCTTTTTTCTGCCAAGCTTTTAATTGCTAGTGATACGTTCTACTTAATTTATGGAAGATTTTTGTTTATTACGTTAAGTTTGGTGCATTTATTTCACATTAGTTTATGAATATGTACATGTGTGTATGGGGAGGGGGAGAGAGGGAAAGAGAGCGAGAGAGAGAAAGTACTCATTAAGCCAAGGGGAATCCATCTATATGCTAAAAAATAACAACTGTAACAATATCATATTAGAAAAAAGAACAATGCTTCACTTGAAATGTCAAGCTCATACTTCTAAGTTCCTCCAAACTGCAGAAGAGAAGGAACAGTGAAGATGAACTAAAGGAAAGGATGAGTGCACAGAGGCTAAATCTGTGAATACTAGAGATCCAGCCTTCCAAAGAGGAAGCATGGCGTAGCGGTTCGAGTGTTGGAACATGACTCTACAGACCAGGGTTTGAATCCCTGCTTGGCCATGGTAGCCCTTGGGCAAGTCACACTCTCTCAGCCTCAGAGGAAGGCAATGGCAAATCATCTCTGAAGAAATCTTGCCCAGAATGCCCCGTAACAGAATCACTTTAGGGCTGCCATAATTTGGAAATGACCTGAAGGCACAAGACAACAAATTGTACAGTCACGCGTACAAGATAGAAACAAGGCGCTAGAACATTTGTATGTTTGCTGTTTAATTACAACCTGCTCAACAATCACAACAGGTCCATTAGGTTTGGCAGGGGTGTTTTGTTTTTTTCATCCTAAAAGCAGAAGTTAACTCCTAGATTTCAGGGCCTTTGCCTTTTAAATTTCTCTTCTTGAGTTTTTAATATGTATAAATATATAATACCTGCTTGAATAGCACATTACACTTTCTATCCTTTAACATTACACAAGGGTCTGTTCCCCCTCCCACCTACTCTCCCAGAAATTGTACACATTTAGAAATACACTTGTCCCTCCATATTAACTAGGGTCAGGGGCACACGATCCCCATGAATATGGAAAAACAGCAAATAATAAAAACACCATGTTTTTACCTGAGGGGATACCTCTCTAGAAATCTCTAGGTCCTCCAGTCTGTGGTCAACGTCCAACAGACAATGACCATAGAACTGCACTGGAGGAGCTACAAATGCCTAATAGAGTATTCTCTCTAGGAACCCCTAGGTCTTTCAGTGCAACTTTTAGTTAAACCTGACACAGAGTTGCACTGGAGGACCTAGATATTCCTAGAAAGAACATATTAATCAAATCCATGAATAATCAAATCCACAAATATCAAATATGGAGGGATGAGTGTATTTGCTTATGTAACTATCCAATGTATGTTATTATGTCCAAACTGAGAACTGTGTTGTTTTTGTAATGGAGTATCAGGGTAGGGGGCAGATGTTTCTTAGAATAATCGAGTTAAAACTAACCACTGATCCCTTTGGCTCAATGGCTCAGACATGTTGACAAAACTAGAGTTAAGTTAAAGACTGAAGTAAAAAAACACTTTTTAAATATCTGCATTTCAGCTTGTAAAGCACTCTATAAAGAGAAGAAAAAACGCAACCTTGATAGGGGCATCTTTTATCTCAAGAAAAGAAACACACTGATCCCAGATGTTTCTATTAAAAACTGGTTTCTCAACCTTCTTTCACAAAGCAGAACAAAATCAATTTTTAAAAGATACATTAATATTTTACAATTAACATTTTATTAATAGAGAAAAAGTATGACCTGCTATGACCAATACAGCTGGATACCAGAGTTTAGTCACTTTTTAACTAGAAACACATAAAAATTAATTTAATCTTTAAGAACTATACAATCCTATCAGAAAGAGAGGTGTAGAAGGTTGGATACAAAGGAGTCAGGCATTGAGGAGGGCAATAATTATCAGTCCTGAAGAGAGATTCATGGAAAAAGGGAGCAACTCAGAGAGCATCTGAGGGTTGCACAGAGAGAGTTAGAGGGACCCTCTGTGCACACCCTGCCTAGAACTGCGAAAGATATTTATATCCTATTATTTCATACCCCTGAGGACACTTTATGTTACCACATGGTGCAACAAAGGCTGTGATGATTTTTCTATGGAATGGAGTAAAGCAGGGGTCAGCAACCCCCAGCCCGCGGGCCACATCCGGCCCGGCGAGGCCTTGGGACCGTCCCGAGCCCGGTCCTGCCGCCAATTGCCAAAGGCCCTGCGCCAGTGGCAATCGGCAGCAGGACCGGGTCTCTCGCGTGGGGCGTTTGGCCTCTCGCGCGAGCGGCCCTCAGCCGGCGGACAGGCAGGGCCAAGGAGCCCCGCTGAAGCGAGGCTCCTTGGCCCTGCCTGTTCCCCTCCGGGCAGGACAGGAAGGGGGCGGGGGTCCTCCTCCTCCTTCCTTCCCTTCCCGCGGCTGCCAGACAGCTGCGGGCAGGGAAGAAAGGGGGTGGGGGAAGAGGAGGAGGAAGAGGAGGGAGGGGGGGGGGAAGGAAGGAAGGGAGGGAGGAAGAGGAGGAGGAAGGAGGAGGAGGAAGAAGGATGAAGAAGAAGAGTAGCAGGAGGAGGAGGATTTCCATTCCATTTCTACAGTTCTGCTTTGTTTTAATAATGATAGTAGTGGTGGTGGTGGTGATGATGATATCAGTTAGTTTCTGAGACATGTGCTCACTCTTTCTGAACGTGAGACAGTGTGACTTTCCAAAATGCATTTCTGTGTATTTTCGGTGCTTTTAATGCTAAAAGGTCTGCTTTAACAATGATGATGGTGATATTGATATCAGCCAGCTTCTGAGGCCCAAATGTCCTCCATTTTGATCATGCCTAACAAACATGCATTTGTATTAACTTTTTTTAAAAAAATCATCAAATTTTTTCACATATCCTCCATTTTTAAAAAATGTGTCCTACATTTGAAAATGTCCTATATTAGTTAAATATTTATTTTTTGGCTTCAGCCCCCCAGTTGTCTGAGGGACAGCAACCTGGCCCCCGGCTCAAAAAGGTTGCCTACCCCTGGAGTAAAGGGATCCAGAATGGCTGATGCTTTAACTCCAGAGTGATGAAATATTTATTAACTTTCAGACAATCCCTGGATAGTTGGACAGGAAAGGTGAATAGGAACACAGCATGAAGTGAAGTGAACGATATTGTTGGACTGCTTTGCAATGGGTCTCCCTTTGTCTCCATTGCGAGAGGAAATGTGAAGAGCCTGGGGGTGGCAAAGAGTGGTCAGCAACCTATTAGGCATTTAATTTAGTCCTATCTGGGTCTCTTGCATGTCTTCATGTCAGCACAACTCCTAACATGTATAACTTCCTAGTTTCCACCGTATCCTCTCAAAACATGTCTAGTGCTAGACAGTAATTATGAAAGCCCATATCCAGTAAAAGAGTGTAGGATATGCTAAGATAATGCTCCCCAAATTGTGTTCTTTAAGGGATTTGGGACTTCAGCTCCCAGAATCCCAGACTACTGGCCAGCATGGCTGAGGCTTCTGGGAGCTGAAGCCCAAAATCTTTTAAAGGGCACAGTTTGGGGACCACTGTGCTAACAACTACTGCAAAATGAGAGCTATGCTCCTGGAAGGGAGATATCCTATAAGTCAAGGTGCATGGGCTTGGACCTAAGCACATCAGTCACTTGCAATTTTAGAAACTGGGGAAAGTGAGACACATTTGCAGCTCGGGGGCAACTTGTAGCAGCACTAAGTAGGAAGTGAACTGGCCCCAAGACCTGTTAAGTGCACACTTTTTAACCTGCTCCCATTGGAAAGAGGAGCCAAATGGGAATGATAAAGAGATATACAGAAAAAGAGCACTTTTGCATGCTCCTGATAAGTCAGAATTCAGAAGCAATATAACTTATTGCTATTAATCCTAAACAGTTATTCTCAAGAACAGAAATACTGCTGAAGATTTGCAGAAAGTATAATACAGGTTGCCTATCTCTTATCCAGAATTCCAAAATCCAAAACATTACAAAATCCTTTTTTTTAATGGGTGGGCTGAAATAGTGACAACTTTGCTTTCTGATGATTCAATGTATACAAACTGTTTCATGCACAAAATTATTAAACACATTGTATAAAATTACCGTTAGGCTATGTGTATAAGGTGAATATACATTCCTCTCCATTGATGCCCCCTTGTTGTGGGGGAGAGGCTTGTGTACTCTAATGAAATTGTGAGCTATGCTGGCGGTGGTATAATAGCCACCGGTAGGGCCTCCCATGCCAGACAGGTCACAACCGAAGGGTCTGACCAAGAGCGCCAAAGGGCAGGATGGGCTCTCTAGCCTTATGGCAACCATCCTAGGAGAAGAAAAACTCTAATCCCAAACCTGGGCAGATGGTGCTCGTCTAACCCTGTAAGGTCAACCATCTAAGAGAAGGAAACTCTAATCAAACCTACGACCCGAGGACATCACTGCCACCATCCATGCTTGTCAAGGCCTCAGCAGATGAACCTCTGGTTTAAAGGGTGTGGCCAGTTCTGTGCCCACTGCGCTCCACCAGAAAAAATCCATTGCACAGGCTCAAAGAATACATCCAATCTCCGAAAAAGCCCTGTAGCAATAGGCGAGGAATGAAATGGCAGGTGTAAAGATGCACTGGAAGCCGCAGACCCAACCCTACATGCAGGCGGTTCAGGACTTTGGTCGCTTGAGATTGACCCGGGGATGACAGTCTTGTTCGGCAGCATCCTGAATGACCAAGCAGCCCTTTTTAAGGAGATCACTGCTTGCTCCATATGGAGAGGGCCTAGAAAAGGTGGCCTAAGGAAAGCTCATCCCCAAGTACCCAGTTGGCTAGCTGCAGCCAACGGGAATCTTCTGAAGCGGTCAAACAAAGACAAAGAGACAAAGGCACACACAACCTCCAAAGGTGCAAATAGACTAATGCTTGCATGCTGGAACATCAGAACCATGCAAGATTCTGCAGATAGTGGACATCCTGAGCGTCGTTCTGCTCCAATAGCCCATGAACTGTCACGACTTAACATTGACATTGTTGTTCTTAGTGAAATTCGTCTCCACGAGGAAGGTAGCCTTAAAGAACACGGTGCCGGCTACACGCTCTACTGGTCTGGCAAACCCAAAACTGAAAAACATCTTTCAGGTGTAGGCTTCATGATCAAAAACTCCATTGCCTCCAAATTCGAAAGCTTGCCAACAGCACACTCTGATTGCATTATCTCCTTATGCCTCCCACATGTCGTTCTCTTCAGTATATATGCCCCAACTATGCAAGCCAACCCTGCGGAGAAAGACAAATTCTACTCAGACCTACGCCACCTCATACAAAAAGTCCCTGCAGAAAACAAAAACATTATCCTTGGTGACTTCAATGCCAGAGTAGGAAGGAACTTCGAAGCCTGGAAAGGTGTTTTAGGCAAGCATGGTGTTGGAAACTGTAATGATAACGGACGCCTCCTGCTAGAGTTTTGTGCAGAACAGCAGCTGACTATTACAAACACTATCTTTCAGCAGAAAGATAGCTTGAAGACAACCTGGATGCATCCCCAATCCAAACACTGGCACCTCATTGACTACATCCTAGTGCGCCAGAGAAATATTCACGATGTCCATCATACCCGAGTGATGCCCAGTGCAGAATGTCAAACAGATCATCGCCTTGTAAGATGCAAACTAAATCTCCATTTTAAGTTCAAACCTAAGAGGGGTGGCATCCTAAAGAGGAGACTCCAAGTCAACAATCTTCAACAAGCTGCCATGAGAGACAACTTCCAGGCAAATTTGCAAACAAAACTTGTAGACCATCCTGGGCAGGACACGTTTCTAGGATGAAGGACCATCGTCTCCCAAAAATAGTATTCTACGGTGAACTCGCCACGGGTCAGCATAAGAGGGGCGCCCCAAAGAAGAGATACAAGGACTCCCTGAAACAACATCTCAGGCTTGGCCAAATTGATCACCAACAACGGTCCTCCCTGGCCTTGCATCGGGAGGCATGGAGACGCACTGTCCATGACGCTGCAGCCATCTTCGAAAGCTCACGCCAAACGAGCCTCGAAGAGAAACGACAACGCAGAAAGAACCGCAACCTGGAAACATCACCCAAGGAGACTTTCCATTGTGCTTTCTGCAACCGGACCTGTTTATCCTGGATTGGCCCCTTTAATCATCAACGCGCTTGTACAAAGCACGGGATGAGTCCTTCCTGAATCTTCCTTCGTGAAGCAAAGCCAGAGATAAGGTGAATAAAAAACATATATGAATTTTGGGATTAGATTTGGGCCCCATCTCCAAGATATCTCATTATGTGCCTATATACAAATACAGATATTCCAAAATAAATTTTAGAAATCCAAAATGCAAAGCACTTCTGGTACCAAGCATTCTGGATAAGGGAAAAGCAACCTGTACTTTAAAAATTGATATGAGCTGAGGAAAGGCTTGAAAATTAGCAATGCACAAATAAAGTTGGTTTTCTTGGCTGTGAAAAATTAGTTAAGAGACAGTGTTACCCCGGGTTACGAAAATAATTCGTTCCGCTGCCGCTTTCGTAACCCGAAAGGCTTTCGCAAGCCGAAACCCCATAGGCGCTAATGGGGAAAAGCCGCGATTTGGTGCGAAAAAGCGCCGAAAAGCACCAAAATTTCTTTCGTAACCCGAAATAACCTTCGTAACCCGGAACAGTTTTTTTCAATTGGATTTTTTCGTAACCCGGAAATTTCGTAAGGCGGCGCATTCGTATCCCGGGGTACCACTGTATTTGAATCACTGTGAGTATATCAATTATAAATTGTTTTACTGTTCACATTCAAGATTGGTCACTGAGAGGAAAAAACAAATTGAAAAATGACAATTTAAACAGAATGGATTTGGCTTAACTGGGGGGAAAACAACACTGTGTGATTAAATTTATGAGAGAAGTATCCTTTTACTGACCTTTTATGAAACAAAATATGAAATATTGATATTTATACCATTATAAAAGTAGCCTCTTGAATGTTTGCATTATATACATTTATAAATGTATTATACATAAGCTGTATTTGTGATATCCTATTTTCTCATTCCCTTCTCTAGAAGCATCTGCCATCTGTCACCCTTACAGGAGAATCCGCTCTGCTCGTTCCACAAAAATATTGGTTGTGATTTTGTATCACCAACTTAGTTATATAACAACATCAGTTAACAGCTAAGTAGTGTCTCCCTTCCCAATCCTCACTTAATGAGCAGCAGCCAGTGCAAACAACAGCCATCTGTTTCATCAATCAGGAAGTGGCTGACTGACATTTCCACCCCTTCCCATGAGCAATCTATGGTGTGACTGCCAGAAGGAGGGTCCCTGTCATATTTTCCCTTTGCACTGGAGATCACTCGTGGGAGGGGGTGGAAACATCAGTCAGCTGCTTCCCAATCGACAGGGAAGCAGACCTCTGTTCCTCACTGCAGCTGCCACCCAATAAATAAGGATTGGGCCAGTTTCACAGTCCCTATGTAGTCTCTGAATACAAATGAGTCATGGATGTGTAAATCTAGATTACGCATTTGTACCCGCCTTAGTGAATTCTGGCCTTCATCAAGTTGCTGCACCTTTTCTTCAGGCAGGGCAACTGGCTTTCACTTACTGCAGGTACAGCTCCCCATGTCATACAGCAATAAAATAAACATGACAACTGCTCCCTCCCTCCCATCTTCAGTCATCCTATATAGGGAGTAGCACAGCACTCCTGCCCTTCCCTTCTCATAAAAGTTCACTACAAGACACCTGTTTCCCTCTTCCTATTAGCCAAGCTCTAGAGATAAAGAAAGCAGCAACACAGAGCAAATCAGAGATTCAGCAAAAGCCTTGCCCCCTTAAACTATGTACTCAAAGAGGCCACATACACCAAAACACATAAGCAGGACTCCGAACAGCTCAGCCAAGCAATCAACATTCACCCAAAAACACACACAATCTTACTCAATATTCTGCCTCTCCAGAGACTATATAGTGCTAGTGGCTGCTAGTTCCACTTCTAATCATGTCAATGATACACTTCTTCTTAACAACCCTCCTCCATTGGTCATATGCTCCAGGAGAACACATTGTCTAAAAGACATAAAAACACACAAAGAAGCTTCCAAACAGCTCAGACAATTAACCCTATCTTCCAAAATACAAGCTCATCTCATTCTGTCTTTATATATATACACACACACACACACACGCATGCACGCACATTAAGAAGTGATGTCAGCTCTCATAACAAGATGAAAAACAAACTTATATAGTATGGGTATGTTCAAATCCACCCTGTCGCTAAATTTAGATACAATTTACTACATTGTATTAGTAATAAAATTCAACAAGAACAAAATAATTGGTCCACATTTGCTACTTAATGCAATAATATTGCCATTCTAATTATATATTGTTATATTCAGAACAACATTTTTTCCTTCCTTACTGTAAATTGCTCTTTATTTAGATGAAGATTTGCCAATACACTAGCTCTCTGAGCTCAAATGCTGTTTTTCATTTATATCAATACTCCAATAATGCACTCCAGTGCTTCATAACTGCTACCATCCCCCTCTCTACCTTTCTTATGGCAACTATAATTTACTTTCCCAAGTTCATTGTAATGAATTCTCTTGATAAACAAAAATGCAGCCTCATTCCATTTTACTGAATTGTACTGCCCATAATCACAAGTAATACTAGGCCAAAAATCTTGGTGTAAGAGGGAACATGCACAATTTGATTCACTTCTCACAAAGACATATTAATTATTCCTCTGCAGGCGTTCATCTGATAATTTTTTTCTGTAATAATGGTTTCTAATGGAACAAACATTAAGCAAATGGGACAGTGATTTCCTGGATCCTTTTTTTTAAACTGACTTCACGTTGTATTAGGCAACTAGAAAGTGGCCTGAGATCAGTTTTAGGGGCATATTACAGATTTCTGTCAATAAATTACTCAACTTACCAAAAATGACAGTTTAAGATTAGGGAGCAACTGATCATACCTTTGTTGAAATAACTTACCATGGGCAAAATCCAAAATCCATAGAACCGTGACACCTTTATTAATCCACCTAAGATGCACAAAATACAACATGCAAGCTTTCAAAGTTTCACTGGCTTCTTCATCAGGAAAAGATGTTACAAAGCATATAGGAGAAAAAAGGGACAATTTTAAAGTCATGGGCCTACATTTTGTCTCAGAGGGTGCTCTGTTGTCAGTTAAGATGGCAGGGAAGGAGCTCAATTCAGGCAGAGAGCTCTTGGGCATGTGGGGACTAGGAACAAAGACATTAAAGGCAATACATTTTCAACTCCATTAGCAACAGAAAAGTAACTTCCCTTGAGATTAATGCTGTCCCTGTCCTTTGTCAAGTTAACTGCCCCTTTCTTAGGCAAAGAACATTGACTTTCTCAAGAAGTTTCTGAATTTTATTTTGCTGCATGGCCAACACAGGTATACCCAAATATGTTGCCATGGGCTGTTATCCAGTCAAAATCTGTTAGAAAGAAAGAAAGAAACAAACAACTCCCCAGAAGAGAGTATGTACCAATTAGTGCATTAGTAAGCATTCATCATCAAAACCAGCAGCTATAGCATTCAGTTCCCAAAGAAAAATCCTTTCCATTCTTCTGCTCTTTTCAACTTTTCCCCAATTAATCTGAAGAAGCAACCTTTTAAACATCCCAATTTCTTTTTCTACAAGCCTGAGTGTAAATCTAGTATCTCTTACACAAAAGACAAACCTCAAATTCATTATGCCTCTTTGTAAGTAATATTTTCTACTCCCACACTAAAAGCAAACGCATTTCAAACCATAGTTTTATGAAGGAAGTCACGCTCTGTACTGAGATGCCTCCAAACTAACTGAAATACAACAGAAACAATATCTGATATAAAATGTAGGCCTGAGACTCTAACATCACTTTTTTTTCTCCTGTACGATTTTTTAAAAACATAATTTGCCTGATGAATGGAGCTTTGAAATTTTGCATGACGTATTTTGCGTGTTTTGGTTGGCCAATAAAGCTATCACTCTTTTGTAGATTTTATTGATTTCTTTGTGATTTAAAGATCAGAAGTGGGCAACAAAAAGGTGAACCACACACAACACTGAGTGATAGAGAACTAACTGTAAACATGACAGTGTCAGGACTAGTGAATACAACACAAAACTGCATTTATGGTTCTGCCTCACTCCTGCTTTAAAACACATTGCTCCTTTATATATGTGTGTGTGGGGGGGGAGACATCAAAACTTTGCGTGCAGCTTAACATGAAGTGCATAGGTATCTCAGCAGCTGCTGCTTTCTAGCAATTGTTGTGTTCAGCCTCCCACTGTGCTGGGATTAAGAGTAGTGGAGTTCAACTCTGTCAACACTTCCCCTCAAGTTTCCACATCAGAAGGAAATACTGGGGGTAGGAACAGGTGGGAAGAATAGGGAAAATATTTAAGGAACCAGAAAGGAGTTCACAACAACAGTTACCTGAGTCATTAACTTGCAAAGTTGCATTTATCTTTCAGTAAAGCGTTTCAAAACCATAATTTTAAAGCGACAACAAAACTAGTATCTAGGATTAGATAATGAAGTATTGTCTCCATTAAGAACAACGAGCCCTTTCACAACAGCAGTATATAACCATTGAAAGCCAACTACATTATTTATCTCAACACAATAGGTTCAGAGAGACATGATAAATTCAAGACATGTTTTGAAATGCCCACTATTGGCAACAAACACTAAGAATGTTCAGAAACCATTTTTTTCAAACATGCTGGTAAAATAATTTCCTTTCATTCACAAAACAATTGTTAATTATTGGTAGCAAGTCATATGATGCACTATATACCAGAACAGTACAGGATTTAAGCAACCTATTTTGTATTACTTTGACTCTGATCTTTAGAGCACCTTCAGTCATGCTAAACTGCTTCCTGATGCACTCACCAATGATCTCCTTTCAACCGTTTTCCAAACAGCTTCTCCAGCTGTGCGCGTAAAGGAACTGGTTTCAGAAATATGGCACAAAATCTATCCTATCTGTACAGATTTCCTAAGGGTGAAGTCCACTAAAAATATTTTGATCCTAAATATGGTCAGGAAGGAGATTATGGTAAAACTAGCTAGAGGAGAGAATTTGGGGAAGTGAGAGAAACAGAAGCTGACCCTGCAGCACATTTCAAATTGACTATGACAAAGAGATCAGAAATGCAGGGGTGGCTGTTAGGCCAGAGGGCTGGGTAGTCTACTGCAGGTGGAGACGTGTAAGAGGAACAAGAGCCACAACAAGTATAGCCAGACATCAAAATAAGCAGAGTAAATTCAAGAGACAAAACATTTCAAAACTGTGAGTATAATGCAGAAGGGTTTTTTTTTGGGGGGGGGGGAGGGAGGACATTTGACATATGCGCTGACTCAACATTTTTCTTTGCCCCAGAAACCCATTCTACAGAGAATAGAAACTCAGCCAAGTAACACCAAGTTCATGATTAGACAGTTGGGGTGGGGAGGAGGAACCACACAAAAATACAATAAACACTATTTTCTTCAAAATCACATTTTGCTGGGAGGGTTTTAAACTCATGTAAAACGGCAACTGCAAGGCAGACTGAACCCTCAATAGCCTATGGCTTGTCATATTCACAGGAAACATTCAGAAAAAAACAACAGAAATCAAAATAAAGAAAGAAGGAAGGAAGGAAGGAAGGAAGGAAGGAAAGAAAGAAAGAGCAAAGGATTGGATGCTCCTAGGCAGGGATGTGAGGACTAGCCATTAATATTCAAATTCTCAAAGAAAAAGATTGATGCTACAGACAACGTCCAAAGGAGGGCAACTAAAATGGTGAAGGGTCTGGAAACCTTGCCCTATGAGGAACGCCTTAGGGAGCTGGGTATGTTTAGCCTGGCGAAGAGAAGGTTAAGAGGTGATATGATAGCCCTGTTTAAATATTTGAAGGGATGTCATATTGAGGAGGGACCAAACATGTTTTCTGCTGCTCCAGAGACTAGGACCCGGAGCAATGGATGCAAGCTGCAGGAAAAGAGATTCCACCTCAACATTAGGAAGAACTTCCTGACAGCAAGGGCTGTTCAACAGTGGAACAAACTTCCTTGGAGTGTAGTGGAGTCTCCCTCCTTGGAGATCTTCAAACGGAGGCTGGATGGCCATCTGTCGGGGATGCTTTGATTTGGATTTCCTGCATGGCAAAATGGGGTTGGACTGGATGGCCCTTGTGGTCTCTTCCAACTCTATGATTCTATGATTCTATGAACATGCCAAGGTAAAGGAGAATAGTTTCTTGATTCTCCATACTTTAAGACTTCACTGGGGGAAAAATCATTTGCACAACAATACACATGTTTTTTCTGCATCTAAAACATATTTTAGAACAGTAATTCTGTTTCCAACACACCCAAACACATAGTTTTGCACAAAATACACTAATTCCCACACAAAATAATTGGGGATTGTTTTGTGTGTAGGAAATATACTTTTTGTACAGGAATCTGTATTTCTGCCTAAATTTAAAGTGATCCAGCACCAGGAGTTCCTCAGGCAAAACTAGACAAATTGTCTGGGAAAATGGAATGTAAGTTTTGTGGTTAAATTGGTAGAATACTGAAGATTATGCATGATCATGCCTTGTGCCCCTTACAGAAGCAATACAAGTACTTGAAATGGCCATCAGTAGACACAACGAGGCGTTATAAACCGCCGCTTTGCGGCAGTCTCCCAGCACTGCTGTTTGCTCCGTAAGGGAGCTGCCGCAGCCAAACCGCGCAGCTCCCTTACAGAGCAAAAAAGAAGCTCCAAAATGGAGCTTCTTCTGGCGTCGCGCTCATGATGCCACGAGGTGCCAATGGCGCACTCATGACGTCATTAGCGCCGCGGGACGTGCAGACGCACAGCGTCCGTTACGTCAAGATGGCAGCAGAGTCCGTAACAGGAAGAGGGGCATCTGGAAGAGTCGCCCCTTTTTTAAACTGGGACGTCCTGAGGACGTCCCAAGTGGCGGTTTATAACCCGCCAACCTTTCCTCTACAGACCACAGGATATGTACCACTTAAAGAGGGCCTGAGAGGCTACATATAAACTATGCAATGTCTATAATGCTGACTCAAGAGAAAATGAACAATGAAACTTAAAAACCAGAGAAGATATTAAGAAAGAAAAGAAAAAAAGAAACACTACTCAAAAAATTATTTGATTCCAGTCTTTCAATGGAGAAGGATTCCAGCACAGTTCCTCTTGCAGAAGTAAGAAATCAGGGAGCAAACTCTGGAGTGCCTGAGCATTTATGCTGGAGGTATAGGGCAGGATTCCTCTGCTAAGCTCTACAAGGTTTCACATATGGTTTTATGGAGGTGCAAGACCCATATGTCTGAGTCCGAGACAAAAAGAAGTGGCGACTTGAAATTCTCTGGGGAAGAAAAAGAGAATGGTAGGGTACAACCACTATCACCCAATAAATCACCACTGCTGAAACATCATTTGTATATCAGGCCATATAAACATGCAACCATTTAAGGTGGCTCACTCACAGTTTACAGTATTTATTACACAAATCCTTCTGCTCAGTTAGTAACATATGCTATTATCATTCTCACGAGCGTTGTTCAAATATGACGATTTCAAACATTAAATATTTATGCATTCCTTTTCCATGTATACTTTTTACATGTAAAGATAGGTTGTTATATGAAAGCAATGACAAGATATAAATTGCTGCTCAAATCAATCCAATGCAAGTGAAACAAGTTTCAACATGCAACTTGAGATGGTATGTGTACAGTATCCCAAGTGCTAACAAGCTTCTCTAAGGCATTTTTGATATTTATTTTAACTACAAGTGGCTACATGTATTACTCTAATTCCTTGGGAGCAAGACAGCATTTCAGTCCCATCTTGAATTTCTGTCTAAAGAAGCAGGTTACTGCTTTCACTACATGTGCATTATTATGAACATAGTGGCCAACATCAGTTCTTTGTACAGTACACATTTTACCATTGAGTACTGTGGAGAATTTTATTTGCGAACATATTGTACATTGTTTTCACACAGCTGTGTTTTTAATGTGTGTCTGAAAGGCATCCTTTGGACACAAGGGTCACATGTTAGACAGCTAAAACTAACCGAGTACACAAGTAAGCAGCAACCATTTGTTTTATGAACTAATTTTGTATTTAAAATTGATTTTGGGTACACACAAGGCAAAGAGAAAATCCATAAACATACCAAGTCAAACCAGTAAGAGAACAAAAAACACTAGCAAGGTTCCTTAGATGGTGCTCATGTAGCAGACGAAAAGGAACTGAGGTGGATAAATAGGAACTGGGGGTGGATGGAGCTATCACCTAAAATCTGCCTAGCTATTCTAGAAAGTTCTGAATATGCTCTGAGCAGGTGCAGGAATATCACAGTTATGTGATTCACAGAGACCACAAAGTAGAATAGTTGCAAATGATAAAAATTATTTTCCTCCCGTTTCACCCACAGTTGAAAAATGCTCTTCATTTATTTCTTCTACTGTTATAAGGACGAGAAAAAGTTATTGTTGCGGGATGGGTCATATCAGTATTTGAATGCAAAGTCTGCTCATTTATATAAGCACATCAGAACTTAGAGGCATGCAAGGAACTTAACCAATGGCTATGATGGAGCTACAGGGGCTTTTGAGAGCTACAGTCCAAAAGGTAAGTTTCCTAAGTTTTGAAGTTTACATGAATAAACTGTAAACCCCACAGTTCTGGACTATGAACATGTTGTTAATAGCCTTGAACTTTGGTATGTTTTAGAGGATGAGTGAGCAACCAATTGAGAGCCTGGAAGGTTGCTCCCTCCCCAACTTCTTTTGTTAAAAATATCCTGCCGAGGGGGAGGGGTGCAATTTGCCATTTTTAGAGGGGCTTCTTTAATCCAGTAAATAAACCAGAAGTACACCCTTGGTTTATTTCCTTGTTATAAGACCCAGGGTGTGTGTGATAAAATTGCCTCCAACCATTTTTAGCAAAAGAACATTTAAAAATAATAATCAAAACTGCACTTTTCCAAAGGAAAAAAGGAAACAGGTCTATTTTACAATATAGGAGGCATAATTATGTACCACTGATCTGTATTTTTCTGAGATGATCACTGTAAGATAGGTGATACTGTATGTAATTATGGCCAGACTGCCTGTTAACTCAGATGACTTTAAAAGGAGAGATCATACAGACAATTCAGAGGAGAAATCTATCACTAGTTAACTGTTTGAGGAACCATCACATTCAGACACAGCCTGTTTGATAACAAATAGTAATACACTGAGAGGCAAAAATGTGCAGTAAATGACTGCAACTAATGATTCTTTGCATGGGTAACATGGGATAGGGTCTCTGGGAAGAATCCACATCACCTCAGAGATGCTGGGGATCCCACAGGCTGAAGTAATCAAAAAGCACTCTACACATAAACAGAACGACAGTCTTTCTGAAGAGAATCCTTGGCTTGGTTCACATGTATGCACAAACAGAAAGTGCACGTGCACACACACAACATAAATAGGGAAGCATCAGACCCACAATGGAAACACTACTGTCCATTAAGATTGGCATTCCTTCTAGTACAGTCGGCCCTCGCCTTACGCGGGGATGCGTTCCGGATCCCTCCGCGTAAGGCGAATTCCGCCTATGCTCAAGCCGCATTGGAAACAATGGGGCTCGTGCAAGGCGGCGTGGCAGTGTGGCGGTGCGTGAGGCGCGCGCACCCATTCAGTTGAATGGGACGCGCCACCCCTTCCGCCCTGCACGCGCCCCACGGCTTGAGCCGTAAGCTCAAGTCCGCGCAAAGCATGCCCGCGTATGACGCAGGCGCGCTGTATCAAAATCCTAGGGAATTTAGGGATTTGAATGTAACGACCAGCACCTTGTATTCAGCCTGGAAAAAAATCCCATCGAGTACAGTGTGACTTACTCCCTCATAAAGCTGGAGAGTCTAAATCACTTCTGTAAATCTTCAATGACTTCGATTTTTATTTGATCAATTAATGAATCTTTTGGCTGGAGAAAGAGGATTTGTCCATCTCTGATTATAATGCTCTTAGATAACTTTTCATATGTTAGCTGTTTCCATAATGATGACCTAGCACAATGTCATCACCTAGACAAATCTGAAACTATTACAAATGGAAAGCACTCTAGCCTTTCAAAGCAAAAAAATATATTAGGTCAATTAGCTGCTTTTCTATGGCATTCATAAAAATGCTATTATGATATAATACTATGCTGAAACTGTCTGCATCCCATGATTGCTTACAACATAATATAAGTGCTAGTTCTTAGGATACCGCAATACTGAGCTGTTTTCAAAAATACAAAACAGAAAAAAGCTATTTCCAGAAGCAAAAGTTGTTGCTAATACAATCATCTAAGTGTACAGATCTGACCATCTTTCCTTTGCTATGTTGCCTAAGTAAAGAGTCTGCTAGCTTTTCAAGCACTGTGCATTCACTTACTAAACAGCTTTGTTTTGATTTGTTTTTATTTTGGCAGAGAAACAGATAGGAATTTGCCCAGTCAAATAAAGATGAGGCCTGTGTCTTTCAATGAGGAGTCATGAATTGTTAGTCATTTTCCCCCCTGAATGAAACAGAATCTTAATTGCTCAATTTAGATTTGCATTTTATGCATTTAAGTTAAAAGCTTATTTCTTTCTAAGCTCAATTTGTTCACCCATGGTATTGTATATGGTTCCATTTGTGGTTCAAAAATCAGAGTAAGTAGACTTCTTAATCTTCCAATGTGATATTACTTTTGTAGAGAGTGCAAACATCAATCAAACATTTCCTAAGGGTGTGGGGCATATAGAAGGTTGGGAACCACTGCTGTAGATAGTAAACTGACAGATGAAATTATGATTTTAAAATGTAGCAGATTAATACTTACTTAAGCCAGTTCTTAGAAAGTAGTCAGATGCTCTGCTTTGACCAGCAGATATATCGAGGAGATGTTCAAATAACCAAGAAACAGAAATTGCCATACAAAGATAGAGCTTATGGAGACTTTCTTCATAACATCAATGACATTATACATTTATCCTTACACAAAAGGCTTCAGACAATGGGTTAATTTACTCATGTCCAATACCAAGGCCTCAGAAAAAACAAAAATTGTATGTTAGAATCTTGTTACCCAAATCCTGCTACAATGACTAGGTAGGATTGGTGTCTAATGCTAAGCAACTCCTGTCTTTGCATTCATCTCCCAGAGTTCATACACTTACATCAATAGAACATGCAAGTCTTTATCTCTTAGATCACCTGTCTACACACAATGTCACTACGTGGCAAAAAGTATCTACCAAGTATAGTAGGACCTTGGTAGTGGCTGAGTTTGGTTTCAGAAACCCATGCCAATGCCAAAATCTGTGGATGCTCAAGCCCCATTACATACAATGGTGTAGTAAAATGATGCCCTTTACATAAAATGGCAAAATTAAGTTTTGCTTTTTCTAATTATATGTATGTGTGTGTGTGTGTGTGTGTGTATGCAAGCTGTGGACAGTTGAATCCATAAAGAGGCTGTGGATATGGAGGCCGACTGCATCACTGTACTAGTACCTAGTAAAGCTAATGAAACACAGATGTTGATGTACATCAAGTTGTCTCCTGTTAGTCTTGCATAATGATTGCTTTATTGTCCTGCTATACTTTCAGCAGTAATTTAATGTTTTTATATTATTATTATTAAGCTTTGTTTATATAGCACTGCAAATTTACACAGCACTGTACATACAAACCTTTTAATAAGACAGTTCCCTGCCCTCAGGCTTACAATCTAAAAAGACACAACACAAAATGAGAAGGGAATGGTGGTAGGGAAGGGGATCAGATCCAACATTTCTTCTCTCCCTCTGAGGCCTGGACCAAGGCAGATGGACAGGAGGGAGGGCTCTTCTTAGTAGTCCAGGCCAGTCCCGATGGAGCTGGGCCAGCATCTGGTGGTTTCTATTACTAGACACTTCAAGGAGTTTCACATGGGGGAGGGGGGGGTTCTATAAATATTAATAGAAAAGACTGTCTTGACTAAAGATCTATTTAAGAGGAAGAAATGCAATTTAGAAAAGTTTTCTCTGCAATATGAGATGATCTAGCATTCTTAAAAAGTGTAACTCTTAAGTAATTCCTCAAAAGCAAAGTTTTTAGATGTATGTGACATATACAAGCATAATGCTGTTGGAAGATGAAGCACCAATAAATGCCAAAGTACAACAACATTTCCATCAGATCTTAAGGTGAAGCATCAGCATGAAACATCTGGAGCCCTAATTCTGATTTTAATACAGAAGAAGGAAAAGCAGAGTACAGTACTGTAGTACTCTGGATCAATTCAAATTGCTGAAAGTCATGCTAACTATGCATGAGGATATTCAGGTGCTCCTGTACGTAAATTGTGTTTATATGATGTATGAAACATGTAAACTCACTAGTAACAGTGGCTGTGGGTCTTCCACCACCAGCAGTATCTTTTCCTTTATGCAATAAAAATAGTTCAAATTTGTTCTGAATACAGCCACTTTTCTGGGGAATATGTTTTGCCATCCTATGTTGCCTTGTTGCTTTTGTTCCTCTCCCACGCTGGTTACATTTTAACCTCATTAGCAAAGTCCTGTCCCCTCGTTCCCTTAGCCACAGTTTGGACACACTTTCTGGCCAACCTCTTGTTGGCTGTGCTGAGCAGGTGAATGCATGGCCCTCCATGCCACATATGCAATCATGTGGAATCACAGGAGCAGCATCTCCTAGTTCTTCCCAATCACACAGCCTCTCCTTCCCTCATGAGAACCTAGCATGATGAAACTTTGCCTCTTTTTGAATAGGAAAGCTGAGCAACTGTACATCTGATGGTCTGGCCAGATCTAACTCTTTCTCAAAATCTTCAGGAGAGGAGAGGGAAGGTTGCATGAACTGCAAAGGTGACTGTGGGCATGCACACATTCCCTTATTTCTGAGGCAGGAGAAGTGGTGTGTTTCTTGCAGAGGAGATTTGCTGTTGTGATTAAAGTTTTCTCTGTTTGATGCTGAAATGAAGATATCAGTGCACAAAATCCCTTTCACTTTTTCCTTTCTGTGTCTTTCTTTCCAGTGAGAGGAGGGGGGCAGAAGGGAAAGGGGCTATTCTGAAACAGTTATGAGTTTGTACAGGCCTCCTTTCTCATGGATTTTTCTTTTTGTCCTTTCTCAGTTGTCTGTATAGAGCAGGGAGGGGGGGGGGAGAGAAGAGTGTTTTCTACATATTTAAATTTTTTAATATTGATATAATTTATCATGGTTAAAAACAATGATCCAGCCTGACTAAACAGGGAAAGAATATAAATAAAAAGATTAAAAGGAAAGCAAAAAACAAAAAGAAAAACCCACCTATGTGACTGATTAAGAATTAAAGGACTATCCAAATGTGCAAGTGGTTGAATAGTGGAATCCAGTCTTTTTTTAGCTTGCAAATACAAGTCTGAACATTAGATGGCACTAAGTCAACTGAGGAAGAAAACTAGCATGCTGAGTAAACTGAGGGTCAAAAGAGCAGATCATGGGTTGAAAGTGTGGTACATGGCTATAATTTAGATATGTTGAAACAGCAGAACAGCTGAAAAGCAGGGGAATGGCTATAATTTAAAGTAACCTACTAGTATGATGTTGCAGGCTCCTCTGCTAATTCATCACAAACTTCTCAGGTTAATTCCTTTCTTCGTTGCTGTTACTAGGGGGTTTCTGTATGCCATCCTCTAAGTCAGTGGTTTTCAACCTGTGGGTTGCGAGCCCTTTGGGGGGTCGAAGGACCCTTTCACAGGGGTCACCTAAGACTATTGGAAAACACATATTTCCGATAGTCTTAGGAATCGAGACACCACTCCTGTGTGGTTGGGGGTCACCAAAACATGACGAACTGTATTAAAGGGTTGTGGCATTAGGAAGGTTGAGAACCACTGTTCTAAGTACATTGTTCTACAAATTCCACTGTGTGCATGAAGAGTCACTTTCATTTGTAATAACATCTAAACCAAATGAAGCCAAGGGCTTTAGAGACCCACATTTACAGAGAGCAATTTTATGGGGCTAATGTTTGAGTGACTACGTTTAATTTCTTCAGAAATAAAAGGTGGTTATAGTGAACAGAAAGTGAAAGCAAAATTGGACATAAACAGCACATATGCCAGGCCTAATAGTGAGTTGATGTGTGAGCTGGAAGAAAGTTGGAAGGAAAAGCTGAACTGAACCACTGGAAAGAGAGCTGGAATTACAACTAGAGCTGAAGGAGAAGTAGAGAAGAAAGAAGTCATGGCAGAGAAGGCCAACAAGAAAGAATCAAAGAAAAGAATCAGAAGCAGAAAAATCATCTGATTGTGAGTCTTGGTCTGAGGGAGAAGAGTTTCCAATAACCCTCTGCAAAGAACTGCTTACCTGAAACCTGAGAGGTAGACAACAGGAGATGCATAAAACCTGTATTCCTTAGCAGCTATGACTAGATAAACTTCGAGACATTTGTTTGTTCATTCTTTGTTCTCCCTATTTCTTAACAGGAGTTGCTGTAACTTGAATCAACTATTTTGGAAACATTTTGGAACATAATTGTGAACTATTAACAAAGGAAAACTTGTTTTATTGTTTTACCTTAGAGTAAAAACCTTTAAAAAGTTATTATTGCTATGGTTTGCAATTACTAGTTGCCCAATCCAAATCTAAGGTCTTGCCACTCTACCTAAAAGAGAAATTATTTGTGAACTATCAAGGTTAGGATTGGGTAGTGGAAGAAAACTACCATATATACTCGACTATAATTCGAAAAATTTATGCCCCAAAATGGATTCCAAAATCATGGGTAGACTTATATATGGGCAATACGTCACTACTGCTTATAAAATTCCTAAAAAAAGTGCCCACCTTCCTCTGTAGCCAGGGATCTTTAAACAGCTTCTCGTTTGAGTCCCAGCACAGTCTCCTCTCTCTCTCTCATCCCTCAGCCTTCCCTCGCAGCCAGTGCTAAGAAACAGCTGCTGAGGCAAGAGACACAGAGAGAGAGAGAGAGAGAGAGAGAGAGAGAGTATGCCCAGGCTTGGACCCCATTTTGCAAGCCATGAGCCTTGGAAATCCTGCGGTTAAGAATAGAGAGAGGTTTGTACCCTGTTTTGCAAGCCATGAGCCTGGAAATGCTGGGGTTAATGGCAGAAAGAAAGAGAGAGGTTTGTACCCTGTTTTACCAGCCATGAGCCCTGGAAATGCTGGTGGTAAATGGAAGTGTGTGTGTCTGTGTGTGCCCAGGCTTGTTTCCTCATTTTCCATGCTGAGACTGTGATCCTTGGGAGAGGTCCAGTGAGGGAGATGTAGGGAGGGAAGTGGTGCTTTGATTCCCCATTTAGATCTTTTGTAACATACCCCAGTGTTTGACCCTTGGCTTATCCACAAGACATGTCAAAATCCATGATTTTGGCCCCTCGATTTATACATGAGGTTGACTTATACACATTTATATACAGTAACTGGTGGTGGTGGCTGATTACAAGAAAGACTTGTGCACCTTCAAGACATTTCTGCCTTATAGCAACCCTAAGGCAAACCTCTAATGGGATTTTCTTGACATGATTTGTTCAGAGGGCCTTTGCCTTCCTCTGAGGTTGAGAGAATGTGATTTGCCCAAGATCACCCAATGGATTTCCATGGTTGAAAAGGGACTCAAACCTTGGTCTTCAGAGTCATAGTATAATGATCAAATCACTACACCACACTAGCTCTGCAGTGAAAGTAACTGTATTATTGCAGAGAGAAATGCAAATATTGTTTTTTGCCAAGATACCTCTATCACACAAGACAGGGTGATGGTAGTTCATGACAAAACATCCAGAAAAATTCACCCTAAAAAGGTTTTCCTTTTTTTCCTGACCCTCCCAAAAATAGATTAGAGTATTTTTAAAATTATATATAAAATACTAAACAATGTGTTTACATGTTTACTGCCCCAAAATCATTTCTAAATACTATGTGAAAGGAAGACTTCTTTAAAAGATTAGATGTTACTTTCATTTGATTTAAATCATGCCTTTCTCCTAAAATTGGGACTTAAAGCACTTGTGACTAGACTGCCTACAGACAGTACCAAATCATTATCCTTTTTGGTCTTTATTTACCTTTCTCAGTTCATTTTATGAAAATGATTGCATTAAGTCTGCTTGATACTGTAGAGAACTAGTGGAGACAGTTCTGTGCCTTTTTTTCCCCCTAAGGGAGAAGATGAAAGAGAAGCGATTAATCAAGGTGTATCTCTTCTATAATGGACGCAATGGCTCAGTAGTTAAGATGCTGACTCTGATAAGCGCAAGGTCGGCAGTTCAAGACCCAAGTGCCACTGTGACAGAGTGAGCTCCTGTCATTAGTCCGAGCTTCTGACAACCAAGCAGTTTGAAAGCATGTGAAAGTGCAAGTAGATAAATAGACACCACTCGGGCGGAAGGGCAACAGCACTCCCTGCAGCCATGATGGCCACATGATGACAGAGTCGTCTTTGACAACACTGACTCCCTCGAGTTAGCAATGGCAATGAACACCGCCCCTCTACAGTCAGATATGACTAGACAAATTTCTCAAAGGGGAAACTTTTATCTTTACCTATAGCCCTTCTGTAAGCTGGATAAAAGAGCCACTGTCTTTAATGTATGATTTAAAAGACAATATAAAAGCAAATAAATAAAAATGTAAATGCAAAAAAATGGGTTCGAGGAGAGAATCTGAACTAGTAAGTATGAGTCTTCCAGGAGGCAGACAATCAGATTTATGTATTTTAGGAACTGCAGCAGGGAGAAATGGAAGATACTCCACTTAAGTAGAAAAAAAAGGAAACGCATATAGGATGGGGGACACCTGGCTTAACGAGACTACATGTGAAAAGGATCTAGGGGTCTAGGAGTCCTAGTAGACCACAAGTTGAACAATGCAATGCTAGGCTGCATCAATAGAAATATCGTGTCTAGATCAAGGGAAGTATAGTTCCACTCTATTCTGCTTTGGTCAGGCCTCACCTGGAATACTGTGCCCAGTTCTGGGCACCACAATTCAAAAAAGATGTTGACAAGCTGGAGCGTGTTCAAAGGAGGGCGACTAAATTGGTGGGATTGTGTGTTCCTGTGAGGCAAGAGGCTATGCTGATGGAGCAGTACTGCTGGTAGGGTTTCCCATGTCAGACAGGTATTTGATGAGAAGTCAGAATAAATATGCCAAACAGCTACTGGGCTGCAGCAGTAATGGAGGGGAACACTAGCAGAAGATATCACAGAGATAATGGCAGTGACATCATAGCTAACACTTGTTAGTAGCAGAGGCACAAGTAAACCTCCTTTTGAAGATCTTTTACCATAAAAACCTCTATGAGATCATTCAAAACGAAACAAGAAATAGTGTCAGAAGATAAGACTGCCCGGCTGTCGCATATAAGCGAAGTAATGCTCAAAATTCTGCAGGAAAGACTGGCCATATATGGAGCAAGATATAATAATAATAATAATAATTGTTTTATTTATATACCGCTATTCCAAAGATCATAGCGGTGAACAGCATCCCAGAGTTGCAAGATGGATTTGGGAAAGGAAGAAGAACTAGGAATCATATTGCAAACATATGTTGGATAGTGGAACACACTAAATATTTTCAAAAAGATTACAGATTATAGCTAAATTTTTGACTGTATAGATCATTAAAAACTTTGGATCAAAATGAGTGTACCACAACATTTGATTGTCCTGATGGGCAACTTTCATTTCAGGACAAGAGGCTACCATGAGGACAAAATATGGAGAAACTGAACGATTTTCAGTTGGCAAGTGGGTCAGACAAGACTGCATTTTATCACCATACCTTTAATTTTTATAATGTTTAACTTATATTCTGAACATATCATACATAAAACAAGATTCAGCTCAGAGCATGGAGGCACAAGAATTGGAGGAAGGAGAATCAACAATTAAGATATGCAGAGGACACTATGGTCTTAATAGAAAATAGTAAAGGCTTGGAACAATAACCAAAAAAAAAATCAAGGAAGAGAGTGCAAAGACAGGTCTACAGCTGGATATTAAGAAAACAAAAATAATGTCCACAGATGATTTACATAATTTTAAAGCAGACAATGAAGATATTTAAATAATTAAAGATTTTCCATACCTTGGCTCAGTCATTAATCAGAATGGAGATAGCAGTCAAAAAAATCACAAGATCAGGGCGAAGAAAGGGAACTATGAAGGAACTAGACAAGATCCTGAAGTGACAAGATATATCATTGAATATTAAAGTTAAGATTGTTCATGGCATCGTATTTCCCATTTCTATGCATGACTGTGAAAGCTGGACAGTGACGAAAGCTGATAGCAAGAAAATCAACTCATCAGAAATGTGGTGCTGGAGAAGTTTTATGGATGCCATGCACTGCTAAAAAGACAAATAAATGGGCCCCAGGGTAAAATCAAATCTTCTTCAGTGTCATTCTCCTAGGAAGCACAGGAGGGAAGATTTGTAGACCATTGTCAGATGTGAAGGAGGTGTTGCAGCAGGGGCCTGGGAGCAAAGTGGAGGTATTCTGGCACCAAGGCGGGAAAAGGAGGTACAGGCATCTACTCCCTATTTGTTCCTGTTCAGTCACTGTAAAAGTGTTACTATAAAACTAATAGTATTTGTTTTGAAAATGATATAGTTTCTTATCAGAACAAGAAAAAGACAAAAATTATGGTTCCACAAGTTATGGCAGAGGTGAGAACAAGCGACTATACAGAGCGCAAAAAAAGAGAAAGTACAGTCGGTCCTCTATATCCATGGATTCTTTATCCATGGATTCAAGTATCCACACCTTGATATATATGTATATATTCCAATAAGCAAACCTTGATTTTGCCATTTTATATAAGGGACACTATTTTACTATCCACTGTATAAAATGAGACTTGAACGTCTACGAATTTTGTTATCCACGGTGGGTTCCGCAATCAAACCCAGCAGATACCAAGGGCCCACTGTATGATGAAAATTACTTCACCAAAAGGTTTCACAGAAACTATAATTAACAGTGAAGAAATTCCACAGTGTGCCATTATAAAACGTTAAAATATGAATATAAACAAACGTAAGAACAAAAATATACACACTACACAAACACAATATTTTTATTCATATATTACATCAATGGGGAATGCATCATCTGGATGTAGATGCAAAGGGAGCCACAGGGATAAAAAGACTGAGAATCACTTATCTAGAGGAAGACAAATAGACTCATCTAGGGTAATGGCATGTAGTATTAAGAAAATAAGGGACCCTCCAAAGTCACATGTACTGCCTTCTCTGTGTTAGGGACTGTTGTGATAACGAAGACTGGGCAGCCCATTCAATATGAAACAGACATCAGCATTCTCAATTGCAAAGAGGAACCATTGTATTTCTCTTACAACAAGAGATTAGTGGGTAAACTGACCCTTTTAACATTCATAGTTTGCTCATCAAATTACGAATCAAGTGTTTAAAATCTTCTGCTATTACAACATTTTGAAGAACCTTGAAATTTTTGCATATGTGCACCCATGAGAGTACACCTTCAAAGCATAGCCCACATAATATGATATTCTTTTTAACACTGAGTATCGTGGCATTATGTGTCATGATACATCTCTGACTGGATGTAATTACATGCGCAACATGGAATCATACACAGACAAAGCAGCTAAGGCAGCAAAAAAGAGGGAAAAAACAAAAATGCCTGTTCACTGGACACAGCATGGGGCTTACAATAGCAAGGAAGAGATGGTGGAGTTTGGCTGCTTAGTCATATTAACCACAGAAGCTATGCAAATTATCTGTGAACTACTCTCTGTTTCAATTATTAATTATTTAATTGTGTATTAAATAGTAAAATTGACTGGATGAAAATGATAATTTCTTATACATTTGAGAAATATGAACCTACTGGATTCCATTTATTAATTCCATGTTTTGGTGGCTTCAATACTTACAGCTGAGAAATTAAAAATAGGGTGAGAAAAGGACATTCCCTTGCACCAGCATTAGCTCAATTCATACAACCTGTATTGTCGTCTCCACAGAAAGCACTTTGCTCAGTATCCTCTTGCAGAGTCCTACTACAGCCCTTCTTCCTCTTCCTTCACACAGAAAGACCACCTTCCACATAAAAGTGTCCATGCACATGTAGAAATATTTCTCTCCAGGTTCTTCTCTGTTTTTTATTTCTTCAGAGAAAAAGCTGGCTTAACTGAGACAACTGGTCTTGCTGCTTGTGACAATATAATTATTCATCTGAATTGTTGAATCCCAGCTTCTCCCTAGATCCCTGTTCTGGCAACCATCAGCAGGGAGCTAGACAGAATGAATTATAGATGCTAACGTAGAATATGTCCTGATACTTCATTTGTATCCGTCAGAGCAGCCTTATATAGAACTCTTAACAACCTACAAAAGCTATGTGTAATGACTGCAAGAAGGTCAAGTTAACTGTTTCCCATTTGAAGTAACAGACTGTAGAACCCCTACTGATTTTTGGTAGCAAAAACTGAGTACCATAAGTAATGGGCAACATGAACTACTACTGCTCTTTTGAATATATAGTGCAAAGAAAGCAAAATTTAGACAGTTTCAGTTTGCATTACTGAACTGACTTGCAATGGAATTGAATAAAATACCAAACAAAATATTGCAACAGAAAACAACCAATAAAAACTAGTTAGAAAATAAAACTGCACTTTAAAGAAAACCTTCGCACATCTTTTTGTAATCCTACAGCAACTTGCCAGTTTTGAAATTAAGGCAGAGTGTCACACTTTTCTTAGAATCTTAACCTTTCACTTAATGGAATATGTGAGGAAATTCAGTCTTCACATGTTTCTGATGAGCATGGTCTGACACAACACAGACATCTATTCAAAGACATCTCTCAGAAGCAAACCTCAAGTAGACAGGTAGGCTCAAACAAAACATTAAAAAGCAAGATTACAGCTATGCCACTTAACTTTCCCCCCACAAAACAGCACCCTGTAATCCCAATTCAAACTGTCACAGTTTAGCCCTCATCAGAGCAAGGACCATGTGGTTGTCTTATGCTGTGAAATATTTGCTGTTATTTGCTATCAATTCAACTTCGATTTACAATGAGTCTATGAATAAGACCTCCATGGGCTCTGGTCATTAACTGCTCTGCTCAGGTGTTGCAAACTCAGGGCTGTGGCTTCTTTGATTAAATCAATCCACCAGCACAGATGAGAGGAATTCACAAAACCTACACACAATGGTTTCCTTGAAACCCTTTCCATCCTATTAATTTATTTATGACCCAACTGTTCCTCAGTGCTGAGACTCAAAGTGACCTACAAAATAGTATTACAAATACAAACACATGTGCCTAAAACATACAAAAATAATGAATAAAACAGTATTAAATTGCAAACAGAATTAAAGTTGAAAGGAGAGAGACCTGGGTACCATCAGAACACTGATGGCATTAAATCTCCAAACATGAGATGCTCTCTCCCAGTAGTTTCATGTCTGTGTTAACCAACATGGGGGACAAAACTGAACCAGTTGGGGCACCCCAGGCAAAGAAGCTGAACAAGAGTCTGCCAAGCACAACCTCCTGGGCTCATCCTTCCAGAAATGAATGAGAATACTATACAACCATGTCCCCAACTCCCTTGAGCAAGGCAGCTCATAAGGATACCATGGCTCATGATGTCAAAAGCCATCATAACCAAGAGACACACACTTCCCCTGTCTAGGTCTTGATGAAGGCCATGCAGCAAGGCAAACCAGACACATTGTATGTCATAACTGTGTCTGAAGCCAGACTGAAATAGGTTTAAATAACCCATCTTGTCCAAGAACCTGGGAGTCAAGAAGTCACCACACATTCTAGTACCTTGTCCTGAAAGGGAGTATTGGACACAGGTGTGGGAACCAAGGAATCCTTTTTAAAACAAGCATCTCAAAACTGCCCCATTTAACGATGTTAGAACCCTGCCTTGCTAGAAGGAGACATTAGGCCTTCCTATGAATCAGCTCTCCTTAGGCGGTCACTTTAATAAGCCAGGAAAGGTAAAGATCTAGCACACACAGTGACTCTTGCATCTCCAACAACTCTGCCCACATCCTTGGACACTGCAAGCTGAGAAGTATCCACTAACACTGGAAAAGCTGCACCCAAAGTTACATCTACTAGAATTAACTATAGCATCTGGGTCAGTGATTTCATCTGCAAAGTGCTTAGCAAAATTGTTCACATCAGGATGGTGAGTGATCTAGATTCTGCTCTTGTGGGTTGAGGTATAAGAGACCCTAACCTCCTGAACAACTCCACTGGATGGCTTTTTGTAGGAGCAAACAGTGACAAAGTAAAAAACATTTTGATGCCTGCACTGTCATGGGAGCACTGTAAACAGCCTCTAGTGTGTGTTTGATCTTTCTTGCTCATTTCATTGCCACCAATTTCCTACTAAACTGGGAAGCTCATTTAGTTCACTCTTGTGAGAAAGAATACCCAGGATCATTACGGAAGTCACTCATATTTTCAGTAGAATTGCCTGCTTTGGTAGAAAAGCCACCAAAGGCCATCAGGAAATCTATCTGCCTCTTAGGGTAAACCTTCTTGATTGGTTCTCTATCCTTCCAGGGGTTCTGGGTCCCAGTGACCAAGTAATGATCTGTCTGTGACAACAGAACTTTACAGAAATTGGTCCACATTAAGATTATCATTATCCTCCAATGAAGAAAACAAAGCCCATAATACACCCAGCAGCTTGAATGGGATTCATGAGAGAGACTCATGCTTGTCATGACAGCTATGAAGCCCTGAACCATTTCTGATAAGGCAGCTTATTCATGGATGCTGGCCTTCTAGCACTAAAAACCAAAGGAACTCCAGCACCAACTCCAGAACTACCGCAGGTAACACAAGAAAGAAGATTGTTGAGCAGCAAGTGGCACATCAACAAAAGCTCTATTCTGCCCTGGGTACTCATCTTCAAATACATGCATGGAGAGTCAACAGAATGGTAGGCAGGGCATCTGGTAACAAGAACAGAATCATGAAAGGCCACTGTGACTCCCATTCTCCCAGGTCTTGTTTGTTGCTCCACAGAGTACTCTGGTGGGCAAATCCCCCAGCATCATCCAGTGAGGCCTCTGATACAAGGTAGGTCAGCATACTCATCTAGGATCAAAGAGCTGTTTTTTGACAGTCACTGACTTGACATTCACCAGCAGCATTTTCAACAAAAAGGAACTACTGGTATGGCTATCCAGACTATCTGAACCAGTGTATAGTCTGGGGACAACCAATACCCTATTTTGGGGACAACCAATACTCTTTCTCAAAGTAATTTCACTGTCCTCTTTTGCCATATCTTCTTCTGCCCTGTACTACTGGAATGGCTGCTCCATGTGCCCCACTATATCCCCACTGCTTTTGAAAACACATGAGCAGTAAACAATACTATCCTTTTTAGTGAAAAACTCTACTCCAGCAAGCCGGTGGTAAAATGCAGGAAGCCCTCCTCCTTTCTAAGAAACAAGGAAGCAGGCCCTCCTCCTCTTATTCCCCCAAAAAGGTAACAGCCACAAATGGTAAACTCACTCCCACTAGAGTCTGGTTTAGAGTCTCTCCTAGCCCAGAGAGATAGCACTGTACAGCTGGGTGTGGGTGGTAGTTCCTACCGAAACTGGAAGCTCAGAGCCTTAGCCCTGTAAAGAGATAGCAAGCACTTACAGATGGTTCCAGGAGGGTCATTAATATGAAATATGATATGATACGTTACATTTCTAAACCAACTCAAATTTTCAAAATATAAACTACTGTGGTTCTATACAGTGAGCTAGGATCTTATTTTAGCAATCCTGTCTCATGGCAATGTCTTCTTATTCTGACATTACAGTGGACCCTTGGTATCCATTGGGGTTTGGTTCCAAAACTCCTATGAATACCAAAATCCATGGATGTGCTAGTCCCATAAAATGCAGTGGTGTAGTAAAATTGTGTCCTTTATATAAAATGAGAAAATCAAAGTTTGCTTTTTGAAATTTACATTTGTAAAAAATATTTTAAAGCTGTGAATAGTTGAATCCATGGATAAGGAGGGCTAACTGTATTTACTCTATCCACAGCTACTTACTACGCCAAACATTTCAGAGCTACACTGAGAGACATGTATGTACTATGTACTATTCTTTATGTACTATTCTTCTCTTTCAAGGATTTGTTTGTTCCTGCAACATAACCAGAATATGCTGTACTAGAATGATGAACATTTGGTCCTTCAGATGTTTTGGAGTTCACTTTCTAAAGGCATAAACCAGCATATCCCATGGTAAGGGAATGTGGCAGCATAACACAACCATGATTTTCCACGCCCTGGGAAATTCTGCCTGTATCTCATAATCTCAAATCCCAATCACAAAATCTATGTACATAATACATACAAGTGTATCCTAACAGAGGGGCGAAACAGGCTGGCATAAGTGCCTGCTTTGGGGTGGCATGGGGGCGTAGCGTTTAGATGCCCACCCTGATGCCACCCCAAGCCAGGGTCACACCACCTGCCTGATCAGAGGACAGCATTGCATTCAGACACTGCATGCTACAGGAGTGCAGAAGAGCTGCTGCCTCAGTGGAAAGGGAGGCTTTTTTCCACCCCAAAAAGGAGCACAATTTTGCCACTCCTTTTTGGGCTGGAAAAACACTGGATTGGGGCCAATGCATGCAGTTGCCGCAGCCCTGATCCAGCACTCAAAGGGGCGGCATCAAGCAGCCCCTTTAGGGCCATCTATACCGGCCCAGAATCCCCCAAACTACCATGCAAATATGCACTATATTTTCCCCTGATTAACTTTTCCAGTGAGAAACCTCCACCAGCATTCTCTCTATATATCTTTACACTTGCTAATAGGCCACAATCATCCCAATCACAGACATGCTGGCCCAACTAGTGTCCTTCTTCCACTGTTTCTCACCCCATACTGTGAGTACAGCCACAAGCACTTTTGCATGTTTAAACAAGATTATTACACTGTCTTCCACTACTCATAAACATAATTATTAAGCACTTGCCTACCTCTGATATAGAATAACTGCTATGCTATGGTACTGCATTTGTTCACTAATATCTCCCCATTTTTCAGAATATTTTACTGAGTTCAAGGTTAACAATTAAAAATCACCACTCTGTACAAAGAAGTACACTGAGCAGTTGTGGGAAGGAAATTCAGTCTTTTATCAGTCCAAAGCATTGGTACTGCATGCCTAAGGAGGAGTTCCTTCTCCTCCTGTACTGTGCAATGTGCCAAAGATAGAAGTATAGTGGGCTAATCTTGAGCCTGCAGAGTAACTACGGTCAATTTATTCAGCACATTCATTTCCCTCAGCACTCCCCTTTAGTTATTCAACTCTATCCTGGTCAACAGTGAGGGTAGGTGGATAAAAAGCCCGATGGTACGTATCTGCCCTGTCTTTGAGTGTGTTCATTTTCATGCTGCCAATACAACCAATCAGCCCACTTGTCATAAGCAAAGATCAGAACAGAGCTTCTTTGCAAAAGAATAGCCCTCTATTACCAACCACCTTGTTCCTTTGACAGTTTGGTCATGTGCATAAAAAAGACCTTGTTAGGCTTTTTGGCAGGATGTGTTTTTTGTTGTTGAAGGAACATATTGTCCAAGGCCTTTTTTAGAATTTACCTGCTTGACTTCAGATGAATTGACCCCAAGGTGAAACTTCGCTCCACAGTTCCCTGGAAATCTAAATGGTAAACTGAGGGAATCAAAATCAATCAAAATTACATGCAGCCATTCCTTCAGGGGAAGAACACTCCAAATTGTGTGCAACAGATTGTTTTTCTTACTGTTCCTTCCTGCATCTCCCGCAGAGTGCTAAGACACCAGATCAAAATCATGGGAAGCTACTGTGGAGAATGCCCTTAAAATACTTAATGAAAAACATAATCCACTGTGCCAACAAACATTTACACAGTAAAACACAGAGTTCTTTTTACCAGTTTTCCGTGCCTATAATGCAGATAAAGCTGTGTATTAGATATCAACAATCATGGCTCTCTTCAGCACATCCTGCCTCTGGGGGAGGGGTACCATCTGCCCCCACTATTGCTGCCAAACTAGTGGCAAAAGAAACACTTGGAGGAAGTAGAAACTGAGCAGGAGTTGGCTTAACCATCTTTCCAAATTAAACTAACTGCTGATCTGCCTAATAAATACCTGGGGATAAAAGTTATTCCTAACCCAACAGTTATCCTGTAGTTGAAAGACATATGGCTTCATGGAAGCTGGAAGTGCCCCTCCATAGATCACAGCACATGCAACCCTTATTAATCCTAAAAAATGTGAAGGAAGCAACTTTTAACTGTTTGGGTCCTCAGTTGTGGGTGAAGCAGGAATGAAGACCCATTTCCATCACAGCAAATGCAGAGCCAGTCTGAAATGTAAGGCCAACAGCATTAATTACAGTTGGCCCTCCGCATTTGTGGCTTAGATTAGTATGTTCTCTCTAGGAATTTCTAGGTCCTCTGGCATAACTCTGCTGGAAACTGACCACAGAGTTGCACTGGAAGACTTGGAGATTACTAGAGAAAACACTTCTCTAGGCATCATTCTAGGATCAACTTCTGGCAGATGTCAGCCACAGAGTTGCCCCTGACATTCTTAGAGAGGTATTCTCTCAGGTAAAAACAGTGTTGTTGTTGTTTTAATGTGCAGTTTTTCCACTTTCACAGGGGTCCTGTGCCCCAAACCCCAACAAATATGGAGAACCAACTGTACAGCAGTTCCACGTACTTCACATTTGGAGAAAACAGGTGACGGTACTCTGTGTCTTATACTCTTACGTCAGGAAGGAAAGTGGGGAGTGAACTATTTTGCAAACCTGTCAGTCAATGAAGAGTGGAGAAGTCTCCCAGCATGGATGGGTATTGGTTAAAGTGAAATATGAAAAACCAAAGGGTGCTTTGTTCTGGGACTTGACCCACCCCAAAACAGAGCAATGAGAGGGACAATTGCACAGGTGCATCCATAGTGATCTGTAGCAGCAAACACAAACAGCGCTCTGGCACCTGAGAAGACTAATGAATTCATAGTGGCATAGGCTTTCTTAGCCTCAAGCAACCCAAGAGGGTGGGGTGGGTGGTCAGGCAACAGGTGCTTCACCAGGTAAGAGGCTCCCCAGGTGGGAGGGTGGATACGTCCATGCGCACACACCTGGCAGGGACCCAGGCTGTGCGTCTGGGAAAGAGGCAAGCAAAGCCAAAACGCCACCCATGGCAAGAGGTAACAGGTGTGCCCCATGTAGGTGTGCCCCACAAATGAAGACAGAAGCCACCTCTGGGTTTGGAGGTGGGCTTTTTTTAGTGTGTGACAATTTCACCTTTGCATACAGTTGCAGAGAGATCTTGTGGCACCTCTGAGACTAACTTGAAAACAGAAACTGGCAGCATGAGCTTTCCTAGACTAAATGCATCGTAGATTTAAATGCACCTGAGGAAGTAGTCTGAAGGGTATAAAAGCTCATGCTGCCAAGCTCTTTCTTTCAGAGAGTCTCAAAGGGGCTACAAGATCTCTCTCTACGTTGTTATTATTATTATTACATCTAAATACATCTGAGGAAGTAGACTGAAGTCTAGGAAAGCTCATGCTGCCAAGGGGCCACAAGACCTCTCTCTACATCATCATCATCACCATTATATCCAAATGCAAGTAGGCTGGAGGTCATGCTCTGGGCCCACAACAAACTCCAACTCCCAGAATTCCATAGCCTTGAGCCAAGGCAAAGAGTTAAAGCGGCGCCAAAGCGGGTTATTTCTCCAGTGTGGATGCAGCCTGAGTGTACTTCATGCGGGTCACATGCAATTCAAGGGAAATGGAGGGGGCTTTTGCAGTGCCCAGGACTTAATGGGTTGGGTAGGGCCTTAAACCGAGCAGCTCCAAAGCCCTGCGAAGGAGAAGGAGGGAGAAAAGGCCAAGCAGCGGGCGAGGGAAGGGGGAAAGGGCCTGGCAGGGGCGGCCAAGGACTCACCTGAGCCACAGGCGCCGAAAGAAAGGAGGCAAACGCCGCGGAGAAACGCTCCTGTTGCCGCCGCTCTCATTCAGCACCTTTCAGCCAAAGAGGAGGAGGAGCAGCAAGAGGGACGTCCGCACTCACTGAGAGCTGCTCACAAAATGGGAGGGGAAAGAGGAAAGCAACGCTGGCGCATGCGCACACGCCTCGCGCCTGGAATTCAGCTTGATTGGAAGGGGGGGAAAAGGAGAGCGAGGGGCCGCGCAGGCGCACTGAAAAGGAGGCGGAGCCTCAGGGAAGGAGGAGGAGTCACACACACACCACAGCTCTCATGGAAAGGGAACAAGCGCCAGCTTGTAGACCGCAGCACGAGAAACGAGGGGAACGGGTCGTGATTGGGCGATGCTGGCTCCGCCCCTTTCCTGTCACGCCCCGCCCCTCTCCAAATAGATGAGCCGTTTAACGGACCTAACGGTGACTCCTGCTGCCACTCACTGCGCGCGCCAGGCGCCTGATGATTGGCAGCTCTCGTTGGGAAAGGGGCGGGGCGCGCGGGAAAGCTTATATCACAGTTGTGTGTGTGGTAAAAAACAAAAACATGTATAAATGTATAAAGCACTACTTCGCAAAGGTTTAGAGTCACATCCCTCTAAATAAATAAGTAAATGCATCTGAGGAAGTAGACTGAAGTCTACAAAAGCCCCTGCTGCCCCTTTCTTGCTTTCATTTAGTCCCAAAGGTGCAACAAAACCTCTCCAAGTACTGAAAACACACTGCATAAGTAATCCAGTTTGAGACTGCTTTAACAGCCCTGGCTCAGCGCTAGAGAATCCTGGGAACTGTAGTTTATAGAGCTATCTGTCAGAGAAGGCTAAATGTCTGACAGAACTACAATTCCCAGAATTCCCTAGCACTGAGCCAGAGCATTGAAAGTGGTCTCAAACTGGATTATTTCTGTAGTCTAATTGTGTGTGTCTAGCTGAGTAAGATGTATCTTCATAACATTGCCCATATAGGGTTGCCATAATTGTCCACTATTACCAGGGATAAAATGTGGAACAAATTCGAGACCAAACTGTAGGACAACTGCACAAAACTCAGCCCAAAATGTAGGACATTTAAGAAAAATGGAGGACCTTAAATGTCCTACATTTTGGGCTGAGTTTTGTCCTGCAGTTGTCCTATAGTTTGGTCTTGAATTTGTCCTACATTTTGTCCCTGGTAAAAGTGGACAATTATGGCAAACCTATAATATATGGACATGATATAGCAGGCTACAAAACCATTTTTGTCTGTTCATATCTCAGCAAATGTATGTCCAGTCCAACTATTTTTCTCTTTCCTATATTCCTTTGATTTTAATGTTTATTTCACAGTTGTGTGTTATTATTTTTGGTGTTTTGGAACATTTTCATTGTTTTACTGTGGGAGGGGGGCCATGTTTGAAAACAAAATGTGTATTAATAAATGGTTTCGCCACAGGTTACACCCATAATATCATCCCAATTTCCTTTTGTTCTTTCTAACCACTGGGGCTCTATCACTGAAAGCTGCCGCAGTGTTTTTAATATTGGCACTATAAATCTTCTTGCCCCTTCGTCCTTCCACTTGGACCGTGGGAGGGAAAACTCGTAAAAAAGGGATGTGCGCAGATTTTATTTTGTGAAGGAACAATTTAATTTCAAAAAAACATAACACCTTTCCCAATATCTCTGTTCTGAAGATGATACAAAAGAAACACACGTACATAACTCATTCACAAAAATCTCTCTTAATAACATACATTTTTCTTTAAACTTTTATCAGTCAATGAGTTTAAAAATAACTTTACAGAAGGCTGGTTTTTTTAAAAATACATAACAGACGTACATGCGGCATAATATGCAATTTGAAACGTGTTTTTCAAAAATGGAGACCATTAAAACACGTGGTTTTGTTAACAGTTCTCCACCATCTGTTTGTTTCCCCCCCAAAATATTTACTACTAGAGCATTCAGACCTTGAGATTATTCTTGTTTGCTCATCCTTCAATGGATGGATGGAGTAGTTTTGCAAGGGCTTCAGAAGACTTAGTGCTATAAGAAATAATGTATTCTCTGCTTAAATCATATCTGAAGCCATTTGAAAGAGATATGTATTTTAATTGAGATGGGAAAAAGGTATCTAATTATTATTTGCCATCAGGTCAATTTAGGCTCATGGCAACCACACTTGGTCTCTTAATTTATGTATTTTGTGTAATAACTTGCTGTCTATTGAATGACCTGCCGGAAGAGATTCGGCAACTGAAAACACTGACTGCGTTTAAAACAGCTTCAAACACTTATCTTTTTTCGGCAGGCCTACCCAGTCAATTTTAAATCATGACTTTTTCATTTATACTGTATATGAACTCTTACAAGTGTATTTTAATGCTTTTATAGTATATTTTAACTATGGATTTTGTTTTGTTATTGTGTTTTGTATTTTAACATGCTGTACACTGCCTTGAGGAGAGGCAAGAGAGAAATAAATTTTATTATTATTAATTATTAATTATTATTATTATTATCATTATAATTGTCATTATCTAATTACTTAATTTGTTGTTGTGTGCATTCAATCCATTGCAGTGACCCTAAAATTAACCTATCACAGGTTTTTCTTTGCAAGATTTGTTCAGAAGAGGGTTGCCTCTGCCTCCATCTGAGGCTGAGAAAGTGTGACTTGCCCAAAGTCACTCAGTAGATTTCCATGGCTAAGCAGGGATTTGACCCTGGTCTCCAGCGTTCAAATCACTATGCCATGCTAGCTCTGTTAATTACTTAATTGTCCTACTCCAAACACTTCGGTTCCTGTTGATCTTAAGGGGAAAGTCTGACATTTAGATGTGTCCAGTTTGAATCAGCAGGCTTCAAAGTGTTTAGTGATACTGGAAATAAGTCCCATTGATTCTACTGACCTCTGCAGCATTGCATTCACAGCGGAAATTTCAGCTTGGACACCAAAAGTGAACTTGGGACAAGTTCTACAGACAAAGCATGTGCTCCAACACTGAGCTATCGCACTCTCCTATATGCATGCTGTAACATCAAGTGACGATTTGAATGTGTGAATGAGTTACCACAGATCAAGCACCAGTCAGTTCCTTTTGTTTCCGCTTGCCTCAAAGAGAATGGGAAACAGGACCCTTGTATAAATTGAGCTGTCACAGGCTGTGTTGCACTTGTGACAGCATAAATATTCTGCAGCCCCATGCACATCAACTACGGGATTATGCTCCACTGGACATTAAGTAGATGTACACAGAGTTGTTTTGCACAATGGTTGTTCCTCAGGATTTAATATCAGTTTACACATTCAGCAACAAGTACACATGGGTGAGTGTTTACGTAGATAGCCTGAGGAGAAAAAGTGTTCTGGAAAGTGCAGAACCTTTCTTCTTGACAGTTGTTCAGTGTTTGTCGATTTATTTTTATGTCATTCTCTTTTTCATAGAATCATAGAGTTGGAAGAGACCACAAGGGCCATCCAGCCCAACCCCATTCTGCCATGCAGGAAATCACAATCAAAGCATCCCCGACAGATGGCCATCCAGCCTCTGTTTGAAGACCTCTAAGGAAGGAGACTCCACTACACTTCAAGGGAGTGTGTTCCACTGTCGAACAGCCCTTACTGTCAGGAAGTTCCTCCTAATGTTCAGATGGAATCTCTTTTCCTGCAGCTTGCATCCATTGCTCAGGGTCCTGTTCTCTGGAGCAGCAGAAAACAAGCTTGCTTCCTCCTCAACATGACATCCCTTGAAATATTTAAACAGGGCTATCATATCACCTCTTAACCTTCTCTTCTCCAGGCTAAACATCCCCAACTTAACATCTTTTTTTCAGGAAAATGCCATTAAAAACCCAATACTTCAAATTCACCTCTGCCAAATATCACCACTTGATTATGAAATACATATGTATGTATAATTACAACTTCAGATAGGTTAATTTTGGGAGACAGATAAGTTGTATTCTCTTCCAAAAATGTGGTAGTTGAAGCACATTGGCATGTGGGGTGGTGAACTATGGTTTAATATTAATGTCCTATCACAGATACTTGATCTCTGATATCTTCAAGTGATGGATGCACATGTACGTATTATCTCCCAGTTTGCTTCACGACATCAAGTGCATGTCTAAACAACTTTTCAGATGGCAGCAATGAGCGTAGTTTTGCCTAGAAGGCAGGACATACGGATTAGCCCTCTGTTATTTTTGTGAAGAATGCTCTGCAGAAAAACAACTGAGAGCTCTCAGGCAAATGTGTGTTGAGAAGTGCAGTTGCTAAGGCTGCAGAGAGTGCATCTCCAAAGGTATGTACCCTGTAGATAAGGGACTACCATAAGTGCACATAATAGGATTTATTAACTATGAAGGCAAGCAAGATCCCAAAGACAACAGCTCTTGCCATTTAGGCACAGTAAGTACCCCCCATTCAAGTAAACAAAGTGATGATTGCGTCTGCCACAAGAATTCTAGAGATTTGTCTTCCAAGCTTTCTGATACGAACGCATCTGTCCTTTTGCTGAAATCCTTGCCATCTGTTCTCACATACTCTTCCAGTCTCAGGCAGTGAGTAACCAGCTACTGGGGGCGGGGGGGGGGGGGCACACCTGTTCCTTTAATTCATCATGACGGTTATATTAAATTAAAAGAAATTGCACTTTTCAATGCTGGGAATCAGTTTCGAATCCTAAACAATACAGTAAATGAAGCGTAAGCTTTCAATCAGGAATGACTGCTTTGTAAGTACTATATCCAGTCAGCTTCAGGGTTATGCAGACAACAGAATTACAGATGTCTTTAATGGGATAGCTGAGTGGTTTAATTAATTAGAACCAGACAGCCTCTGGCAAAAGTCTTCACCCCTAGCTTTTTAATGTTTCTTCTGTCACTTTCTTGTCTTATACTTTTTTGGTACATTGTTCCATACTATCTTCTATTTGGCACACATTTTTAATATATATATATATATATATATATATATATATTTGCTAGTCTTCTCTCTACCCTTCAGTTCCTTTCTTTCTGAAATTAATTAAGCTTTGTGGTTAAACTTATCAAATGGGCTTAGTTTAAGAACATAAACTTTTTTGAAATTATTATTGCAGTGTCCTGCAATTGTGTGTGTCAATTCTGTCTGTCAAAGCACTCCTGACAGCTGGCCACCCAGCCTCTGTTTAAAAACCTCCAAAAGAAGGAGCCTCCACCATACTCCCCGGGAGAGTGTGTTACACTGTAGAACAGCCCTTACCATAAGGAGGTTCTTCCTAAAGTTTAGGTGAAATCTCTTTTCCTATACTGTAGTTTGAATCCATTGCGCCATGTCCTTGGGTGCATCTTTACTGTAGAAATAATGCAGTTTGATACCATTTTAAGTACTGTAGCTCTGTCCTATGGCATCTTGGGTTTTATAATTTTACAAGGTCTTTAGCCTTCTCTGCCAAAGAGTGCTGGTGTCTCTCAAAACTACAAGTCCCAGGATTCTGTAGGGTGGAGCCATAGCAGTTAAAGTGGTGTCAAACCACATTACTGGTATTTCTACAGTTGAGATGCACCCCCCTAATCTCTGGAGCAGCAGAAAACAAGCTTGCTCCATCTTCAATATGACAGTCTTTCAAATATTGAAACGGGGCTATCATATCACCTCTTAACCTTCTCTTCTCCAGCTTCCTAGGTCTCTCCTCATAGGGCATGATTTCCAGATCTTCCACCATTTTGGTGGGTATACTCTGGGAGCAGTTCTCACTCTCAGGAAGTTCCTCCCAATGTTTAGGTGGAATTTCTTTTCCTGGAGCTTGCATCCATTGCTCTGTGTCCTATTCTCTGGAACAGCAGAAAACAACATTGCTCCAACCTTACAATGACACCCTTTCAAATATATCTGAACAGGGCTATCACACCACTTCTTAACCTTCTCTTCTCAAGGCTAAACATATCCAGCTCCCAAAGTCTCTCCTCACAGGGCTTGGTGGTTGACCATTTTGGTTGCCCTCCTCTGCACATGCTCCAGCTTGTCCATATCCTTTTTGAATGATGGTGCTCAGAACTGGACAAAATATTCCAAGTGAGGTATATCCTGGTGTTTGGTTCCATGACCCCTCGAGGATAACAAAATCTATGGATGCTCAAGTCCCATGAAATATAATGGAAAAGGAAAATGGTGACTCTAGTACAAGATGGAAATTCAAGGTTTGCTATTGGGAATTTCTACTTTTTTGAATATTTTCAAGCCATGGATGCTTGAATCCATGGATGAAATCAATCTGTGGATACATGGGGCCGACTGTATTGATATGAATGGATGGATATGAATTGATTGATTCATTTGATATGTATTGATTTAATATGTATTGAAGGATCTGTAAACTATGCCCTATGAAGAGAACTATGCTTGAGAAATATGATTCTAGGCTGCATCAATACTGCATGCCCGTGTTTTACGTGGCTGCGCCATATGGAGCTTTCAGCATATGCTAAAAGCTGCGCTGGAAGATCCCATTGCACGCCCCAGAAGTACTAAAAGGAACGGATCCCCACATTAGTGGAGGGTGCACTGTACAAGTATATTGTCTAGATCAAGGGAAGACATAGTACCACTCTATTCTTCTCTGGTCAAGCCCCACCTGGAATACTGTGTCTAGTTCTGGGTACCACAATTCAAATAGGATGCTGAGAAACTGGAACGTGTCCAAAGGAGGGCAACCAAAATGGTGAAGGGTCTGGAAACCATGCCCTATGAGGAACGACTTAGGGAGCTATGGAGGGTTTAGTCTGGAGAAGAGAAGGCTAAGAGGCAATATGATAGTCCTGTTTAAATATTTGAAGGAATGTCATATTTAGGATGGAGTAAGCTTGTTTTCTGCTGCTCCAGGGAATAGGACCCAGAGCAATGGATGCAAACTAAAGGAAAAGAGATTCCAGCTCAACATTAGGAGGAACCTAACACTTCCTTGGAGAGTGATGCAGTCTCCCTCTTTGGAGGTCTTTAAACAGAGGCTGGATAGCATCTGTCAGGGATGCTTGGATTGTGAGTTCCTGCGTGGCATGGGCTTGGACTGGATGGCCCTTGTGGCCTCTTCCAGTTCTATCATTCTATTACTTTTCTTGATCTAGACTCTATACTGCTATTGGCCTGTTACAGACTGCCAAAATAAAGCTGCTTCGGGTCTCTTTGGAGGTATGCTGTTTAAATGATGCATGCATCCTAAGAATCCGGAAGCTGCACCAAAGCTGCACTCCAGTGCTTAGGAATGGAGTGTGGCTTTGGTGCAACCTCCGGACTCTTAGGACCGATGCATCATGTAAATAGCATACCTCCAAAGAGACCCGAAGCAGCTTTATTTTGGCAGTCTGTAACAGGCCATTGATTCCTGTTAAAATCGCATTGGCCCTTTTGGCTGCTGCATCACCCTCTTGGCTCACGTTCAACTTGTGGTCTACTAGGACTCCTAGATCCATTTTGCATGGATCCCCCCATCCTGTATCTATGAATTCCCTCTCTTCCTGCCTAATTGCAGTACCTTACATTTCTCCCTGCTGAACTTCATGTTGTTAACTTTGGCTAGATTTTGGATAGATTACATTTTGTAATCTATTCAGGTCATTTTGAATTTTGATCCTCTCCTCTGGGGTATTACCTACTCCTCCTAATTTGGATTCATCTGCAAATTTCACAGGCATGTCCTCTATTCTTTCATCCAAGTCACTGATAAATATATAGATAATACACCCAATACTTATGGAATTTGCATGCCTTTTCGCTTTTGTTCAGTCTGGACTTCCAGAAACCAGAGGCTTATTCTTCCAAAGCATGTGTGAAAGTGTGTGTGTGTGTGTGTGTGTGCGTGCGCGCGTGCAAGTACACATTTACACACAGACGTGTGTGTGCGCGTGCGCATACACGCATATGTATAGGGTTGCCATAACTGAGGAGCTCCGAACCGGGATAAATGTAGGACAAGGCTTAAAAATGTAGGACCTTTTTTTTTTAAGGCCCTACATTTTAAAACCTTGTCCTCCTCCTCCTTCCCGGCTTCGGAGGAAGCTTCAGCCTCCTCTCAGGCCGGGAAGGAGGGAGCAGAGCCAGGCCGCCTCCCTCGCCGGCAGAGGAGGCCAAGCAGGGAATGGAGGCGAGGCTCCTTTCCCTGCCTGGTGTCCGTCGCGTGGGTGGTGTGTGTCCCAGGGGCGGGGCCAAACCGGGGCGGGACCGTGCGGACCTGCCCCAAACTGGGAAAGTCCCGCCCCCTGGCGGGATATGGCAAGCCTAAATATGTGGAGAAATTATACAGGGAGGAGCTTTTATCTGTTTCACATAATACTGAATCCATGATCATCTACTGAAGATGCACAGTTCTTCCTAGGTTTTTATGTTAAGCCCTTCCTTCAGAATCTTTGGCCTGTTACAGACTGCCAAAATAACGCTGCTTTGGGTCTCTTTGGAGGTATGCTATTTAAATGATGCATAGACTCTTAGGAGTCCGGAGATCGCGCCAAAGCCACACTCCATTCCTAAGCACTGGAGAGCAGCTTTGGTGCAGCTTCTGGATTCTTAGGATGCATGCATCATTTAAACAGCATGCCTCCAAAAAGACCCAAAACAGCTTTATTATGGCAGTCTGTAACAGGCCTTTGTCTCCCTCTGTCCCTGACTTTCCTGCACTGGAGGAGGCTGAATTACCAAATGTTATAACAAACAATATTATTGTACTTCAAAATTTGCAGGAATAGAGGACTGGTTCTTCCTGCCAGAACAATTAACCCAGAATGAGGTGACGTTAAAATTCCACTAGTTAATTTATTATGGTTTTAAGATAAATAAACAAGGACAGAATGTTCTTCATGACCAACAGTAACATTATACTTGATGTTTAGCATAGCAAAAATACAAACTAGACTTTGGCCTATCACCTTTTACTTTAACATTTTGCAATGAGCAATGTTACTACTCTGATCTTTTGGTTTCTTTCCAATGAGACCCTGGTGGCTTCAGTGATGTGGTGAATCCACTCTGAGTTTTGAACTTTACACTATTTAACATGGGGCTGAACAACCCATGGGGCTGAACTTCAGGCCACTTTGGAGGTATGCTGTTTAAATGATGCATGCGTCCTAAGAGGCTGGAAGCCAATGCAAAGCCACGCTCCCATCCTAATGACTGGAGCACAGCTTTGGCGCAGCTTCTGGCCTCTTAAGATACATGTGTCATTTAATCAGCATACCTCCAAAGTGACCCAAAGCAGCTTTATTTTGGCCTGTCTGTTCAGGCCCTGAGTATAACTAACTGTTCTTTCCTTCTTCCAAGGAAGTAAGAATGCCATCCTGATTTTTGTATGCCATGCCAGGCATGAGCTCCAAATGGACTCAATAAGAATTCTAGTGAAGACGCAGGAGAGTGCTGAGACTATGGAGTTTATCACAAGGGGAACAATTGGAAGTATAAATGGTGATTAACCTGTCTTAATCCTGGAACTGTGCTAATAGTTTTCACACGATGGCATGTTAAAGTGCTATTATCCCGGGAATAATCCGTTATAATCGTGCGATTGCACTAATGGTTTTCACACGACGTCGAAATGAAATGTGATTAAAGTGCCATTATCCTGTGAATAACCAGGCAAGAAACAGCAACAACTTGTGCACAGGATTTTCTCTGGATTTTCACAGGATAATGGCTCTTGTGTTAATTGCACTTTAATAGTGTTTTAATCTCAATTGTGTGATTTTGACGGGTTAATCACTCAATTTCCCCTTGTGTGATAAAGTCCTAGGTGGAACCTGAAGGTTTTGGAGCTTCTTCAGAACTCCTCAGGGAGCTCCTCTTGTATTCAGGGCCCCAGTACTGTAATAGCTCCATCTTGTCATCTTCTGGAACCAGCTGTGGTAGTGTGGAGCATTGACTTTCTTCTACTCAACTAGGGTTTGCTCTTCAGCAAGTCTTTCATCTTCAAAGTAAATTTCCAAATTCTACATGGGGACCCTGTCCTGCTTTGCCACTTAAATCCTCTCCCAGAAACTGCTAGTGCGAGGAAGGAGGAGCTTCTGTCTTCATATATCATGGAGATTTATAAACTAAAAATATACAGTTTCCACTTCTATCAGCATCAGTTTTTAACTCCCTAATACAAGGGTTACACCCATTCCTAATTGTTACTTATGAAGACGCTGCAGCTAATATGTACACTAAATATGTGTGGAATTAAGAAACCAGTGGGTACCCCGGCGCACTGGCTCATTCCTGTTCTTGAGATAATTACTTGTCCTAGACTATTTGGGGCCACAAATGTCCAAACTGTGTCCTGAATTGCCGGTTGCGCAGTTGCCAAGTAATAAACTAGACGAAAGAGCCTCTTGTGGAAATCCAAGACGCAATCCATCAACACTGCAACATTTTATAAACAAAAGAAAGCTCTCATTACACGATCTCACGTTGCAGCTTGTCTGATATTTACTCTCACTGAAGGCTTAGGGAACGCACCATTCTATCTGTTAAACAAGAGCGAAGCTCTCAAGGCCACCAGGACACTTCTAAATCCAGTGCCATCTAGGAAATAAACAATATAATGACACTATCCACACATTCAGTGTTAGGCAACTTCTTGCTTCAATTCTTTGAGATTTTGTGAGACTTCCAGTAACATGAAGCTTCTAGTTCAGTGAGGAAGATTTCCACAGAACCCATTGATGCTGGATTGCTCTCTAATGAAACACGGATTCAAAAACTTAAAACAACAACATGGAACTATAGAATCCTGAACAATCAGAAATGACTTGCCCAAAGAATCTCATAATTATTGGTCTAATCTCATCATTGAAAGATTTTGGAAGAAAAAAGAAATGTTTGCACTGGGGGGAAAGTGGAGTGGAGGCTGGGGTAATGTTTATTGTGCAGAAAACAGAGACCAGGAATATGTGTCAGATTCCTGCTGTTAAAAGGTAAAGGCAGAAATAAATTTATTCATAGAATTATTGCTACCATTGTAATCACGTTAAGAAAATTGTGCAAACACAGTGCTAGAGCGATGGTAATGTCCTCAGTGTACCTTGGTGTGGTAATATCCACTGTGTCTTGCTCAGAAAGGTCATCCTTTGTCAGTGGGGTACTATAGATGATATCTCTAACAGGAGAGCAGATAGCGGGACTTTGGGGAACATGGTGACTTACTCTAAGAGGTCCTTCAACCGAGGCATTGGGAAGACTGGCACACCAAAGAGCTGCACTGTTCTGGAGGCAGCCATGGGAATGGCAGCCCCTACTGGCCCAGTGCTAATTGTGTTTGTGTGTATCTGGAGGGGATGCAGTTAGCTGCACTTTCTCATTTATCACTTGAGTGTCTCCTTGCCTCATGACAAGGCTAGACCTGAATAAAAGAAAGAGCTTCTGTAACTTTAACAATGGCTTTTCCTCTCTGCAAAGTAACTTCTCCAGCCTCTGACTGAACAAGGGAGCGGTGAAGCAATATTTAGCATCCCCTGTGCCCTGGATGTTACTGCTGCTCATGAATTATAAACCCAGTGCATTCCTGAAATATCTCTTTTATCACAGCATTTCATTTAGTCGAGATTCTCTAGTCTGCCAAAATCAGGTCATGAACAATTTCAGGAGTTGACACTGTTGAAGGCCTTCCAGACCTTCCTGCATCTTCAGTCTCCAAATCTCCACAGTGAAAGCTAGCACACCACTTCTTCACAGCTGAGGATGACGGGCACTTTTGCTTTTACAATAATGTATTTTATAGTATTTGTTGTTAATTATGCTTCATGCAAACCAGCACACAGAGTATTTGTATTTCATAGAATCATAGAGTTGGAAGAGACCCCAAGGGCCATCCAGTCCAACTCCATTCTGCCATGCAGGAACTCTCAACCAAAACACTCCCAAGAGATGGCCATCCAGCCTCTGTGCAATTTGTTGTACTGCATTGTATTTGTTGATTTGGCTCCCCGGTTTACCTAAATTCAGTTCAAAATTTGGGTCCCCGGTTTACCTAAATTCAGTTTTTATCTTTACAATGATTTTCTGCTTATGTATTCTTCCTAATTAATTCTTGCCCTCTTGGACTACACCCTGATATTCCTTAACCACATGTGTCCCTATTTCCCTCTGTGAAATCTTGAAGGCAATGGGAGAGGTCAATGGGGAAAAAGTAATGGGTTGCCTGGCCCTGCTATAATGTATACCACCTAAATGTTAATCCAGGGCCAGGATGCATGATTCCTTTTTGCATTCTGATCCCCAAGGCCCCTTCCTTTGTCAAGAGGAGCACATTATCTTCTCATACACTCCTCAGGGGATACAGCCCTGCAAATAACTAAATGGGACAGTACAGCTCAGTGCTGCTTAACAGTTTTAAGATAGAACTAGCCACTTAACATTTCACTGCAGTTTTCTTTTTATACTGTCAAACAATCAGCATTTTTGGCTCACATTTCACCCTGTGAACTCAAAGCAGCAGTGAGCTATACTATTTTTAGCAGAGAACTTCGTTTAATGAAGTTGAACTCACTTCTAGAAATTCCCTGGGAAAGTTAAAATACTGTCAGAAGGGTGGAATTCAGAGCTTTTAACGTGCCAAGTTTGTTCAGAATGTGTGTTCATTCTGGTCTGATCTGCGGTTTCACAACATTTAAGAATACTCCATCTCAGTTGCCTAGACTGTAACACAATAAGTTTATTTATTTATATATTGAATATAGGGTGACCATATACCTACATAGGAACCTGTGGCATCACAAAAGAAGGAGACATACTGGATTCCATGGAAACATCTTTGAATTGCAAATGGACATTCAATTTCCTTGACTCTGAAAATCTTCCAGTGACCCAGTGACCGCATGGCCAAAGGGGGAGATGCCAGCCTGCAGATAGCCCTCCCTACCACCTGAAACAAGACAAGAAACAGAAAATGTAGGCCTATGACTAACATCTTCAGTTTTTCCCTATTTGCCTGATGAAGAAGCCAATGCGACTTTGAAAGCTTGCAACATGTAATTGTGCATTTTTGGTTGGTCCAATAAAAGCATCATTGTTTGGATGTTACTGGATTTGCTATATGGCCAACACCTCTAGATGTTTTTTCATGCATTGTTGTTTGTGGGATACAGTGCTTCAGTGGGAGGTCACCAAGAAAGCAACATTAAAAGGCCTAGTACCCCTTCACTACCTAACCCTTGGAAGACAAACACACACTGGGAGACAAACAACATATAACTGAATGATCATCCTACATACAGTAGTTGAGTCCCAAGACTATTTCCTCATGGAAATTACTCATGATGCTTATGTGCTTTAGGGGATTATGGGAGCTATAGCTCCATCCTGTGCGAGGAGGTCTGCATTTCCAGTCCCGTACTTCTCTGAGTGCTGCTTTTGCACTTGAACCATAGAATAACTTCCACTGCCTCTTCCTTGTCGTTTTGTGAACAGATGAACATTAATAGCAGCCCTGTTTCCCTCCCCTTCGTGAAAGTACACTTGCAGCAGGGTCCCCAGTTTGGACTAAGCCCCCTCTTCCATGCCAGTGTTGTGATCCAGATCTCCTAATTCCTTGCTAATCATTAGTGACTGTGATATTTATTTTTTCTATAACCATCTGCCTTAATGGGGTTACAGAGAATTGCAAAGGGTGGCCTTTAGGCCATCGCTTGGGAACTTTCCTGGGAAACGCTGAGTCAAAGGTCTGTCCTATCCTGAGGGCTCTTCAACAACTCCATGATGCTATCGCATTTTGGAGTGGTATGACATCAATAGGCTAGTGACAAATCAATATTTTTTTCTTTTTCATTAAACCTAGGAGTAGTTTCGTTCCTGAACCAGTGCCCAGATGCCATTATAGTCTAATGAAGAAAACCTGAATCACAAGAAAATTGATGTTTTTGCCTTCTTTTTTTCTCCAGTGAAAAATAGGCTTATACTTTCTTCTGTATATATTTAATAGCCCATTGAATTCAATGAGTATATTAAGTGTCTCCTGTGAACATGATTTCACAGTTTTTTGTGGCCATGTTCTAGAAGAGTTTATTCCTGATGTTTCGCCAGCATCTGTGACTGTTTTATAAACTGCACAGTTCTTTAAATGTTTTTTTTTCAATCAGTCTAGAACACCCATAGCCGACCCCCTGGAAAATATAAATGAAACAAAGCTGGAAGGCTCCAGGAAGCATGACTCTCCTGCAAAGTAAAGCTTCCTGAACTGAATGTAAGTGGGTAAAAAGAAAAAACCCAATGAGTGAACTTACAGTGAGTTTTGGTTTAAAAATACCTGAGGAATGCACATGGAAGGGAAGCCTGCAAAAGGTTCCAGGTGAGTTAAACTGGCAGCCAGATCAGCCCAGGTTGTTTTACACTCATCCTTATTATTATCTTTGAGCCTCAACAGCTAAATCTCTCCTTACAGCTAGGTCTTCAGTGTTTGGATCTTGATTGTTTGTTATTGTGTCTGGATCTTTTCTGGATCTTGATTATTATGAGGCTCCCCTGTTGATGCTGCATTGCTTAAACAGTGACCATGGATGGGTGATGAGTTGTGACCATGGATGGTGTCCGGGAAAGCAGCCAAAGGGCTGATAAGACAGCTAGTTCTCAAACAAACAAAACCCCCCCAGAACAGCAAAGTCAGTGTAAGCTACACAGTCCTGGAGATTCACAGTAGCTCTACCTAAAGGGATTACCAAGAGAATTGTCAGATGGTTCGAGGTTCAGAGTATCAGAGAGGCAGGTCGATAAAGCAGTCCAAGGTCAAGGTTTCCGGGTAGTCAAGATGATCTAGAAGACAAGGAGCCAGAGACAGAGTCTTTCTTCTAAAAGAGTCAGATATCCACTGGCAAAGAGCCACACATACTCCAGGTGCTTAAGAAGGCAAGGAGCCGGCCTTCAGCTGTGTCTGATTACGAACATGCTTCTGATAAAGCCTCCGTGATCTTCGAAGCCCCTCTCTTTCTGCTCGACGCTCCTTGAAGGTAGGCACACTGCCCAGATCCTCCTCCATGTCCACAGCCTCGGCACCAGGCAAACTTGACTGAACCTCTGGAGGGGCCATAGACTCTGCTCCAGCAGAACTAGGGTCAGCCTCTGGCTCCTCCATTACAGGTTCAGGTCCCAGGGGCTCTAGCTCATCCTCTGAGTCCTCCAAGCCATCCTCCAGGCTGGGCATGACAGATGGGTACGGGGAAAGGGTGAGGTTTAACACACGGAGGTTTCTGCAGCTCTGATCTGACGCGACTGCGGGTCCAACGATGCAAATTCACGCGATAACGTGAATGTGTTATCACACACGATTCCTTTCTATGGGTGCTCCTTCCATGGCACTTCCGCAGTGAATCCAAAGTGACCCCTCATTTTGATGTATTTGTAAAAAAATAAATTCACAGAATTCGTTTTCAAGCTCACTTCGATTTCACTCTGAATTGGTCTGGTGTGGAATGCAACTTTGCTTTTGCTCTGGTACACCACCGCAAAACCCCCGGGCTGCAAATTTCCCATGATGCAGTCCTGCAAGTTCCCCCCCCCATTTCCTTTTGGTGGTCCTTTCACTTTCAGGGCAATTTTCAGGGCAACTTGGTTTTTTAAAATATATACATGTGTATGTGCTTGAATGTGAATATACAGATATGTATGTATGTATATCTATCTATCTATCTATCTATATATGTGTGTGTTGAAATTGATGAAATGGAAGGGAAAATAAAAAAGAGGATAAAGACGACACAGAAATATTCATGAGGCAAATATTCACGCAATCATGCAATTACATGAAACAGGGAACAAGAACTTGCGCCCCTTTTCACCCTGGAAACGTACAAGGTCACGATGCATTCAGACCCCCACTGAGCATGCGCAAGGGGGGCCAATTTGAATAGTTGAATCTGCATGGTATGCACCGGTGTGGTAATACAATGTGCACTCACTCCACTTTGTGTGAATCCACATCACGTGACTTGCCTTGGATTCAATTCCCCCTCAATTCGGAAGGTCAACAGAAGGGCAACCAGGTGTGATAAAACACGTTACAACATGAATTCGCATAACTGAACCAGGAGTCACCCCGGATCTGAGCTGCAAAAACCTCCATGTGATAAACACCAGTGTATCCCTACCACTATTTCAGGGTGAAATGTACATGTAAATCCTCCTCAGTCCATGAGCTAGACTAATAAGAATGGCGCAAACACTGTCCAATAGATGCCCACAACTCATGTGTACTCCATACCCTATGTACCATTCATTATATTAGTGCAGCTGTTTACAGAAGGGTAATTGTAATTTTCCCAACAATAAAATGTTAACATTTCAGTGCTGGGAAAATGAATATTTTTCTAGCTGAAAGACATTTGGATTCTGTGCAACAAATCAGTAATGAAGGAGTGATAGTCCAAAAAGGAAAAAATGATCCTCAGCCAAAAACCCAACCATCATCACCAGCAGAGAGTAGCAATTTTTTAGATTGTAAGCCTGAAGGCAGGGAACCGTCCAATTAAAAAGATTGTATGTACAGCGCTGTGTAAATTTACAGTGCTTTATAAATAAAGGTTAATAATAATAATAATAATAATAATAATAATAATAATAATAGTAGTAGTAGTAGTAGTAGTATATAAACAAAGCCCTTTGAGGACTGGTTGAAGAAGCTGGATATACAGTGGTACCCCGGGATACGAATGCGCCGCCTTACGAAATTTCCGGGTTATGAAAAAAATGCAATTAAAAAAACTGTTCCGGGTTACGAAGGTTTTTTCGGGTTACGAAAAATTTTTTGGTGCTTTTCGGCGCTATTTCACACGAAATCGCGGCTTTTCCCCATTAGCGCCAATGGGTTTTTCGGCTTGCGAAGTATTCCGGGTTACGAAAGCGGCGGTGGAACGAATTAATTTCGTAACCCGGGGTACCACTGTATTTAATCTGGAGAAGGGAAAATTAAAGAGGTGATACACTAGCCATCTTTGAACATGTGATGGGTTGTATCTTAGAAGATAGTGGACTCACTATCTGTGCGGTTCTATGAGTTCCGTACATTGAAAACATCTTTAAAATAAAAAAAGAGGATGCATGTTCAATACAATAATCATAAATCTTCTGGCTCCATCCAGTGGAAAGAAGAAGAAGAAAAGATTAAACTGGACATTCCTTCATCTTTGCTGTATATATGAAAAAACTTCCTGGATTTTAAACAGAGCTTGGAAAGTTATTTTTGAAATAATTAATTATAGTCCCAGTTCCAAGCTCTCCCTTTTCCAGCTTGTTACTGCTGTTGTTGTTGTTGTTGTTGTGTGCCTTCAAGTCGTTTCCAACTTATGGCAACACTAAGGCAAACTTAAGGCCAAGAAACCCACCATGTGCCCTTGGGCAAGTCACACTCTCTCACAGGAAAGCCATGGCAAACCTGCTCTGAACAAATTTTGTCAAGAAAACCCCATGGCCATAGGATTGCCATAAATCGGAACTGACTTGATGGCACACAACAACAACAAGGCAAACCTATCATAGAGTTTTCTTGGAGGTTTGTCATTGCCATCCTTTGAGACTGAAAGAGTATGACTTGCCCAAGGTCACCCAGTGGTTATAATATTTTTTTAAAAAATCAACTCTTTACTTTCATGTTTTACTTGTAATGTTACAAGCTGTTGGCGTGTGGTACAAAACACACACTCTTCCCACTGTCAATTCAACACCCATAAAGCAGCTTGTAACTGGTTAATTACAAGCTCGGAAGGCAGTTGAGTAGGCCCACAGTAAATATTTATATTCGAATGGACAAATCACCCATTGGCAGCCTGCAGGCCATCTAGCAAAGAGAATCCCACAATAATAAGAAGCTCTGACTCAAAAATAATTTTAAAAGCATGATCGAGCTGCACTCTGAGTTACCCAGACTTCTATGCTCCATCAGGTGCTGGTTGATATTCTCTTTTTGAGCTCCAAGGATAAACATGACTTAGGGGTTATTCACTTGAAAATAATCCAGGATGAATCTCCATTGTCCACACACATCTCAAATGCTCCCGATTAAATTTTTTTTGGAGAGGACTGCAAAAGCCCCACTTAATCCAGGATACTGTAATTGATATTGTTTTTCCCCTGAGTTTTAAAAAAAGATGTGCATTGCCAGTAATGTGAATATCTAATGCAAATGGAACCTAATAGACCTGGGGGGAAATGTTGCATGCCTTCAATGTGTTCTGAATGCATTTGCATCATCGACTCCATCTTTATTCATTGCATGTGTGAGCATCCGAACTTGCAGAGATGCACACTGGTGCAGTTCCACAGTGTGAATAATAAAGCTGGAATGCAAGAGTGAGGTTATTCACATCATCTCCCTTTTAAAAAAAATAGATGTGTGAATGACCTCTTGGATACTTATGCAAGGGCTTACCTCTCTCAAACATCACAGTTCTTGGCATAATCTTGACTGTGTCTTTTTTCTTAGCCATGTTGGTTGTGCCACCCTTGAAACCCATTAACTTGCTGCTCTTGTCATGGGATCTTGTTAGCATGAATTTTAGCCTGGCTTTGCATCTCTCAGCAATAGCTTTGCTGTTGACTGAAGGGTGAGAAAGTATCCAAAGACACTGCTCAAGCAGGGCAACTTTCTGGGCCCTGTGGGGTTCCCTTGGCTGGCATGCAGCAATTTAGGCTTGTGACTTTTGTTGTGTATGCATGCATGCCCCATCTGTCTCTGTTTTATCAGAGAACCCATCCCAGGTTCCTGGTATCTGTCACTCCCTTGTAAATCAGTCTCGCTCTTAAAATCACTTTTAAGGAAGTGTTGATGAAAGGCTTTTAAATGTTTTTTAAACACTCTGGGGAAAAAAACTTTTTTAATTTACCTGGCTGCCCCAAGACATTTTCCTGCCTGAGGCAAAGACAACATGGCATTCCCTCCCCAGTCCACAAGCAGAAGCTGGTTAGACTGCCAGTTGAAACTTAGATGCTTCTGATGGAATAATATTTTCCACCAAACCTTCAACATATCACTGCTTCCAATAGAGGGAAAAAGCAGTGGAGTCCAAGAGGAAGCTACCATTGCAGTTGCCCAGACTCTGTCGCCTGAAGCACTTGCCTCACTCTACTGTTTAATTAGAGGGCCTGAAAAGCTTGCCAAGTTTCTTTTCCTTCCTAGACATGAAATCTCTTGAGCATGGACTGGATGTATAAAAATTCATCACTATGGGTGCAAAATGCCACAAAGCTTTGTTTTGTTTTCTTTGCACCAAGATGCATTTCAGGGTTCCATCATGGAGACTTCCAATGTCAAAACAGTGCCAATCCCTTTTCAACCAATCAACAAAGTTTGCCCTGAAAAACAACTTTGAGCAGAGGCCCCAGGTCTGCCTGGTTATCTCATTTCTTTTTGAATGGAGCAGATGAAGCCTCAGGGTTTACCATTGTGTCCTGCCCTTGCCCACTGTGCAGGTGGGCACCCAGAGCCAAGCTGGGGCCCAGCTGATAGAAGGAGACAGCTTTGAATATGTCTCTTGTCCACAACTCACAGATGTTTGCCCTTGAGGTAGCCTCCCCACCACCACGAACCATGGAAAGTCCCACTTTATTCCCTTTTTGCTTTCCATAGTGTTAAGTTTACCAATGCAAACTGGCGCTCCAGGGACAGTGTTTGGCTTTGGCTTTTCCTGCAACATCCTTTGATTATTTTCTATGTATGAACAATTAGAAAATAAAACTATGTTTAACAATCTGTTTCCACCCATGAAAGGACAGTGGATTGGAACGGGAACCTATTTCCATAACAAATTCAGAGGGCCTTGTAAGGGTTTTATTTGCTGCAGGTGAGGCTGGATGAATATCCGCTTCCTGTTTGATCTGACAAATCAGTTTGGCTAGTATGGATTTGTGTGCAGAGATGCAAGAAAGACCTAAATGTGTAAGGTTTTGCAAACCATTCTACAAGGCTAGCTGGATGTATCGGAGGACAGGTTTGGAATAGATTAGGAACTATTTCTGATAAAGCTGCAGTCCCCTGGCTCTGGAATAGTATATTTTCTGAACAAAACTTGAACCTTAAAAGAGGATGTCCTTCTCTTTTGGCCCCTCAGGACTTTCCATGAAGGTCCTTCTTCCACTGGAAAGGGGAGGACATGGCAGGCACTAGGGTCAATACAGTATCCAAAGCATTCCAAGATCCAGGCCATGATCCAAAAGAGGACAGGATTGGTTTAGGGCAGCTCTCAAGGGAAAGGAAATACAGTTTTGTTTTTTAAAATATATTTTGAAGCAAACCTGGAAGAAAAAGAACAGCAGTTGCCATTCCTCCTGCTCTGCAGGGGTTAGGCAATTTCACAGCACATCTTGGAAAATTACTGTTTTAAAAAGCAAATTGTTTTAATTCCTTCTTGCAGAGTGTAAATAGCACCCTTTGCTGTTATTCACTACAGTGATTAAAACAAGTGACATACGTTATTTGTTGACTACCCATTATGTTCCCCCTGACTTTCTGTTACTTTTTTTGGAGAGAAAAATACCCTTAGGGTTGATAAACGAATGGCATAAAACTTGAGAAACTCCTATGAAAATGACCCTTAAGAGTAATTTTTTGGAAGTAAGTACAAGCCATCACTTTTTACAACAGTGTAGTTTTGCTGTCTCCAAAATAGCTAGTTGCAGGTAACTGCTAATTGCAGTGTGTTACCTTCGCGTTCTGTGTCTGAGCTTGGAAATGTTCTTTTTTGGGTTTATAACTGACAGAATCCCCTCGATAATATCTAATAGCTGGAAGATTCAGGGAAATGTCAGTGTTCTGATTTTACAATAGAGTTAATATGTGAACTTTTGTGTGTGTGTGTGTGTATTGGAACCATATCTTCCTGAATTGTAATCCATAATCTAGAATTACTGAAGAAGACAATTAAGTCGAAATGGCCTCAAGACCCTGGAGGTAGCCATCTGCTACCAGTGATAGTATCAATGCTACTTGCACTAATGCTATCAGTGCTTCTACTACCAGTTATACACTATTACCTTAATTACCAACAGCTTGGAAATACCATCACAGTGTAATCTTCGCAAGGTGACTTATCTTAGTTCTCCAGGACACTGCCAACATTGCTGGGCTTTTTATTGGGATATTCACCCTATATTGACTGTTATGAAGTCACTGGAGTAAACAGAAAAATTGGTCATTGCAGCACCTTATATCCTCGCAAGGACTGAACTCTTTATTTACAATTGTTATTCTCCTGTATCAATTTCATGTTTATTTAGAATCGTTTAATTATATATATATATATATATATATATATATAGAGAGAGAGAGAGAGAGAGAGAGAGTTTAGTATTTTTGTAGCATTCCTTGATTCATTAACATGTGTACTTAGTAATATATAGTATACCTATCTGTTGATTTTTTTCCTCCTGTTTTTGACCATATATACTGTTTTGTCTGTACCTGGCTTCCACTACACCAAATGCATCTGAGGAAGTAGACAGAAGTCTACAAAAGCTCATGCTGCCAATTTATTTCTTTCAGTTAGTCCCAAAGGTGCTACAAGATCTCTCTCTATATTGTAAGTACTATGAAGAAATGTTCAAAAACTGCTGAAACAAAAATCACATACTAATTCTTTCAGTTATTTCACTAGAGAGTTGGAGAGAGGGCAAGGATCCATTCTACATGTGGCGGCTCTCACCTCCTCAAGGATCCTGTCCATACCCTCAGCCTGCACAACTAATGGGGTGCCAGGGATGAGGCTGGGATTGGCACTGTCAAAGAGAACCTGTGGGTGGGACTTCTTTAGTCAAATCACACCTATCTTATTTGAACACAAAGATCCAACCTTTCTGTCATCCATTGCACAGAGTAAGCAGATAGAAGACTGGGAGACAATGCTTCATGGTGGGATGCTGTCCCTCTTCCTGTGTCTGGCAGGTACTGCTGGCCCTTATTCTTAGCAAGGTTTAGCTTAAAGCTTTAATTGATGTTAGGTGTATTTACATTACTCTTCTTTTCTGTTGTGGTTCTCTTTAGCTGGACATTTTATAAATTTTATTTTTGCAACATTGGTATTGGGAGGATGGTGAAGGAGGGCTGGAGAAAGACTGACTTTCAATGTTGTGTTGCAGGGGAATGCAGGGGTTGCAGACCACACCAGGTGACACCGCTGCTCCCCAAACACCTGCCGTTTGGCAAAAGCAAGCTGTGGGAGTCCCCTGTGTCCCATTAAAATGCTGAAGCAATGGTGTGAGTGGGGCGAGGCTCAGTGGGAGGAGAACAGAGAGGCTCCAAGTTTTTTTAAAAAAATGAAAATGAATTTAAAATTTTAATTTAAAATTTAAAATTTATTTATTTTTTAAAATTTATTCTTTTAAATTTTTATTTAAAATTGTCACATCTTAACACATTTTTACTTTAACCATATGGCACTATGTATATATAAATACATTTAGGCTGTACAGTGCACCTGCACTATACGCGGGTGCGCAATATGCGGATTTAACCTTGTGCGGAAGGTTAAGCTGCTGGAAACACAATGGCGTGCGTGTCCAGGAACGCTCCCCATTAAAACAAATGGGGTTTGGACATACATGTTCCCCCCCATACACATGTGTGTGTGTGTGTGTGTGTGTGTGTGTGTGTAACTGATCCCCATGTATGGGGAGGGTCCACTGTACATATGATATTGTAATTTCAAGGTATAATTTAAATTTTGCAGATGACTTGTCCTCAGTCTTTATTTCTTTCTGCAGCAACACTGTGGTGAATTAAGTCTAGTCAAGGGACTTTTTACACTCAGCCTCAACCTTTTCATCTGCATGATGGGCGCAATAACACAGACGCTTTTAAGAATGCAAATTAGCCTTGCTGGATCAGAACAAGGCACTCTCTAATCTGGTATACTGTTTCTAATAAAGAACAGCCAGATGAATTTGAGAAGCTACACCTTTCACTAAGTGAGGCTGGATAGAGATTATAGACAATACCTGTGAAGCACTTAAGAGGACAAGTTTTATATTCCCCCAAGTGTGATTATTTCTGCAAACACATATTAAACCAGGATGTAGTATTTTATTTTCCCTTTGCAATCATACTTCATCCAATTTGTTCATTATCTCTCCTTGCTAGGCATCAGAGGTGGAGCCACTTTTGGATTTGGTGATATCCTTGAGGCAGGGAGCAACTTTGCAAGTAGCATCTTGGGTGGGAATTCTGCAAAGCCAGGTATTTGGAACAATTTCTTTATTCAAATAGACCCCCTTTCTATATTTTAGCTCCACACTGGAATGTAAATGCATGTAGACAATGTAAATCCAATTTGTGAGAAATGTTTCCTTGCACATAGAGGAAGAGGAGAGGGAGGAGGAACATAAAGCATGAGGGACCCACTTTCTGCCAACTGTTGCAAGAAGCAGGGACGTAGCCAGGGGGGGGGATCTGGGGGTCCGGGCCCCCCCCCCCTTCCATTAGAAAAATGAATGGTGTGTGCTGCTGCACCGCCGCACTCAAGCCCCATTATAATGGTGGCACTTAGTCTGGACCCCCCCCCTTCCTAAAATCCTAGCTACGTCCCTGCAAGAAGGGATGAAGGAAAACAACAGTGTGCCATTTTTATGCAGTAGCTAATCCTCGCCTTGGTGTTGGTTCTTATCAATACAGATGCCATGTATTTGATTCTGAAAGTCGACTTTACCTCTTCTGGCACGACCAACTTTTCTCTGATTCAGACGTTCCTCTTGAAAGAGGTGAGACACAAGGAGCCACTGACAGTAGGCAATTGCAAACATTGGCTTACACAGATTTCATTTGTCAATGTGAATAATTAAGAACATGTAAACTATAGGGAAAGAGAAAAAGACAATGTAAATACATGATACACTTCAGATCACTGTAACATTCGGAAAAAGAGAAACCATAGGATGGGGTTGAGATGAGCCAAACAAGATCATTGCAACTTGGAAAGGTTTCTGCACTGGCCAAGGAAGGAGTCTGGGAACATCTCTCTTTGAAAACCTTTTTCAGCCAAACTTCTGGTGTTTATTTGATCAAATATATTATCCTTCAGCCTATAACCATGCAGGAATAGTACCTCTGTGATCTTTCCTGATGACTCTACATCCCACTGGCCTAACATTTCTGAGCTATGGAAAGTTTCGTGAAGTTAAGTAAAGGAATAATTAAGCTCTTCTAAAAACATTACTAGGCAATTCTAGACTTCTTGTGTGTCTGCAAATTGTATCCAAATTATGGCGACCCTAAAGCAGGGTTTTCTTGGCAAGATTTGGGAGAGGTTGCCTTTGCCTTTCTCTGAGGCTGAGAGGTGTGACTTGCCCCAGAGTCACCCAGTGGGTTTCCATTGGTGTGTGGGGATTTGAACCCGGAGCTTCTGGAGTCCTACTCCAACACACAAACCTGACTTCAGCTTCCACAAAGGAAAAAGGCACAAGGGTCACTGGGTCCCAGTTTTTTGTTTGCATGAAAGTTTGAAGGAGAGCTGAATGAGAAAAAGTTTATATCCTCCTATGCTGTAAAATGAACCCTAGGCTGCCCCATACCACCGAGACTCTTAACTCTGAGACCCAGAAGAATTCTCCCCAATCAAACCTGTTGTTTTTGGAAATCTGTTTAACAAAAGCCATTGCTTGAACTCTTTGTTTGCCAAAAAAGAACTGAGATTCTTATTCCAAATTAAAGTTTCAGTATCTCCTATAATATACCTTTGTCTTCAGGAAAGTGTCTTCTGTGAGATGGACTAGCATTATTTTTGTCACGGTGTTTTGTTTTGGCTCAAATGTGATACTTCCATGGCAGCAATTATCAGTTTATGCAGAAATAAATAATACAGGTTAGGAGGGTTGTGTTTATCACAATGAGATTTAGACCATCCTGTTTCATATACTGTACTGACAGAATCGGGAGATTGTCCTCTCTATAATATGCCAAAGCATTATATTATGCTTCAGACAAAGAAGAGTAGTGTCAATAATATATAAGAATACAGTATATAAATCAAGGTTAGGGAAAGTGTGGATTGCAGGCCCCAATGTGGCCCCAGGACAATTTTTGGTCTCCTTATCTCCATTTGCCCATCCTAGGATAAATGAAAAAAGAACTCAGTCATGCACTCAAAGCTAATATGGACACATGATCCCCCCCCCAAATCATGCCCATCTTTATAGAGAGTGTCCACTATGCAATATCCTGCCCCAAAGTTTAGCTTTCACAGCTCTAGTTCCATATTCATTTCCAGATATATCACTGGAAATTACTGTTTTGGAGCTAGTTTAGGAGACTTGTCATGTTTTTGTACCAAAGAAAAACGTTGGGTATTTCTCAAAGGACATCCTGCCAGAGGTTTGGATATATCAATTAGGATGGTCTAGTAGTCAATTACAATTGTACGCCACTATATTTGTTTCTACTGGCAATTACTGGCATTCATTGACTCACTGTCTTTCACATCTTTGCATTGATGATTGTAATGAGAAATTCTGTTATATGAGAAAGAATGAGCTAATTAGTAAGAAAATGTTCTGTGCAGCAGTTAGTACCTGGAGAGCAGTACAGCAGGAAATGGACAAACACAGCTATATGGATGTCTATCTGGAAAGTTCATTTTTTTGTCTAAATGCAATTCTTTGAATGTTTCTCTTCCGAATGTGTCAGGTGGAAAATGTGCTGGCCACAGGCTTTCCTCCAGGGACCTTCCTGCTGAATTGGGTCACCAATGAACAATAGCAGGAGCAGAGTGAGATACTCCTGATTCCAGATGTTCAGATTCTGCTGATATTCCAGAGCCTTAGCCCTGTTGTCACCCGGTCAGCTTCCAAGAAGAGAAGAAGGAGAAAACCTGGTTGATGGCCAAGCCCCTTTCCGATATTTCAGAGATGATCCTTTTACTGGGACCATCATTTTGGAGACCATCATGTTAGAGAGCCAGTGTGGTGTAGTGGTTTGAGGTATTGGACTAGGACTCTGGAGATCAAGGTATGATTCCCCTTTCAGGCATGGAAACCTACTTGGTGACCTTGATTATCGAGTCACACACTCTCAGCCCCAGAAAACCCCCATGACAGGTTCACCTTAGGATCACCATAAGTCGGAAGCAACTTCAAGGCACACCACCACCACCATCTTATGGTGGGAAGACTATTTGCGATGACTTTGAAATGCTGATACATCCCTGGTGGCCAAATTTCTAATAAGAAGAATGCACAAACAAGTTGTTCTCCCATTAGAGACTAACACCCTCAAGAGGTATAACATTTCCAAGAACTCCCTCCTTCTCTGAAAACTGAGATTTTGTTTGGCTCCAATTGTGTGTGTTCTCACTTTTTTTTTTTTAACAAAAAGTAACTTAACAGTTCAGTTCATTTCTACCTGTAATTTTAGTTTTAATGTAAAAAATTAAAATGGCATTTCTCTAGGTTACCACAGAGTGGCACCCAATCTCTGTACTGTAGTTCGTATATACCCTATACTATGCAGCCAAACTGTTTCAAGCCAGCCTAAAGGCTGAGAAGTGGAGGGAAGTAGCATGGAAAAGTTAAGCAACAAACACAATAAGAGGTGAAAGCACCTTTCTTCCCTCCATTGCAGACAGTAGCTGCAGGGAAAGAGTTTAACCAGATAAAAATCATAGACAAGAATGTATCCCCAGAAGTTGATGTTTAGGCCAGTGTTTAGGCTAGGGTTGGTGTCACCTGGAGTGGTAGCTCACGGTGCCACCTCCCCCCCCCCATTGACCTCCTCCCATTTCACATCATACAGAATCCTTAGCAATGCTTTTTTGCACTAATTTTCCTTGTAAACTGTAATTCTCATTTACCACTGAATGCCTTGCTAATAGTTGTGACATGAACAACTAGCAAAATTAAAATTATTCCTTCAAATTACAATATCATACTCACAACCTAAATGTATGTTACATTCCGGATCCACCTGCGGATACCAGAATCCACAGATGCTCAATTCACACTGTCCTCAATGGTGGCACGACTGCCACTGGGGAGAGTGGGACTTTGCCAGCCCCCCCTCCCACCGAAGCCTGCCTTGCCGCAGCAGGCAGCTGCCTCCCTTCCTCCTCCTCTGGCTCTTCTTCCTTTCTTCTCCTCTTACTCTCCCCATTGCTGCTGCCACCACTCTTCCTCCTCTCACCCTGCCTCTTCCTCTTCCTTTCTCCTGCTCCTTCCTCCTCCTCTGCCACCTCACCCACGGGCTTGCCGTCCATGGATGCTGAAATCGAAGGATGGCAAGTCCATGGATATGGAGGGCAGACTGTACTTATGCATAGTGAAGCTTTGGTTAAAATGTGATGTTTTTAAAGAAAAAAAATTAAATACAATTTTTTTAAAAATCAATTTTTAATTTTTTTTAAATTAAAAATTTTGAAATTTGAAGTTTTAATTTAAAAAAATTCTGGGTACTCTCCTTTTTCCTCCCATTGAGCTTCACCCCACTCTCTCCATCTCTTAAAGCATTTTAAACCACAACTCCTTTCTGCCCAAAGGTAGGTGTTTTGAGGAGCGGTGGTGTCATCCTCCCTTAGGATGTCTGCTGGTGCAGTCCACACACTCCGCACCTGCCTAGTAACGTCACTGGTTTAGGCTAGCAGAAACCTCCTCCATATGCGCCCTGTCTGGCCAAAAAGCATGGGGAATGGGAGCCTGTTGCCTTCGAGATGTTGATGGAGTCCATCTCCCATTCTTCCTGTCCACTGGTCTGTTTGGCTCAGGCTGGTAGAAGTTAAGAGTCCAAAAACATTTGGAAAGTCACATGTCTTCCAACCCTAACATAGCTTGAAGGCAGGGAGAGAGATTTTCCTAAAGAAAATTAGAAGGCAGTCCTGACCTGGATCTCCACTCCCAATCAATAGTCAGTTAAGCCATGGCACATTCAAGATTCTCAGCCCAAACACAAAGCTGCTTTATGGGTCACTTTGGAGGTACGCTGTTTAAATGACAAAACACATCTTAAGAGGCCAGAAGCTGTGCCAAAGCTGCACTCTAGCCCCTAGGACTGGAGCCTGACTTTGGCGCAGCTTCCAGCCTCTTAGGATGCATGCAGCATTTAAACAGCATACCTCCAAAGTGACCCGAAGCAGCTTTATTTTGGCCTGTCTCTTCAGGCCCAATGTGTCTAATTTGGTCCAAGAATGGACCAAGACAAATTGGATCTCAGAGGCAGTAGCTTTTTGTCTTGCTAATGGAATTTAAAGTTTATTTCCTGGATTGAATCTCCCAGTAACCATATGGTCAGAAGGAGGAAGGACCCACCTGTATGAATACCCTTCCATACCATCTGAAGGACAACAACCACAGTATCTTCACCAAATGCAGGGGTATGACCAACATCATCGTCGTCAACAACAAAATCTTTCTCCTGTATGATTTTAACCCCTTTCCTTGATAAAGAAGCAAGTGGTGCTTTCAAAGCTTGCAACACATATAATGTACATTTTGGTTGGTCCAATAAAGGCATCACTGTCTTGTGGATGATACTATACTTCTCTCTCTTCTGTACCCTCAAGTTGTTTCAGACCTATGGTGACTCTAAGGCAATCCTCTCATGGGTTTTTCATGGCAAGATTTCTTCAGAGGGGGCTTTATCACTGCCTTTCTCCGGGTCTGAGAGAGTGTGACTTGCCCAGGGTCACCCAGTGGGTTTCCCTGGCTGAGTGGGCATTCAAATCCAAGACTCCTAGTCCAACGGAAACAATTACACACACTGGCACTTTTCTATATGCGGGCGTAGTTTATATCCCACGTTAATTATTCTTACCTGCCTTCCATCTTTGTGTACTAATCCTTCAAGTTAAAGAACAGCCATTCTGTGTACCATCTTAAAGAGAGTTAAGGGCAATACTATGTTTTCTTGGCCTTTTGGTCACTTGCTATTTCTGAACTAATGAGTAAAAATCAAAACTATCCAGATTATTTCACACTGGTTCCCTTGGGCTATTCCAAAGAACTGCTTGATCTTCATTCAGAAGTAATGAACCAGATTTCTCTAGAATAAAAATACACAGCACAAACATTACTTTTGCTATTAAATTAGAAATAATTTGAAGTTAGCGGAGGAGCAGGAGGCAGCGTTCTCGTGGAAGCTGCATTTATTGATATTTCATATCCTGCCATTTTCTCTCTGAGAGTTCTATCAAAAATGTATTAAGAAGAATAAATTAAAATTATTAAAATATTCAAACAAAAATAACCTTGTCTTTGCTTTCATGTTGATATTGGTAGAAGATGTTTTATTTGTCCAAACCTTTAATGTGTTCAGTGGTCTTATGGGGTTTTTTAATATCCCTCTACATCTTGGTTGTATCAAGATGTTGAATCTATCCCAGTATCAAGGTGTTGAATTTGCCCACTGAAACCAAGTATTCACAGAAAGAGCTTGACAATGAGAGCATAAGCATCCATGGTCTTCTCAATGGCTTGGTGCTGAATTTGATTCAACATAATTTCAGATGAAAGGCTGAGGTTGCAGTTCTGGGTCATCGTAAGAAAGATTTCCAGTCACTCCCCCAATCCAAACGGAGTCCTTTCATTGCTTATTAACGCAGACAGAAATCTCGAGTCCGAACTTTTTAAAGTTAAATTTTATTTTGTAATTCTTTGTAGGAATATCAATAAAAGACCTCAAATGTATCTATATCTGTACATATACAAGAAACTGTCCAAAAATATTCACAGAACAAAAATAAATCTTCTTTAGAACAAACCCAGACAATGAAATGCAGAAGTGGGTCCCGAAGACCCAAAGAGTCCAGTACTACTGGCATAAAAATACAAAGGGGAAAAGGAGTGTGTGGCAGGAAAAAAAGGTACTGTGTTAAAGGGTAAACCATATTGAAATAAATTATTCAAAGCTAGCAATGCAAAAAAAAAAAATCTGTTAAGATAACATTCTTATTAAGGCTCTGGAAACAGCAGAACTATTGTACAGGTAGGATTCTAAGGTCTCAACACACACATATACCCTTGTCCCACATCTGCTTTCTCTTGTGGGAGATAAGCTAATGAAAGGACAGAAATTTCTCTACACCAAAATCAAAGTGATTTTAAGGGAGGGGACAGTAGAATTGTGACCAGGATTATCACAGAGCTGCCCACAGCATTGCATTTATGGAATCCCACCACTCTTTCTTAGGGCGAAAAGTGGCTGGAAGCCAAAAAGAGGCATGCGTTTCTGGCATTCAACCCTCCCTCCCTCGGAGATGCCATGCTGACTGAGATACATTGATCCCCTTCCCTTTATGGATGCCACTAGTGCTCCCAAATATATTTTACTTCTAAGCAGGAGCTTCAGGAAAATATGGAACACGGGAAAGAAAAGATGACTTGTGTGGTCCCTCTAGCCTGCTGCCACCATGCAATGAACATATCCAGGATAGGAACTTCCCTTTAAAGTGCAACTGAATGGTAAGAGTTGGCCCTCCTAAGGAGCAGGCTGATCCACTAACAAGTCAAGATTGAAATACAGTCTAAACCAAGGATGTGGAATGTGCACCCTGCAGGTATTGCTACACTGCAACTTGCTTCATCCCTTGCCATTGGTTTCACTGGTTAGGGCTTCTGGGACTCGCAGCCTATGAAGTTCTGGAGAGCCACCTTCCTCTTCTTGGGTTTAAACAAAGCATCTCATGACTGGGTAGAATTGTGATACCAAAGAATTAGTTTATTGCCAGCATTTCTGTTTTTAACTCTCCTTACCATGGTGCATGCATACCAGACCTGAAGTTAATGATTTCATTTAGTACTTAATGCACTGCTTCATTTGGAAGAATAATGCCTTGAAGGGCAAAGAAGAGCCCATTGCAGCAGAAGGCACTTAAGGGGAAGTTTGGACGTCCTAAACACCACCAAATACTATCCTGCAGCAATTTTGACTGTATAGCAGTAATTGAAAATGAAGAATATTTGTTAACCCAGGGACCAACAAGGACTCACTTAAAGAACTAAATCATACTAAAGCAAAGGTTTTAGTACATAATTTTTAAATTTAAAATTTGCTTATATATATATAGAATTAGCCCCCATCCCATCATAGCACTGTTCTATAATTTATCTCATACACACACACACACACACACACACACACAGGTAGAAGACTGCAGTCTTGTTAATGGGGAAATGCTAAGCTGACAAGGTTTTAAGATTTACATATTGGGAAAAGGCATTTGATAAACAATGAAATGGGATAAAATACAGGGCCAGTCTTCCTTTATTTTGCTGTGTAAAAGGGCAACGGATGTTGACATAATGATTGAACTGCTGTTACCTTTAAATCTCCAGAAATGTGTATTTGCCCAAACTAATTGTTATGGGGAAAGAATCTGCAAACTAAGATTTTCAGGGGAATACTGAAGTGACGTTTGCAAAGCAGGCCAGTGGTACAACTCAATGTGGCAATAAAAGGAGAAAATAGTGTAAGATGCTATTCCAGCAGGATTAATGAGCCTACAGGAAATAAGAGAATATACGTTCTTGCCACTAGTAGATGTGGCAAGCAAATGAGGTTTAATTCTTGCATATTTGTTGAGTGCAGAAAATCATAAGGTACTACTGGAAGGGGGTGCAAAAGCTTACACAGGAAATAATGGGATGACCTTTTGTTTCTATCAAGTGTGTAAACAAAAAGTCTAGGGGGAAAGAAAATAGAAAACACAGTAATTTTATTAAAACAGTATGTTGCAATGGGAAGAAAAAAGAATAAAGAGAATAAAAAAGCATAAAATATATGCAATCCTATAAACAGACAGGCTTGTGCTGGCCTGTATGCCATGCCCTAATGTAAACAAGGCTGGTGTTGCCAGTAAGTACTAGGCTTAAAATTGCAAATCCCAAATGGTATAACAAACAGAAGGAGGTGTCAAACATACATAATACCAGTGCAATGGCAGATAGATTCCTTTGCACTTCCCTGTAGGTAATTAAAGGGGATAGCACAGTACGCCCATTACCATTGAAAAGTGAACAAAGACCAAACGCGTTTCAACTAGACGTCTTCATTAGTGATCATGGAAAACTAATATTGCATCCTTGTAAAGCATATCATGTGATATGTTGGGACATCCAGTCGCAGTAAGCAAGTTGGTCCTCTTGAACCTAGTATGATACAAAAGACTTGGCCCGGGCTTGTATTTACATGTGGGACATCCAAGTCTTTTGTATCATACTAGGTTCAAGAGGACCAACAACTTGCTTACTGCGACTGGATGTCCCAACATATCACATGATATGCTTTACAAGGCTGCAATATTAGTTTTCCATGACCACTGATGAAGACGTCTAGTCGAAACGCATTTGGTCTTTGTTCACTTTTCAATTGTAATGGGAGTACTGTGCTATCTTACTTACCTACAGGGAGGTGCAAAGGAATCTATCTGCCATTGCACTGGCATTCTGTATGTTTGACACCTCCTTCTGTTTGTTATACCATTTGGGATTTGCAGTTTTAAGCCTAGTACTTACTGGCAACACCAGCCTTGTTTACATTAGGGCATGGCATACAGGACAGCACAAGCCTGTCTGTTTATAGGCTTGCATATATTTTATGCTTTTTTATTCTCTTTATTCTTTTTGCTTCCCATTGCAACATACTGTTTTAATAAAATTACTGTGTTTTCTATTTTCTTTCCCCCTAGACTTTTTGTTTACACACTTGTTTGTTTGGGTTTAGGGTATCACCTCTCAGTTTTTCCTCTTTTGTTTCTATCACCAGTTCTCTTCAGGTCAAATTAGATATGCAGTAGCAGACCCATATCTAGGTCTCCCATGATCAGCTACAAGAGATGGAATGGGGACATTCTGCAGAAAAAATGTGGGATGTTTTAATGCTTTTCCTGACATGACTTTACTCCAACCCCTTTCCCTGCCATTCTTGTGCAATAAAGCAAATACCTATCCAAACTGCAGCAGGACTAATTTGATGGGGGCAGGAGTTGCAGGAGAAAAGCAGTGAGCAGGATTCAGCCCTGGTACTGCTTCTGTTTCCAATGTGCCCTTTCTCAATCCAGGCTCACTGAAGGCACAGGTCCAGGATACACCTCACCAGAATGAGCCATTGGGTGCCCCAAATATAGCAAGGACTGGCTTATCACATTTTGAAGTGGGTAAAATAATTCAGATTACTTAGCTGAAGTGGAGGCGGGGAGAGGGAGTGCTCTAAATCCAAGTTATCATTCTAGCGGTTTCTAAGCACAACTTTACTTGCACCCATTTCAGGGTGAGTTGGCTTTGCCATTGAAAAATCCAATCTGGCTCTCTAATGAGGCAAGAAAATGTGTTGAAAAGAAACACAAAGAATCAGTAGAAAACTTCTTAACAACAATGAAGATTATAATTGTTAAAAAGAATGGGAAGCGCAAGAAGAAGTAACACTACCCGAGGAATGATGTAGAAAAGTTCATTAATGTGTAAGCTGTGCAAGTTTACTGTGAACATATAGTTGTAGGAAACTGGTGGCTCTTCATAATTTTTTTGGAACGAAAACAAACCTGAAGAAAGGGTATAATCACAAATACTGCTATAGTGCAGATTATTAATAAACTAGGATAACAGAAAGATTTGTTCATTTGGGGGTTGCAATTTACATATTACTGTATATCACTAAAAAATTAAAAATTCTGCAAAAGTAAAAAACAATAAATAAAAACAGTTTTGAATTTATTATTATTATTTTTTGGTAGTGCTGAAGGGGAAGGAATTGTCTTTACTAATATGCAAACAGTTGAGTGAATGCCTTGGGACGTCTCTTAAGAAAGGTGCCAGGAATTTATATGCACACTATCCCTTGCTTGATCAGAATTCTCAGGGCAGGGTAAGGGAAAACATACATTCCCTCAAACATTCACAGAGTATCCCATGTTAAAGCCCAGAGGATCCCAGAAAGTCTGGACAATAAAGATGCTAGAATGGTAGCCCTCAGCATTTGCAAAGGTGGCGGTCCCAAAACGTTCTACTACTGCATACTCATGAATGGATACAGTCATGGTGCGGCCATGCTGAATGTTACCACCAAAGATATGGAGAGGGCTATCCCCCCAAGCATCTTTGTTGATTTATTTGGAGCATTTCATTTACCTCTCTCTTCCTAGCAACCTGCTCCACCACTCAACATTTAGCATCCCCTGTCACCTCTGTTCAGCTGGACAGGAAATGGTGGATGCCCTTCCAGCCCTAGATGACACCAAGCCAAGCCATGCTCCATGCACTTGAGATGGGGTCTTGGATGCCAGCAACGTAAACCTTGGGAGGGTGGTCCCCACTATCAGTTGCAACTTTTAAAAGGAGGCTACACATTCATGTGTATGTCCACATGTGCCTATGCTCACATGGCTGCTTGGTGGTAGCAGCTGACTGGGAGATGCCCACATCTAAAATTTCATGGGAGGCCCAGCTCCTGAAACCAAGTCCTCCTCTTTTTCCTGAAGCATCCTGCTTTGAAGTTGCATGAGGGAGTTTGGTGGGAGAAATGAGGAGCTGGAAATGTTGTTGGTGGGAGAAGTTGGTGTTAGCAGCTGCTGTTTTTAAATTCACCGTTCTCCGTGATGGAAAGCTTGGTGGGGTTGGTAGGGGAGATGCCGTTCCGGGCCTGCATGCTGTAGTGTTCCTTCACTTGCGTTAGGGCGCTCATCAACCGTGTGTTGGCTGAATCCAGAGAAAGGATCCGTTTTTCCTGCAACAAGACACAGAGAATGTGATCAGAATGGTCTAGCTTCATTGCAGGACTGGCTTCACAACCTCATCACCTGTGTCTTAAAGGGGATTGCTGATTTTCGAAGAGCTCTTTCTAGGATGGTCCAGCCTGGCCCAGGTTCTGCAGCAAGAAGGGATGAACCTGCCTCTTTCTGCTGTCCAGCATCTGTTCTGTAGAAGCTGCCAATTAGCTCAGATTAATTTACTGGTGAATCATGGAGAATATTATGGCATAAGCTAGCAGGGAACTTGCTAGAGATGTAAGGGTTCATTTTTGTTCAGAGGAAAACAGAAAAGGGCAGCAGAAGGATATGAAACAATGGATTCCTTCTAGCATGTACAGGGTGGGACCTCTAGAGACACTCTCCGGGAGTGGACTTGCAGCAGGCCCTGGTACACTGAAAATTATAATTGCAAACAGATGCCAGCATGTGAGGATGCAGCAGCAACACAGGATGGAGTGAGGTGAGGAAGCAGCCAGAAACTGGAAATAAGAAGTTATGAGTGATGGGAAGGAGCAAGAGGGGAGAAGTGGAACATATGTGTGACTGGTATGGGGAAGATGACACTGACAAGACACGAAAAACAAACAGGGCACCTGGCTCCTTAGACCCATTCCAGCTCAGTTACTCCAGGACTCCACAGAATCAAAAAGGCCTTTCTGTTTTTGATTCAGAAACAGGGGGGGGGGGCGCTTTCGGAACAATGGATGGCTAAACATGTGAACAACAGACATTTAGTAAACCATTGGCACTATAAGAGAGGGAACCAAATGAAAGAGGCACAAGTGCCTGCTTTGGTTCAACCTTAATTTACAACCAAAAAAATGGCAGTGGTATCAGGCTAAGTGGAAATTTTACCCCAAACCCAAAGCTGTGTGACAGCATTTCCACCTCAGAAGCAAAGACGCAGCATGCAATGGCTCTGCATGGCACAGTGCAAATGAAGGAAGGAGAAAGAACAGACGGAGGGCACACATGGGAAGGAACAAAGTCATTTCCCTCAGAAGGGAGAGACAGTCAAATGCACTGTCTCTGCTGAAGGGGTCATGTCCAAGCCCTGGGGAATGGAAGAGAGTTTGGATAACAGCATCACCACTCACCAAGAGCATTCCACCAGCCATGGGGTGTGGTTTTTAGCAGGACACCTATACGCTATATACTTATTCAGGAAGTTTCCAGAATCTCCTCTCTGCTATAGTGGTGATGTCATTTCTGAAAATGGCAACAAGTGGGGTACTTCCCCTTATGGTAGGTGGGGAGCACTGGAAAAAAAAACCTTAAAAATTCAGCAGTGTTTATGTCAACCCTGTTTTTCCCATGGTCTCCAACTACCATAAAGAGAAGCATCCACTTCTTGCCATTTTCAGGAATGCAGAACTCATTATATATGGCTGCTCCAATGGGGAGGAGGTGCTGGGAACCTCTTGGATACACCATATACAGAGAACTTCAGCAACATGGGGAGCAGCCTACAGCTCCAACCACTCAGGTGTCTTCTTGGTGGGGTGGGAACTGGGGCTCATGCTTAGCTAATGCACTTTCCTTGTGTCTCTTCCTCTGAACACTGGTGTGTCCTGGTACAAAGTTTGAGCTGCTTTGGACATCTCAGAGAAGGAAGCTTTCTATTTTGTCTCATTACAGTTCTAGGTTTACTAAAAAGGGGGAAGATACACATTTTTCTACTATAGTCAAAGCTTGCAACAATATGAAAAGGAAGCACCAGTCCTTCTTACTTCCTCACTCTCTGTTGCTTTGGAAAATCCAAAGAAGGTCTTGGTCACGGACTGTTACTTGTTATGATTCATATATAGATGGAATACATCTGTGAAGACACTCATTCACTGTCTAAGGCACATGTGATACAAGGAGTGATACTTTTTTGGTGTGTGTGTGCAACTTCTCTACTTTCCTATTTGCCATGCCAAAGGATGACAGGTGAGCTTTATTTTTAAGTTCTGTTTTGAACTGATGAAGTTTTGGTAGAGAGGAAAACTTTCTTGAAAACATCTGTCTCATAGAACAGTTATTTTAAAATCTGCAAAGCAGAAGTTTGCAATACCTACTGAGAATGATAAGCACTATAGGTTAAGCTAGAATCTAGAATGCAGGAACACAAACTGGAAGTGTGTGCATATGTGATTATATTAAGATCCATTTTACTTTCCAGTTGAAAAACCCTAACATTAACAAGGCCTCATTTGGGAATAATCTGGGGACGATGGGATGACCATTTACTGTAACAGTTCATGCTGTTTTTATACATTAATTTCAAATCATATTGAGGAGAACACTCCCAGCATAATGCACTTTCACTATAGGTTCAAGAGTACAGCCGGCAACACTGTGAGATCCAGCTGAAAAGCTCTCTTTGCCATAGAGATAATGCTGTAGATCTCCTTTTAATGCTGAGCCAGCTTTTGTTACCATACGAACATGACCATGTGCCACTGCTTTGGCTTTTGTTGTAATTCTATGTGTGATAAAAGAAATTTAAAAGTAGAAGAACTAATCCAGAAGGTGTGAACTTGGGAGTTAAAGGAGTGGGAGCCCTGATGACACTGCCCAACTCAAAATGCAAGCGCAGAGCAATCCATGGATGTTTCAAACAGCATCTCCACGAGGTTCAGGGAGTGGCAGGAGCTGGAATGTGCAGGGGGAGGAGAGTGTGCCAGGCCAGGGCAGGGGGTGCTCAGCTAGAGAATTGATTGGGTGTACTTGCCTGCTTGAATTATCTCATCCCCATTTAAGACCTGTAATTTAACACAGCGGTGATGTCACTTGCAATTACAAATGGAAGCTCAGCGCACAATGAAGCTCCACTAATTTATGGGATGGGGTTAGGAAGGGGTACAATGACACCTAAGCTTCCCCCTCCCCCAAACAAGCAACAACAGACTAACTAAAGAACAGAGGTTGCCAAGGGAAAAACATGGGGAGAAGACACCCTGAACACAGGATGAGAAAAGCTAACTCTCTGCTGCTCCTTCTGATTTCACTAGTCATAGCACCTTGTTCCAGAGCAACAGGATGGGATAACATGCGGGCCATGTGCTCTTAGAAAGGCAGTAGGGATACTGTTTGGCCCTTCCAGTTTGCATTGTTCTAGACCTCCCCCACATTGCAAGGCCTTCAGCCAGGTTCTAGACTGCCAGGCAGCTTTGTTGTATTCTTCCTTCTGTCTCTGCCCAGCTTCCACCTAGAAGATAACTCATGAATGTTTAAGAACTTGGAAGTTGTGTCAGAGTCCCAATCCAAATTGTATGTTTCTATAGCTTCAATGGATATGGGAGATTTGGTGTCAGTTTAGTTACCACCCTTAAATATCAATCCACAGCACTGTGCCACTGGATTGCTGAAACCAAACTGTTCTGTAGTTGCAATTAGCCTGGCTGGTAAGTTTTTGAGAATTATTCTTCCTCCTATCCTGTATACATTGCAACTGCATTGGGGGGGGGGAGCAAAGCCCCTATTTCCGAAGCTCACCTGGAGAGATACACTTGCCACATAAGGGCAGTTATTCATAAGCTTGAGTAAAAGCCAGTCACTTATGGTTAGATTTAAAGTGAGAGAAAATCAAGGAGCATCTACGAAAAGCAGCCGGTGACCAAACCCTATGTTCTGGCCTTTTGATGCTTGGTAAAGCCAAGGGAATGTGGCTGCTGCTGAAAGGCTCTTTGGAAGAGATTACTCAGTAACGAGAAATGCTAAAATAGAAGATAATTCTATTCTCAGAGGGCAAGGGGCATTCCCCCACTAACAGTGTCTCAGAAACAGAGCTCATAGGAAGAGATCAAAGTGATTACTTCATGTACTTCATGTGCATCTTTAATCCTCTTTCCTTCTGGCTGGATAAATGAGAGCACTCAAACAAGGAGGCAAAGGAAGCCCAGGCAAAGCTGCCCAACTCAACTCCCAAAAGCAAAAAAAGAGAGATATGTCTGCAAGTGTTTCTACTTCTCTCTATGCCAGCCAAGGCAGGTGCCATAAGAAGACATCTTGGAATGGGTGTTATGGCAAGCCAAAGCCAACCAAGGTCACAATCCAAAGCTTTTTATCAGAGCACAGTGTAAAGCAGCAGCTCAGCATTTAGCTCTGACCCCATGATACTTTGGCGTGTGGGACAGTGGGTAACTACTTTGACTCTACCTGCTCCAGCCTGTGTAGGGCAACAGCAATCCTATCTTGAATAAAATAACTCATGCCATTTCCCTTAGGCAGGCTCCAATTGTTGCCTAAGTGCCTTAGCCACTGTACACAATGAGGACTTCTAGTTGCAGTGCTTGTAAGCCAAAACACTTTGCTCCTTACCTGTGCATCAATTATTTTCTGCTTAGTGTCAATGACTGCCTGCATCTCTGCATGGTCCTTCTTCAGTTCCTCTTCCACAGCCATTAACCTGGAATACGGGCAAAGGACAAAAGAAAGAAACTGAAGTGTCTTTGCAGCCACCCACAAAAATAAAGAGGAGTTCAGCAACTATCTAAAAACAAAACACCGAAGCACTCCATTCTGTTTCTTGATCAAAAAGTTCAGCAGGAGAAGCTCCAAATTTTTCCAACATCTGCTTGAAGTAAAGACGAATACCTACACTCCACAACAAGAGTTCATCGGCAAAAACTGAAATAAAATGGAATGGCATTTGAATTTCAGTTCCACTATCCTCTTGAGGAGGAATGGTCTAGTTAATGGGCAATGCATATAAAGTTCCCAAGCTCATTGGTCTGTTCTGGTTCCTACTAATTCTTTGCATGGCCCTTTGCTGTATGATTTATTACCTTCTGCCTCAGACTCCTCTGAGCAAGTTAACAGAATTCTCCCATCAGCAAACCATGGTTACATTTCTCAAGAGCTGCCCATGTATTAAGATTAAAAATCAAATAATCTTGTTCCTCTCTCCTTTTCCTAGCCGCATTCTCCACTTTACCTGCTGATGATGCTCTTCATCTGGCTATCTTTCTCTTCCTGCTGCCTTCGCAGACGCTCCTCACTGTCTTCCAGCCTTGCCTTGTACTCCATCAAGAGTTTTTGCATTTGCTGCTCCTGCACCAGGAGACGCTGCTCATACTCTTCCAGCCGACGACTTGATACCTTCAGACGATCTTTGAGTTTTGTTATCTCCTGCTCATACTGAAGAGAAGAAAAAGGAAGGTAACCAAATAAAGCAAATTATTTTTTCTATCTTTTTGGAGAGCAAAACAGCACACAAGAAAAGTAACTCAATGAATTAATTGAGTCCTCCCCCAGAACAGTGCTTGAGGCACTCATGACTTGTCTGAATTCAGGTACCACCATCTGTTAGTCTTCTTCTACCTGACTACAGCTTCTAGACAATGAAAGAGAGCAAGATCAGCAGTATTCAGATTATTAGCACCATCTATACTTGTGTATAAGTTGAGCTCATGTATAAATTGAGGGGAGGTTTTGGAGTCAAAATTATGGATTTTGATATGACCAGTGGATAGGTTGAGGGTAAAACCTTGGGCAATATAACAAAGGATGCAAAAGACAAAGCAATGGAAAATGACACCAAAGACAAAAAAGGCCTTTGCAGACAATTTGGTTATAATAGTGGGGGATCTGCTATATGGAAATAGGCCTTTATTACAAAATCAATCAATCAATCAATCAATCAATCAGGATTTTGGTTTGTGTTCAGGGCTTAAAATTAACTTGGATAAAATAAAAAATATTCACTAAAATATGGAAAGATTGGGAAGGAAAAAATGTTTCTGTTCTTATAAGCTCAAAGAGAATTTCTATAAAACGATGTATGCAACCCCAAATAAATTAGCTAAAATATATAAAGATGGATCTAATGTATGTTGGAAACATAGAGAACAAGTGGGAACATTATTTCACCCAATGGTGTCACTAGGGGGGTGCGGACCGCACCCTAAGGAGTGATGACACCACTGTTTCTCAAACACCTACCTTTTGGCAGAAACGGGCTGTGGTATTCACCTGCTTCCCTTTAAAATGCTTTAAGAGATGGTGGGAGTGGAGTGAAGCTCAGTGGGAGGAGAAATGAGAGGCCCCAGAATTTTTAGAAATTAAAATTTCAAAATTTTACATTTTTAATTTTTTTAGACTTTGAAATTTAATTTTTTATTCTTTTTAAATTTTCTTTAAAAACATCACATTTTAACCAAATCTTCAGTATGTATATGTAAATACATTTAGGATGTGCATATGATATTGTAATATGAAGGTATAATTTTAATTTGGCTAGTTGTTTATGCCACAACTATTAGCATTACATTCAGTGGTATATGGGGATTACGATTTATAAGTAAAATTAGTGCAAAAATCATTACTAAGCATTCTGTATAGTGTGGCGTGGGAGGAGGCCAATGGGGGGGGGTGACACCAAGAGTTACTGCACTGGGTGACACCAACCCTAGTGATGCCACTGCTTTCATTTATGGGGAAAGTGTAGGAGAATAAAGAAATACTGTACTGGTTTAAAATTAATAAAAAATAGAAAAAAAATGGAATTCACAATTGGTTTGAGGCCAGAATTCTACCTTCTAAATATGGTAAATCTGGAAGATAAAAAGGATTGGAAATATAGAAACCTAGTAACATATTTAGTAATGGCAGCAAAACTGGTTCTTGCAAAAAAGTGAAAAACCAACAAAATCCCAACATGTTTGAAATGGCTTGGAAAAAATGATGGAAATGGTTCAGTTAGATAAATTAAGCAGCTTGGTGAGAAGAAAGTGAATAGAAGCTTCTACAGATAACAGGAAACTATTTATAGAATATGTTACACAATTAAATGGAGATATAAGTGTTGTTGGATTTGATAGCTAGGCAATCGATATTCTTTCCCACTTCTTCTTCCTCCCCCTCCCAATTGTATGTGTAAATGAGTTAATAAATGGCATTATTATGGCAGTATTATGGTAGTATTATGGTGAATAGGTAAAATGCAGTATTACTGTGAGTAGTTAAGTTAAAAGAGGAAAATATAAGATTAAAGAGGGAGAAATAATCTTATTATTTAGGAAACCAATTAGAGAATATGCAGGAAATCTTTTGTTATTTTTTTAAGGGGGTATGGAGTAGAGGGGAAGGGGACATTGTCCATGTAGGTTTTATTGTTTGTTCTGGCTGTTTGGGGTATTGTATATTTTTAAATCTTTGGGCTTAACTTTTGAATATGGTACAGTACTTACATTTACCTGTGGATAAGGTAACCTAGTTTTTTGGGGTCACTTCTTTTACTAAAATTTCTAGAGTAATACTTGAGTATGTGTAGTAACTGAAAAACAGAGATGGGTATCTCACTTTGAAGGTGTAGAGATCTCTCATGGTAACTTCTTGCAGCTGTGGCTAGGATCTAGAGTAGATGGTGGTCTTTACCTTTTCTGCGTGCTTGGGTTCATCTTGGTTCTGTTCAGCATCTTCCTCCTCTTCTTCATACTGTCCATTGTTTAGGACCCAGGCAGCAGTCCTTTCCACAGGTGACATTGTGGCGGAGTCCACCGGTGACTGAATCTACAACCAGAACAGGAAAGAAATAAAAGAATGCCTTCACTGTTTCTCAGAAGGAGAAAAATCCCATCCATTGGCTCACCCAATGGTCACCATGTCAGCAGGAGCACAACATAGCATGGTCTCCTCCCACTGTAGTAATAGGCACATGAAAGAAGCAAATGGGCAAAGCTAATTAAGTAGTTATTACCCACGTGAATATCACTGAGTAAAGTGCCAATAATCCTACATATTTTTGTTAATTCAGTTAACAGATGCATGATAATCACTTAATTTTGACTATTTTGTATGCACTGTGTTTGGAAACATAATGGGCAGCCCTTCATATCAGCTGGAAATGTTCTGGATACATACATTGTGTAGAAAATGACATAGCACAGCTTGAAACTGGGCATGAAAGTGTTACTTTATAGTTTGAGCTCCTGTGAACTATTTCCCCAAGCATGGCATGTATAAAAAATATGAGATGATATGTTTTGCTGTCTTCCCACATCTCAGTCTAGGAGATTATCACACACATTTTCCTCCCAAGCTGGGCATGGGCTGGATATGGGTATAAATCGCTTAAAAAGGTTGTTTTCTCACTCCTCCATACCCAGCTCGGAGGCACTGCATACCCGATCTGGACTTTGCAAAGAACAGGATTTTCCCGTTCTTTGCAAAGTCTGGGAGAAGGCTGGATCAGGTACACAATGCTTCTGAGCTGGGCATGTAGGAGTATGAAAACAATAATTTTTACGTGGTTTACACCCATACCCAGTTCGAGAAAAAAACGTGTGGAATTATCTCCCTATTTGTAAGAAATAGAGAATGCTGGTGAAGTGCCTCTTATTCTTTTAACCGTATTTGAGCCATTTTGGCATAGAGAGTGTGTACACATGAACAAGCGATAGGGCAACCTTCACTTCCATAGTTGCAGAGTTCATTGCAATAAAGTATAAGATGGGCTTTCTTTGCTGCAAAATGCTTGTATCCATGAAACACAAATAAATCTTTCAGACCAATGTTTTTTTCTTATCTCAACTACTCCGAAATCTTCTTTAGTGGCGGCCCTGATCAAACACCAAATCATAGTAGCAGAAGATGCTGCTTACTACATCTGTTCTTTAGTCTACATTTGCATTTGTTGTGCCATCAAACTGGCCTTGATATATGGTGACCACCAAGACTTACGGTGAATGAGAGATCCCCAAAGAAACCCTGTTTTTAACAGCCCTGCTCAGATCTTGCAAACTCAGCAGGTAAAGTACACATGTATAGTTCCAAGAGAACTACTGAAATTAAATAATTTTGTGTGTATAGAACCCATAGAGAAGAAATGAGAGCGGGGATCAGTATTTGAATGTCGCATGCAGGGTATACACACTTACTTAATTTATTGAACTACTTGATGTTTTAACATTTTGCCATTCTTTGTTGTGCAAAAGTAGTCTCCAACTAAATAAAAATCCTCAAATTATGCTGCCCTTATAAGGCAAGTTTTTGTTAAAATGGCATATGGTTTGAATCTCAAATAAATAGCCCTTGTTTGCTCCAGTTCATTTTGGAGCAGCTCAGCCCTAGGTTTTAATCTTTCCTCTAGACTTTCTCCTAGACCTGGACCTATCTAGGGAGAAATGGAAAATTCCCTTTCCATTTCCATTACTCTGTTTCTAGAGCACCTACTTCACTAAAACATGTATGGTGTCTGCATTTGCCTGAGTCCACTATATTATACTATAAAACAGAAATTATAACAGCTCATGCCTCTTAGAAAAGAGAATTTGGGAATGTTTGATTACTAGGGGGTAAACTGCTGGTTGCTTTAGGGTTAGCCAGTAATAGCTGACCTCATCCCTGTGGACAAACAGGTTTCTTCCCACTTTCATGGAACTATTGACTAGAAGCATTATAAATAAGCATTAAGGAACAATAGATTTGTTTTTGCAAAAGACACAAACACGTGGTGGAAAGCTTATATCCAGCATTATGTTTGATTGTGTGCTATCATTTGGGCCTGTACAGACTGGCACTTTGTGCTGGCCTGGGCCTGAATTAGGGTTGCGCGAGGACTGAACATTTACATGCACACCCGGGCACCATCTTGTCATGTGCCTGTACAAGATGACATGCACCATAATGACGTCCATCGTGCGCAGTGCCTAAATGGCACTGTGCATGAGTGATGTTATAAGGTCACGCTGTGGCCCTTATGGCACTCCTTATGGCGCCACATTTCACGGCTTCTATTGCCTCATCCAGTTGTCACGTCCCCAACCCAGAGCTTCCAGGGGCTGCACAGAGCCACACCTGTTGGGCTGCCTGTCGAGCTCCATTTATTTCTTTATTAAAGCATTTATATCCTATCCTATATGCATGTTCTGGAAGAGTTTATTCCTGATATTTCACCAGCATCTGTGGTTGTAAAATCTCAAAACCCCACAAAAAACTATGGATGCTGGCCATGAAAGCCTACGACTTCACATTCATATGGGTTGTTTCAGATGTGGGGTGCTGTGACTCCTCTAAGGAGAATGAGACCGAAGGAGGAAACAGACAGCTACTCTAGCTATGACAGTAGACATAACATCTTCAGAATGGCGGGACAGGTTTTAGGCACCCCTACATTATGAAAAAATACGGTATGTATTTTCCTTTCCCAAAATGAACTCTGGAAAACCAGTCCCACACGTTTTAAGTGTTGAAATCCTGAGAAAAAAGGGTATCTGATAACCAGCATCTGTGCTGTCAATTCTCCCTCCCTAGAAAACTGTCATCCCTGGAGCAGGTTTGCATCCCTTTTAAAAGATGTGTGCTGCTCTTAAAAAGTGATGGATGAACATGTAGAGCAGATGAACATTTGCTGCTATAAAAAAATGTTAGAGGGAGAGACCACAAGGAGGGTTGTTCCAGGATTTCACTTCCAGCTTGGTTTGTAGTGACAGTTGTGATAAGAGGGAATGGACTGGGATTTGTCTTTAAAAACTACTTTGTCCTCACTCTAACTCTGAAGTCAGAGAACAGACAAAGACTGAGAAAACAGCAAAGCCAATGTAAAAACCAGTTTAAAATGTTGTGTCAGAGTGAACAAATTGTTTTGATACAACAAATTAAACTCTATCCAGTCCTGCATCCAGTTTCCATCAACAGAAACCAATCCCTAGTAATCCCCCCCCCCCAAAATTGTTTAAGCAATTTGATCAACCTTTTAAGCCTCACTAGTTGCACATGGCCCTCAAGGTGCTTGTAAACTTCTCTTGTGAATTCCCCAGCTGCTTTTACAAATAAGTCCTTTTCAAATTTCATGGCTGCAGCTATATTTGTTAATACATGATGTATTTCGGAACTGATTTCTCTGTAGCAATCAAGTCTCCTGTGTTAAGTGTTCAAATCGCTTTTTTAAAAAAAGGAGGGTGCAACCTATGCCTAATCTCTATCTTTGCAAACATAAGGACTACCATGACTTTCTTTATTTTTTACTTCATGCCTAGGAAGGCATGTCCCATAACTAGCTTCTACACTCTGCCAAAATATAATCTGATTTCTAGCTTCCAATCTAGCATCAGTGGAATCTACAAGGAAGGGTACCTATGTGTTCTGGAGACTGAATGCCACAACTCTAGCTTGGAACAGACACTTGTCCCTCTTGTGCGGTTAGTTAAAGAAGGTTATTGGAGAAAGTAGGCTGAG
>NC_056525.1:124131286-124148539 GCF_019175285.1 Sceloporus undulatus
AGCGATGGGAAACCCAAGTTGACTCAGAAAGTGTATGCGCTTGCACAATAGCAACTGGGCTTACATCACTGTTAACAGAGTATGCCCACTGCACAAAGGCCAACCCTGAAAGTGTTATGGGGGATGTCTACAAGAGAATTTTTTTGTTTAATATCCACCTTCACAGGGTTCTGGGAACTCGAAAGCTTCCTGTTTTGTCATTTGTATTTGGTTCTAATAAATATGCTATTGCAGCTCTCTACACTTGTTCTCCACCAACTTACTCAACTGAACGCAACACACAAATGGACTTCTATAAGGCCAGTAAAAGGCTCTCCTTTGTTCTCGAAAACAAAAGACAATAAGGAACAGGGAATCTGAAACTGCTCAAGGCCTACAAAGAAACTCACCAGAATTTGTCTGGGCGGGGGAAGAGGGGTGAGAATTTCATGGCATAAATTTGCAATTAAAAATATGCATTGACATTTGTGGAAACAGTTCTGATCCATGAAGACTGCTGGCGTTCAGTAGGCTAAAAGCTTTGAAAGCCAAGGAGTGAGCAACAGATGGGTTAGAAGTGGAGTAAAAACTAACATTGCTGCATGTGGAAAAGGAGTCCCATTGAGAACACAATGACATTCTTAGCCTTCAGGTTTTGCAGTGTTGTGCATGTGCATGTGCATGTTGTGTACCCTGACGTCATTTCTGATTTATGGTGACCCTAAGGAGAACCTACCATGGGGGGGGGGTTTCTCAGCAAGTTTCTTCAAAGGAGGTTTTCCATTGTCTTCTCCTGAGGCTGAGAGCATGTGACTTGCCAAGGGACACTATGCAATGGAGGCAAAGGAGGCACCCAAAAGAAGGAAACACTTGACACCACAGTCATTGGAAACAGGAGTGTGTCATTTCTGAGCAACAGGGATACTACTGCAATAAAACCTTGCATTAAGATTATCAAGTAAGTTACAGAAAGGAGTTTCTTTGAAGATATATGGCTCTGTTTTTATGTCCTCACATGTAAGTTGCAGAGAAGCATCAATGACAACAAGAAGATATTGATAAAAGACCCTTACCAGCCTGCAGAAACAATAGTCTGGTTGCATAGTTCTCGCTGCCTTTCTACTGGCTTCAAGTAAGCACTTGTTTATTTTCCAGCCATTTCCAGGAACACCCCCCCTAAGGAGACTAGTGCAACCCCAGTGGATGTTTGTAATAATAAAGGGTGTTTCATCAGCAAACACTGCTTATAAGTATGGAGGCATGCACATGTGCACACACATGGCAGATCTACATGATCCATGCACTGGAAGACCAGTTACTGGGTTCTGGAAAAGCACGTCCTTATTCTGTTGCTGTACCCCACACACCAGTTCAAATGGCCAGTTTCATGGCCAGACTCAAGCAATGATATCCTAAATACTTGCCTATAGTCAACACACAAGGCAAACTGGCTACACAACCAGCATTCATTTTTATGTATTTGGCATTACTTTTCAGCAAAAATGTCAAGGAAGCCTGACAGTATAACACTCCCAATATGTAGAATTATTGAAACTTGCAAGGGATAATAATGATTCATATTTATACACTGCATTCAACCTGCTTTACCTACATCATTACACTGCTTATGACAACTCTGTAAAGTTTTTATTACCATCCTTCTTTCTTCCTGGTCTGGGGACAATTTTACCTTATTTGATTTTTTTGAGGAAAAGCTTTTTCATTTCTGTCATTGTGTCTGTTCCTTTTCTCCCTCTGTGTAGTCCTCCCTCCCTCGCCCTCACACAAACTCTCTCACATGCATATTGAACACTTTTAATAAAACGGAACTACTAAAATTTCAGGTGTGCATCACCAAACCGCTTCTTTTCCTTTGCTAGGGAAGCTGATCTTATTTAGTAAATATGATGCAAGACATACAAAGCCATTCTGGTAGATGCAAACTATGGCACATATAGATAGTCCATGGCCAACCTGAGGAAAATCATGTATCCCTGCCCACTGTGCTTCTTACAGGACCTGCCTGGACTGTATGTTGTCCAATGCAAAGTTTCCTGCAGAGTCAGAGGCACAAGCAGAGTTGACTGTCCTACCTGCTGGGTTTGCTGCCGCTGGATGGCCCGTACTTTGGGAACTGGGCTTTCCCGGGAGGAGGATGACTGCTGCCTGGACCGATTCCCATTCTGAAGGGGCTCTGCTGCCATTGTGGCAGAAGCTACAGACATGCTCCCCGTGCTTCGAAGAGAAGCACTATGAGGAAGGGACTGGGGTGCTTTCACCCTCGCACCCAGCCCTGCTTGGTCCATTTTGCGGATTTGGGTTTGCCCAGTACTATTCTGGCGAGGTAAAGCGATGGGCATGTGTTTGTCCAGCACTGTGCCCCTACGGGAAAAGTCTTCACTTTGTGTGCTGCGTTTGGTAAAGTCCTCCATGCTGCTATTGCTTGGTCCACTGAGTTTAAGGTCCTCACTGTTCTGGCTTCGGGAACTGGTGACACTCAGATTCTCCAAGCTGGAGTCCATGGACACTTTTGGCAATGGCTGAGGAGGGTTGTTAAGATGGTAAACAGGATTCTGGAAGGAAAGGGGCTGCAAACTGCCCTGCTGGTTTACTGCTGAGTGCAGAGGGCGCCTAACTTGGGGAGCACTCTGTGGAGTATTGTGAAGCTGCTTGATGTTTGCCACTTGGATGACTGAAAGCTGGCTACCAGATAAACGTACAGGAGCATCACGCATCATGGATCCGGGATCACACTGTGTGGCATTAGGATCCTGAAGATCCATCAGTGATATGCTTCGGACATTGGGCAGGTTCGTCTCATCATCCTTGTCTGAATAAGTCACACTCCGTGATGATGCCTGCTGGATCAACAGCAACTTGCCTTTGAAATAACCCTCACTTTCTTGGGGCGGAGACTTCAACTTCAACTCACTGAAAGATAGAAATGGTATTAAATTTAAATAGCTATATTAGAGGATGGTGTCTACAACAATGCATTAAACCTCCCTCTATGTTTTATTCAGCTCTTAGAAGAAAAATATATAACATAGGCTATCAGTTTAAGCAATAGCAAAACTATTGGCTGAAGATGCCAGCCACAGATGCTGGAAAAATGTCAGGAAGAAACTCTTCTAGAACATGGCCACATAGCCCGAAAACCCCACAAAAAACTATGGATGCCAGCCATGAAAGCCTTCGACTCCACAATAGCAAAACTGATCAAATCTGAGCCATTTTCAGTTTATTTTTCTCAGACGTTCCATTGTTGTTTGAGAAACCAACAGGTTTTTTTTTTCACATCAGAGCATGAAAATAAAGTGTATGTCAGAATCTATAGTTAAAGCTCTACTGTCACACTACATGAAGCCAAGGAAACAAATTATTAATGCACCGTATGTGATTTCCAATTGAAAAGGAAACAGAGTCAGACATTTTACTAGGCTACAGGTTCCAAAATACACTGAAGACTCCTAAGTGAAACAAGGGCCTGTTACAGACTGCCAAAATAAAGCTGCTTCGGGTCTGTTTGGAGGTATGCTGTTTAAATGATGCATGCATCCTAAGAATCCGGAAGCTGCACCAAAGCTGCACTCCAGTGCTTAGGAATGGAGTGTGGCATTGGCGCGACCTCCGGACTCTTAGGACCCATGCATCATTTAAATAGCATACCTCCAAAGAGACCTGAAGCAGCTTTATTTTGGCAGTCTGTAACAGGCCAAGGAATTTATTTCAATAGCTGTCTCTCACAACCATTAGGTGCTAAGAGTGAACTGTCAATAGCCTGGCATTAATTTATTATAGCCATCACAATCCCCCAGTTTTATTTCAGAAACACTAGAGCAAATTCACAATAGCAGATTCACCCATAAGAATGTGTGAAAAGACAGTAACAAGGAAAAACATAGCCCCATTTTGCTTTCTATTATTTATGGTATGGATAAAAGATGTAAGTTGTGTTACAGGACAAAAACCACAGCCACAAAAATGGATACAGCCTGCCCAGACATATCTATATTATAATTTGTAGCTTAAAGTAAAAGCTCTAGCTTGCTTTACATGGTATAGCTTGCTCACATCGTTGATTGAAGGCAATTCTTATGTGACACAGACAATTAGCTATTTATCATTTTGCATCAAAGAATCTTGAAAAGATGTAGCATAGTGCCCTTAGTCATTGTTGTGGGACAGGAACTACTATGCGATTAGAACTAATTAAGCATAGTAGGTAGAAGCCTAATCTGTGATCCACAATGCAACCTACTCTAAGGGGTAATATGAGTGGTTCACCTTAAAGGCGTGTTGCAAGCATTACTGAGATAGTGACTGTGAAGTACTGCAAACATATTTATGCATTATTTGTGTTGGAGACCATTAATATAGGTGACCCAATATTTGAGATGCCAGATTTGCCAAGACCATTACTAGGCAATACAGTTTGATTACAAGATATACAATTATCACACTGTCTCCTACTACTCTACTGTTTTGGTACAAACAGTAACAGCAGTGTCAAAGAACTGATTAATTATAAAGAACTAGTAAATTGAGATGGCAGAATTTTGGAGTGTATCACTTTAGTCTGTATGTGAGGGTGCCCTCTTTTTCAATGATACTCTTTCTAAAAACAATAGTCCAGACTCTGATTTCAGGTGAGGTGCTCTAGTTCAGGTTGACAAAACATAAGCTCTCCATTTGGTGATCCCATTATGAAATCTCCAGCTCTCACACAGCGGAGCCAGAAGAGACTTATGCTTTGGAAAGTTGCCTGCAAGTCAGAGCAGACAGTTGTGGCCTAGAAGATTCATTTGAGCATGAGATGTAGTCACATCTTAAAACTCTGGTTATAAGCAAAGGCGCTTGTAACAAGTGCCAGTTGGCCCAGCTACTTTGAATGCTAGTGATACTGTTTCTTGAGATGACTGATCAACCTTAAGATGAGCAGGTGTATTCTAGCACTAAAGAGACCTATGAATATTCAGGCAGGGCATACCTGTCAGCAGGGTCCTCAAATATTTTTTGCAGCCCTGACAAGAGGCTGACGTTGGGACTTGAATTGTGATCTGCCAGACGTCTCAACTGCTGTTGAACTGGTGTAGGGTTTGTTGTAGCCTTCGCGATGTCGGTGAGGATGCGTGGCAAGGGTCCCAGTTTTTCTACTGTTGCCTGTAGGAAGGAATTTTCACCCTGATTCGACAATAAGTACCGTGGAATCCACCATTTCAGTTTGAATTTCAATGAGTGTTTTTTTTTAAAATGACAATAACAATGATGAACATAGGTGGAAGAGTGGAGGTTGGAAGGAAAGGCGGGCATTTGTATGTGTGGGTGTATGTGGCAGGACCACAATGCATTGTTATGGAGCAGCAGGAGCACGGCGACCAGACGGATGGAGGAGACGAAACAGGGTGCAGCAGACATTGAGGAAAGAAAAGGAAACAGAAATTAAAAACTGACCCCCCAAAATAAAAAGGTCATGCTCAATAAAAACCAAACGAATGCCATTCCAGTGCAAACTTGTCATGCAAAGCAAACTAAGTTCAAAAGAGGGGGAAGACTATAATCACTACAAATGCAAATGAAATCCAGTAACTAGAGTAATTCCATTGCAAGGAAATTTCCAAGCCCTTCCTCCAAACCGAGAGAGGGTACAGTATTTTAGTCAGGGAAATGCATGCTGACATTCAGGGGGGTTGTGAGAACATTCAAAGAAAGCACGGGGAAGTGCCGCATGTAAGTGTGAAGGTCATCTATTTAAATCAGCCTTTGCCTCTTAACTGGCTGTTGTGAATGGCCACTATGCTTCTCTTTTGCTTTAAAAAAGAAGTATGCTGATAGAAATCAGTTAAAGCACTTCCTTTGTTGAATCCTAAGTAATTTCCACCAATATGGCCTGATCATCATTGACGACTATAAAATTTCAACCCATTGAACCAGAAAGGAAAACAGAAATGTGTTGTGGCATTTTGCTGTTGTTGTGGGCCTTCAAGTCATTTCCAGCTTATGGCGATCCTAAGGCAAAATTATCATGGGGTTTTCTCAGTGTTTTTCTTCAGAGGAGGTTTGCCATTGCCTTTCTCTGATGCTGGGAGAGTGTGACTTGCCCAAGGTCACCCAATGAGTTTGCATGGCTGAACCTTGGTCTCCAGAATCACAGTCCAATGGTCAAACTGGCCTTTTACCTCTCTTCAAGTTTACATTTATGCCATTCTGACTGCAAGAGCAGCTCTCACAAATTGTCAGCCCACTTTTTCATCTGCAATTGAAACAAATCTTCAGCTTTAAGTAGCTTCATGCAGCTAAATCAGTGGGAAGCACAGTTATGTCAAGGCAGACAGCCACTCCAGTGAACTTGGAGAGAGAACTTATTTAAACAAAAAATTGTCTATAAATAGCTGGGCAACTATGAGCATAAAACAAGGGAGCATGGGAGGGGGGAGGAGGTAGGTAAGACATGGAACTCTACATTTTTACAAAGGCGAAATATACAAGGATGATGTTCTTGCACATGATATTTGTACATTCAATTACCAGTGAATTTTCATTTTCTCAAACACAATAATAACTATGATTCCCACCATCATCAAAAAGAATTGACTATCTGTCCCATCAAGGGAAAAATCTAGTCAGGATGGTTTAACTGCATACAGTTTTAGACATTAACTTAGGGTTTAAAAACTTGGAAGGGTGATGGAATTAGCTTCAGAAAGCAGCGTAATCATGTGCAAAGATTAACATCCTTTCTTTCTTTGCTGTATGCATCAGGCCCTAAGCAGACATAATGTTCCCTAATCTCTTAGTTATGGCTCATGAACTGCCCTCCTCATATCTCCTCCTTTCTTTCTGCAACACTGAGCATGATGTTGTAGAGGATCACACAGGCTTAGTTGCTCAAAGCCCCCGGAGAAGGAATTCTTAGGAGCAAGAGGGAATCAAAACTAAAATAAGAAAGCGATAGACGAAACTGTTTTAAAATGGAATCTATAAAATTCAAAGGAAGGAGAGGATACCAGAATTTGTGAAGGGAAGAAAATATATGTATATGTAGATTAACCAAAGGCCAGAGTGTGTAATGGTTAGCACCCATTTGAGTGAGCCTCTGTAGTCATACTGCTGACCCTTCAGACCAGGAGGCTTTGACCTAAAGTCTGATCAGGAATGCAAATAGATTTGGAGGTCAGGTACTCTTTAAAAAAATGAAAGAAAGAGAGAAAGGTTAACTTTAGTAATTTCTCATGAAGGAGTTTTCTGATACTCCTTGAATTGTTGTTGTGTGCCTTCATGTCCTTTCTGACTTGTGGCAACATTATCAATATTCTTGGCAAGATTTTTTTCAGAGGGGGCTTTGCTTTTACCTCCTTCTGAGGCCAAGAGAATGTGACTTGTCTAAAGTTATCCAATGGATTTCCATGACTAAGTAGGAATTTGAACCCTGGTCTCCATAGTCGTAGTCCAGTGCTCAAACCACGACACCATGCTGAATTCTATACAATAAAGTTTACTGTTAGTAGGATACTGTCAGCAATCCAGCTAGCCCTCCCCAGTCTCCATACTCCATTACCTTGTCCAGCTGACATACAACTTCCCACAGCAAAGAATGCAAGACAGCAATCTCCCTTCCCAGATCTATGTAGCCTTCAAATCCTGGCGTATTGGAGATTGTGTCCGCATTGGAAATTTCTACCAAAAAACGTTTCATGCCTCCCCATTCGTGCTCTAGAAAGTCATTCATAAATGTAATGTATTCTTCTTTGTTCCCAAATCTTCATTTTGGGGAGGGGAAAAGAGGAACAGAGGAAGAGGAAGAGAGAGAAGGAGACAAAAAGGAGAGAGAGAGTGTCATAATTTGGGTAATTAAGTTCCTTTTCTGGGGATGAGTGGCAGGTTTTCAACTTTCTACAATGATCACAGCTGCCATTTCTGTGACCAAATGGCTAGTTCTGTATTTACACCTCCTTCCAGGTAGCGGCTAAAGACAATAATTTTTGAGCAAGCTAAAGCTAGCGTTATAGAACCTAGGTCATCCATGGTATGTAGTGTTTCTCCCACAATATTGTTTTCAGTCCAATAGACTTTGTAGGTTTCACAGCCTTCAGATATCTTTTTAACAACCAATATAGACAGATGAGAAGTAATTTAATGGTCAAGCTGTCTTTCCTATCTCACTATACAAAAATATGTTGAAAGATACTGCACTGATGTACTTCTGCTCAGTCAGTACAGTGGAAATCAGTCCAAAGCTAGACATGATAATAAAGGCTCCTTTGCATGTAAAGTGCAAGTTTAATAAAATAAAAGTGCAAATTACAAGTTATATTTAACATCCTATATAGTTTGGTCTATCAAAAGCAAGATTAACATCAGTAGGACTTGTGAATGAACTATTTATTGGGACAGGAATAGATACGAAAGAGGAATTTAACTCCTTTTTTCTTGTTGCAATCCTGCAGAAAAATCCCTCTTCTGAAGCTAGTGTTTAAATTAAGAAGAAATAAGATTGGTGCCAATCTTATCTTCTTTTTGCCTGCAAAGCAACTATAAGTTTCAGAAAGGGATTTTCCTCAGTAGCGTAACAGGAGGGAAATGGCTGAATTCCTTCCTCATGGTTGTTCCTGATCCTTTTTTATCAGCCTCTTTGAAGTCGATGCAATTTTTAATAAAAAATACAAGAACACCCATACCCAGCAGATGCCAAGTTACATTTAACATCGGAATCAGTTTGGTCTACCAAATCCACGATTAACATTAAAAAAACAAAAACAAAACAGTTCACAACCCAACAGCTGAAATGGTAAAAATCATAACCGAGTTGATGAAATTAAAGTACCCAATCTTCCGATACCCATAAAATATGGTAGATCAATAATTATAAACCTTTACAAAAGGAAGGAGTACATTCCTCTTTGTGTTTCATAAAATAATAGTGTGAATTCTTTACAAACTGTCAAACTACACTTTTATTCAAAAATCAGTAAGGTGCTTCCTAGAAAAGAACGATTCATTCCTTTTGTACAGAGTGTTTGAAGGTTCCAAATGTTCTGGATCTCCACCACCCAAATCATTGGAGCTGTCATCATCAGCTGATGAGACATATCAGCTTGAGACATATCAAGGGACTGTTAGCTCAATTTGCTGTGGTCTGGCCTGCACTCCCATGCAATGATTCCTTCTCCTCAAAGTCCATGCATGTTGAGTAGCCTGACATCACTGTCTTCAGAATTTGGGAGTGGGGATGCCCAAATTGCACCCACTTATTATGTGTGAGTTCAGGCAGAGAAGGGGAATCTTACTGAAGTAATGCAGAGGATGGGAAAGTTCATTTCTAGAAGAAGTCCAAGGGCCACGAACTAGAGTCAGACACAATACACTTACACAAAGGATTCACTTGTACCCTGTACTCCATGAGCCACACATACACTGGGATGATCTGCATATGCAAATACAAATCTGCACCTAAATTACTATACGTAGGAGTTATAACAGTTAAATTTAGGCCTAAAGATAAATGTTATTAAACCATTGGGAGTTGGAGACTCTTATTGATCAGTCTGGAAAATTACTTTCAAATAATAAGGATACAGATATAGTTGATCCCAAAGTAGTTACAGTGGAACCTTGTTATATGCTGGGGTTTGGTTCCAAGATCCCCCGTGTATAACAAAATCCATGGATGCTCAAGTCCCATTAAGTATAATGACGTAGCAAAATGGGGTCCCTTAAAAAAATGGAAAATCAAGGTTTGATACTTGAAATTTATACTTTTTTTGAACATTTTCAAACCATGGATGCTTGAATCCATGTATAAAACAATCAGTGTATAAGAAGGGCCAACTGTACTATGACTATTTGAAAAAATAACTATTTACTTTTCCATGACTCATAAATATCATGCCTAATAATTTTTTTCTTTACCATACTAAGTTCAACAAAAATAACTATCCTTTAAGCAGGTACATTTTTTAAGTATGACATTTCACACCAGACTTTCATACATTTTGACAAAAATAAGATGACAAGTGGAGAAACTCATTTGCGGAGCTACAGGTCACCATGACAATAATCCAGACATTCCTTAATTACTCTTTTCTGATCCTATGTTAGTTACCTTGTGAAGTTTGCCAGGTTCTGGATAACCTTTGCAATTAGTGTCAAAGTTCGAGAGGTACGGTCATCAGGGTATTCTTGCATGAGGTTGAAGAGACTTGGAGACATGATGGCTGGACAGAGGAAACGGAGAAAAAGCGAGGCACTGATCAGACGTTCGCTGATATCTTGCTTCCCCCTGTTGAGGCACTGCTGCTTCCATGAGGCAAATACCTCTTTCAGCTCCCGAGGAAAGACACTGAAAATCAACAAGGCAAGAGACAAACATGAAACTGAACCAGCAATAACCCCGCAACAGGAAAAAACAGGTGAAATCATTTCTGGGTTTAGTAGCAGTCACTTTTAAAGAGACAGGTAGGGCATAGATGGAAATTTAAAAAAAAACTAAAGGCTGTTCTTGTTATTAGTTTCAATTATGTGACTTACTGCATTGCACATGTTTAATGTACTATTACACACATTTCTAAATTGTGACATTAGAAAGGTTTTCTTTCCCTGGAACCCAATGGGAGCTGCAGCTGGCAGCTCCCTTATTTACAATGTAACTCACTACTGCCAAGCTCCAGTTGCAATTCAATGTCACTCACTTTTTCTCTCACACATTCCTCCATCGTTTATTGCATCAATAAAACAACACCAACCTCAACCATATTTCTTTGTTGTTCTTTAAAGCTGTCCTTCACAAAACTCCTCCTGCACCAAAAACTACTCTTCTTTGTACAGTTGGTTTGGTTTAATATTTTGGGAAATTCAAATATCATTTTCTTTGTGGCAGGGAAGCTTATACAGTGCGCCCGCGTTATACATGGGCGTGCTTCACGCGGTATTGACCGTACGCTTTCAAGCCGCAGGGCATGTGCAGGAAAGGGGCAGCACGTCCCATTCAAATGAATGGGCGAATGCGCCTGCCACATCGCCGCGCATGAGCCCCATTGTTTCCAATGGGGCTCAAGCATAGGCAGAATTCGCCTTATGCGGTGGGGTCCGGAATGGATCCCCATGTAAGACAAAGGCGGACTGTAACTCCAACACATCCCCTAAGAAACCCCAGCTTTAAAACATGAGAAATCTTTTAGCATGATAATACAGGTTCATATCCATGAAAATCCTTGCATTTATTACTGGAAGGTGGAACAAAACATAATGCTAACATCATATTATACTGTTTGCCTTTTGATGAGACTGGGCAAAAAAAGCAGTTCACTATGAGAGGAAATAAAGGAAACTTGGAGCTGGTGTTGCCACATTATTTTGATCCAGTTTCTTGCCACTACAATTCTCACCATATGAAAGCTATTAAATATTGACTAAGCCTGTCCTACCTTTTGCTTTAAGTTATGCTGGGTTCGCGTGTGACAAAAAAATAGATAAGGCTTTGTGTATATCTCAGAGCCAGGCAACTTCAGTTGGTAAAGGGCATAAACTCCCATCACCAGAGCCTGAAAACCACTGCCTAAACTTGTGAAACACAGCAGCAGAAGTAAAAAATCTCCCAACTTCTGCTCCTTATGCACCCTGAAGAATAAAATGTTAGTTTTTAAAATCACCACTGTGTCACTAAAAATGGTGGGGTAAGTAAAAAGGGGTAGCACTCGTCCCCTCATGCATGTGGCCTGTGTTCTGTTCACTCCTGGTATAACTGATAGGATCACGTTACGGAATAAAAAAATAGATACGGAGCTAACCTTTTCGTCCTGCACTCACTACAGTACAGAAAAATAATCTTGCTTCTTCCCGCAAAGTGGGAAAAAAATCCCCAGGACTCAGCTCAGCTATAAGGAAACAGATTGAAACCATCAAATATAGATCAAACCTTTCATTTCCACAGTCAGAGTTCCACATGACCTCTAAAAGCCAGTTTAAATCAGTTAAGCTGCCTAGTGTTGATGGCTGACATGAGGAACAAATCACTAAACCCCTTCTTCTGATAGGCTTCATTCCTTTCAGTGGTCCTTGTGCAGCTACACTGGCTGGTTGATTATGTGCATGGAATCCTATTACTTATTGCAACATTACATTCCAGGTCTACCACTTCTCGCTGATGCTTTACGGCAGGAATCTCTATAAGCAACTCACTGTTTGAGTAACACTCTTCTTCTTGTCTTGTACTCACCAGTAGGAGTTGATGATCTTGCAAAAGGCCAGCTCGCAACACATTTTGAGATTGGCCTGGTGATCGGCCAGTTCGCTAAGTGAACTTTTGCTGGGATCAACTTCACAGTTCTCATCTGACTCGTAGAGTGCCTTGATAAATTCACCTAGCAATGGGATGACAAGAGAAAGGCAATTAGGGGAATACTTTATTGGCCTGATGTTACACTCTTGCACTCTTCAACAGTAATAATTACTCAGTAGCAAATGATGTAAACTGATCATTCTCTATCACTAGACTGAAGCAGATTAACAAAAGAGTGTCAGGTCTGTTTCAGCCAGCTAATTTTCACAAAGAAAGCAGAAGCCTCACTCCATTTCTCTGATTCATAAGGAACACAGCTAGTTATAAAATGTCCTCCTTCCAAGTAGGGTAGAGAATAATTTTTGTCCTTCTCTGGCAATCAGCTTATCTTTGAAGGGGTGACATTTTCCCACCTATCCCTCAGAGAGACACTGGTAGAGATATAGCTTTTTTTGATTTGCCATACTGTGCCATTCTAGAATAATACAAAATTATTTTATTCTATACAAAAAACTCTCATGGGTGTCCTAAGAACCCAAGCAAATTTCTAGATCTCAGTGTTTCAGAAGTAAATCGGATATATCTTTCCTGTATCTAAGGAACAGTGGGTATACAAGTGGAGATTTCAGTGAGTGGGGTGGGGTCCTTCTTTCAGCATAAGTTATCTCATGTGCTCTTCTGCTTTCACACACTAATTCCCTATTAAATTTAAAATTACAAGACATCTGCTACAGCCGGACAAAAATGCAAATTCTGCCCTAAAATATCCGCTGGGCACATTTAATCTTAGCTATACACATTCCTGATTTTTAAAATGTGTAAAATTCCAAATCCTTTGCTCGCGTGCAAGAGATGGATTTTTTTGCGGGGTGTGTGTGCGTGCCAAAAATGACAACTGAGTAGTGCTTTATTGAAAGCATCGCAAACCTGGGGGCAAACAAAAGTTCCTTGCTTGGTCCATAGCACACTGACCTTTTAAAGAAATCTTTACCCCTTCATTACTGGGACATTCATTTTTCAACAGCTGTTTTTCGCTTTTAATTTTTTAAAATGCTGTTCTCATTTGTTCTCACATTTATGGTTTTAGTCCAGACATGAATTTTATAATTTTCAGACAAGTATGGGGAATGTGCAATCCTCCACACTGCAACTACCATCATCCCACACCACTGGTTCTGCTGACTAGGGTTGCTGGGAGATGCAATCTGGAGGGCCAAGCATTCCCTTACTACTTTCACGCTTTATTTTGTGAACTATCCAGACAGCTTTATTAGTCAGTACAGAAATGTAACAACACCTTTTTATCCGGACTCAGTCCTATCTATTTTATTTATGCTACCTAGGGGGAAATCTTGTTGAAAATCTTTGAAAGACAACTTCAAAATCTTCTCAATAAAACAAAATAAACAAAATCTCTAAACTGAATGTATTCATTATACAATACTGCTTCTAAAGGAGACAGGCTGTGCCTTATTAAGATGGTTTCCCAAGAGGGAAAAGCAAGGAATGCCATTGCAGGTATGGAAAATAGAAGTACTGGTATCCTCTTGTGTCCATGGCTGCTTTAGTCTGATTCTCCACACAAATATCCCTGACCTGGGCCAAGGGATCAAAACTAGTACAGTATTTGAAACATAGGCAAAGGCATCCCGAGCAGCCCAAAGAAACAAAGTGTTTGCTTGCACTACTGTTTGAAATTGCTTCTGTTCAACAGAGCACTTTGCTGCCAGCAGCTGAAATTGGGCAATTAAAGAAACAGGAGCATTTTGAGGACATGAAAGAGAGCAACTGGGAGCATTACTAGAATAAGCGCTAGCAAAAGGATCCTGTAAGTGTTCAAAAAGAGCATTCAAGGAAAAGCACAGGTGTTTAAACACAGCAGATAACAAGCTATGGAAAAAAAAAATTGGCACATGACACAGCAGTCCCCCCCACCCAAGCCTCAATATTGTTTGTCATTTAATTGCCAACTTTCAGCACAAATTATATAAAAAATTACGTAGTCCCTTGGGTAATTTTAACAGGCTTTACCACTCCATACGCAATATCTATTTGCTTAGAGCTGCTAGTTAGGAGGCTCCATGGTAGTGCTTATATTTGCCTACCATTGCATTTTAGCCAGTTCATATAATAGCACATTTGAGGGTAAGACGTGGAATTTTATATTCTGAACCTTTGTGCAGTATCAGGATATAGGAATTGGGAGACATGGAGTGGACTAGGACTGAGACAATGTAGAGGCAAAGAAAGAGAGGGCATAGTGTGTCCCACCACTCCATTATCTGAAGAGTGCATATAACCTAGATTATTCCAATGTGTTTAGAAAATGAGAAATAAAAGAATAGTTCAAGGGAGAGTAAGAGTAAAATAACAAGGATGAAGGTTAAAATATTTTTGCTCTTATAAACTGGAAGTAAAAATGGAATGGTTATCTCAAACTCCTTCATATTTTTGTTAAAACAGCTTGTCAAGCTTGTTAAAACAGGCTCAAATACACTTCTTCCCTGGTGAAAGCAGAAATATCGTTAATGTAGATGCAATGAAGAGAATGAAAAGTGCACACACTAACATAATGCCATTGTTGTGTGCCTTTGCAACTTATTGTGACCGTAAGATTAACCCATCATGGGAGATTAAATTGTAAATAAATAAATAAATAAATAAATAATAATAAGTGGAGAAATGTTAGCTTAAAAATTTACCCTGAAATCTTGGGTTAACTTATCCATGAGTCAGTACTCATTTCCACAGGAGTCAACGTGGGGTGAAGTGGGGCAACATTACTTTGAGCGAACACATTGGCTGTGCTACTTCCCCACAGGTGTATGTCTTGATGTACAGTAGATGGAGGGTGCAGAGGAGGAGGCTGTTAGCACACAATGCCCAGTTTCCTAGAAGACATGATCTCTGCCTCCTCTTCTTCGCCTCCTGGACCAGAGGACAACTGCTACCTGGACATCTCACTCTCTTTGGTCACTGCCTGACCAAGAATCCTCTCCCTCAACCTTCTTTCCCCCACTCTCCTTGCTTTTCTCAGAACTTCTCTTTTTGACAACATGCTTGTTGCTCTTCTTCTGTGCCAGTTCTGTATTCTCTGCACTTTTTGTTCAGAGGCAGGGCAACGGTGGAGGATGAATTGCTGACTACTGATGCTACCTGCTGTTCTCACTAGCTGCCTGGTTGGCCTCTTCTCTCTTCCACCCACATTCCACAAAGGCACATTTGTGTATGTTGGTCAGCTTTTCAAGAATCTGGGCTAAAATCTGGCAAAATTTAAAGTCTGGAATAACTGCTAATGTAGTTGCTGTTTTCTGTGCCCCATCCTTTACATTGTTTGTTACATGGTCCAAAGTTTTACCCTAGATTTATGCACATGTCATAGCAAATTCCATAATTTTGGGCCCAAAACCTGTCCTTGACTTATTCATGAAATTGACTTATAGTATATATGGTAGATAGTACAGTGGGCCCTTCTTTTATGCAGGGGATCCGTTCCAGACCCCCTCCCCCACATAAAGGAAATAATGCGTATGCTGGAGTCCCATTAGAAATAATGGGCCATGTGCCCATGGCGTGGTGTGGCATGTGCGCACCATCACTTCTTCTGGGGTGCGCCAGGTCTGACAACTAACTGTAAATCAAACAGGAAGATTGTGATCTACTGTGCATGTATAGCCTCTAATTCTGCAAAAGCCAATCAAAATAAGAATTAAATTGCCATTTATGTACCAAGTGCATCTTGTAAATATTTCTGTCCCACCAGCTTGAGGTATTCCTCAATGGCTTTGGTAGCTAGTGTATTCTCCCTGAAGATCAACACATCATGCTCCCCACAGCGATCAACCTCAGACATCACTAGATCGGTCAAGAAATCCTAAAGGAGAAAAGTTAGACAAGAAGAAGATGTTTTAGTCAATGACAAATTGTGCTGTGCTAGGCAAGAAAACTGTTAGGATATACCCAGATGGGAAGGATAAAAGAACTACTCTACTCAGCAAAAAAGCTACAAGGCTGGATTGTGTGAGATGCAGTGCCTGCTGCAAGAGAAAGTGGGGATTTAGGGACTGAGAGGTACATTCAAGTGAATGGGCACCTGACAGTTGATACTTTTTATATGAGTTGACTATAGCTTCATCCTATTTTTTTTATTTGATAATGAACTTTTTGAGGTAATTCTTTCCCCTTATTTTTAATACACAACACAGACTTCCTAAATTTAATGTATTTAAAATCTACAGTTCTTAGCTTAATCAAAGAACATCCCCAATCTTTCTGATGGTGTTGTTATTCAGAGTAGGAGCACACAAACTGCATGTTTTACAGATTACTTAATCCAGGATAGGCAAGCAGTTGATGAACTGTGTCAGTTGAGGAAGCCTGAATACTCAACCATCAATGGAAACTAGTCCAGTTTCTCACCCATTGCTCACTCTTATTTTCTGGCGCAAACATGGCCCTCACAGTCCACGTCTAAGGGCCCAAACAGACAGGCCAAAATAAAGCTGCTTTGGGTCACTTTGGAGGTATGCTGTTTAAATGACGCATCCATCTTAGGAGGCCAGAAGCTGCCCCAAAGCTGAGCTCCAGTCCTCTTAGGACGCATGCATTATTTAAACAGAATACCTCTAAAGTGACCCGAAGCAGCTTTATTTTGGCCTGTCTGATCGGGCCATAAATTGTTGTTTGCAATCTAGAGCTACCAATAGGCCATGTCTGAGAAGATTATACCTGACAGTAGCTCCGTTTAGATGTTTGGTAACTCTAATTTTGGAGGGGAGATGGTGACACACATACACTCCAGCCATGTTCCTACCATCCCACATTAATGGGGAAGGTCTCAAGCGAAACTTCATTTGGCTGAATGTAGCTACGGTATTGCACACAGTTAGGAAATCCAATTGTAAAACATTAACAATTCTGTGGAGCTCTTCAATCACGTCCAGCCAAATAATAATAATAATAATAATAATAATAATAATAATAATAATAATAATAAT
>NC_056525.1:124148549-124167382 GCF_019175285.1 Sceloporus undulatus
TTTAGCATCAGACAACCCCTGCCAGGATGCAGAACCTGGGAATACAGTTGTGTGTGTATGGCCAGAGCATATCTCCTTTTCAGAATTAGAGTTGCCTGAATGTCTTACATTATGGAGGTCTGGATTGAAATATCCATTTAGTTATGAATACTTGGGCATAGCACTGCCACCCTAACCTACTGTCACAAACTACTTGTGAGAATAAGATGAGATGTCCTTGAATGTTTCGCCATGAGCATCTTGGAGCAAGGCAGGAATAAAAATCTAGGGATAATATCTCTAATTGATATCTATCAAGAATCAAAACTGGACACAATAAAAAGTGCAAAACAAGGATTTACGGTTATTTTCACATAGGACCCACAATTTAAAAGCATATAGGACAGCTAAAATACGTAGGATACTGATTAAACAAACGATTCAATTATAGTGTTAATTCATAACAGTTAAGATCACATTCCATGGCACAGTAAAAAAAATACAGCACACCTCATTAAAACACCTTTCTGCCTCAACCATTTAAAAGCTGAGGCCAGTTTAAATGAAAAAAAAATTCACTTGCTGGTGAAAAGAGAGTAGTCGGCATTTTTGACGTTTAAAGTTTCTGAACAGTTTCCAAAGGCAGTCCTACACAGAGTGTATTATAGAATCCAAATGGGATGACTGGGGAGCATATAACCCAAACAACTTCACTGGCTATTTCCAGGCACTGACTGAAAGACTGTATCACCTTATATGAGCCTGCCTGAATTTTCAATCCTCTGGGGGAAAGTTTTCTTTTGGTCCCCCTACCATCACATTTGCTCAGGACACAGGAGAGAGGGAGCCTTCTGAACGGCTACTCCCAGGGGAGACTAGGCTGGCCTTTTCCTGCTGTCCTTCCATTGGCAGGTGAAGACCTTTTTATTGAACAGGCATTTGGTGATTCAGGTCTAATCTTCACTGCAGAAATAATAGTTTTATACTACTTTAACTGCCATGGCTCAATGCTATTGAATTCTGGGATTTGCAGTTTTGTGAGATATTTAGCCTTCTCTATCACAGAGATCTGGTGTCACAACAAAACCCAGATTCCATGAGCCATGACAGTTAAAGCAGTGTAAAATTGGATTATTTCTGCAGTGGAAATAAGAGCTAAATGGCTTTGTGGAAAGGTTCTTAATGGACTATGTGCTGCAATTTTATTATCATTGTCATGGTTTGAAATTATTTTATATTATTTTAGATTTTAATATGTTTTATAGTATGTAGCTTTAAAAATTCTAGAACTAATGTTTAATTCATCTATCTTATTTAAATTCATGTTGTAAGCCATTTTGTGTCCCATTTCGGGGAAAGGCAGGCTATTAAATAAATAAATGGGATGTGCTACTGTTGTGAGATTGGACATCTTCAGGAACAGATGCACCTGGTACACTCCTGGATGCCACAAAAACTAGCCAAAGGTATACACCTGTAATTTTAAGGAGATTGTAATTCTATCCAACACAAGCTGAATCTCTATTTGCTGATCTGCCTTCCAACTGACCAGCAGCTCCTCTGACATCTCCAATTTGTTTGCCCTCATTCTGGCCATTACTGACAACAGACATTGGTTTAGTACTCAAACAGCTTACTCAGAGTTAAGATGAAGGAGAAGAGATAGAGGTGAGTGTCATCTGCACATTGGTGTCCTTGTAAGAAGGGTAGAGACATAAAGGCCAAAAGAAGAAACTGGAAAATTGGGGGGAAATGTTTCTCGATTTTTTCTGAATATTGTACTTCCCTTCGCCCCCGACAAATGAAAAAAAAAGGAATATTTTCTTATAGAATGATCAATAAATATGTAAGACATATTTACCAATCACACATTGTTTCTAAAATTTATGTAGCACATACACTGTTATTCAAAACTATTTACCGAATCTCGCATCGCTGTAATTCCTGATTGTGATTTCATTTTCTTGTGTCCTTTTTATGGAATGAGTGTTTTATGCCTGCATAACTCTACTGGGGACTAAAGAAGACAGAATGATAATCTTTGTTTTACTAATATACAATGGTTAGTTAAATGGTGTCCTTTATATAAAATCAAGGTTTCCTTTTGGAAATTAAAAATATATATATTTTCAAGCCATCTGTAGATAAGGAAGGCCGACCATAGTGTTCTGTATGTTTCTAAAGCAGCAAAGTGACTTTTGACTTGGTTTATATAACATCATTTTTTCCTGAAAATTTAAAACTTAGATCAATCCTACCCAGAAAAAAAATTATTTTTCCATGTCTTCAAATTTTTGGAACTTTTGCATCTCTATGACAGATGTATGAAAGAACCAAATCATAAACCTCTGTGTAGATTCAAATCCTTAAAAATTAGGAAGACATAGCAGCAATATGCCAGTGCAATTTTGTAACAAAAACCCATGAAAAACCCCCAACCAAATTCACTTCTCTAGATTATCTGAGGATAATGTTACAAAAGCAGCACTAGCTATGAATAAGGATGGATCAGAAAAGTAATGTTTCCTGTAATTTTCATCTGATAGAAGAAAAATGAGGTCAACTGAAATAAATAAATGACTGCCCACGTCAGGCCCTGGTCCAAAAGCATAGATGATTATAGCAACCTTGATGAAGTTTACATTTGGTTCAGTGCTTAGACAGGAGATTGTCTGGGAATCTTGTGCTTTTCACCTTGAGTTTCATGATGGAGAAGGCAGGATATGAACATAAAATTAAAATACATATTTACATTTAATAATTTATCAAAGCTGATACCTTTATTGTCTCTTTCTTTAAAAACAGGCAATTTAATGATTCTAAAATGCTTACCCTTGTTTATGAATTACAGTGCTTTCATTTCTAAAGCAATGGCAAACAGACAGCTGTTTCACTTTCAAAATAATGACAAAAATTTCTTGATTATGACCTCCTTCCATTTCTCAACAGCATTCAAGGGGAGCAATTCAAGGGCAGAAGGTCTGTCTATTCTTACCTTTGCTCTGCCAGTGCTCTGAAGAATGTGCACCAAAGCACAGGCCATCTCCTCTTTGTTCCTGACACTGATTACTGGCTCCAGGACAGAGCACAACACAGTGTAATTGTTGGTAATAAATTCAGCAAACTCTTTGTATTGCTCCATAGGGAGGATGGTGATGGTCTGGTATCGGGATTTGATCCGAATGGATGGCCCTCCAGCCTTCCCTTTATTAGGGGTAGGAGTGCTGATCGGGTACCACTTCTCCACAAACTGTCGCCCAGTCACACTGGCTACGGGAATGTTGACCAGTCCAACATAGTTATTCTTGTCTTTTTTCTTTTTCTTTTCAAGGTCCTTGTAGATGTGGACAGTGATACTGTGGATGGGTGGAAGGCCAGAGAACTCAAAGTGCTCACCCCAGAAAATATTGTCAGCTTTTGTTTTACTTGTGGTGCGGGCAAATAAAGTATCGTCCAGGCACAATTCACAGAAGTATTTCTTCTTGGGGGCCAAGTCTTTGGCTTCAATGATCCAAAGACGCAATACATTCTCGGCTCGCCGGCAGTTATCCTGGAGAGAAAATGGTTTATTCATGCTTGGTAAGGCCAGGCTCCTTGCAAGGGTGAAACATTTCTCATGTAGAATTTTTGTTTTATGCAGCTCAGAACTTTTATCATTATTGTTGTTACATGTAAATACCCCTTTTACACTGAAATATCATTAAAGGTGTGGCGGAACAACTAGTTTGTACAAATTGCCTGAACACGACAGACAGAACCTCATTTATTTTCCTTAAGAGCAATCAATGAAATAGTCTATCTTTAGCTGAGGGCAACCTCACTTTGTACACTACAAATATAGGCTAAATGGGAGTACATGAATTAAGACTATGTGGGATCACAAACTTTTATGATTTTATAGATCAAACTAGTACCTTGGACTCAACCGAGAAAGCAACCACATTGCAGTTCATAAATAAATAAAAAACCTAACAACGTTATACAGTAGGCCCTTCCCTTAGATGGAGGAATCCCACCGCATAAATGAAAATATGCTAGTGCCCCACTGCAAACAATGGGGCATGTGCTCACAGCATTCACTCCATTCATTGAACTGTTGCACAGCTTCGGTGTAAGCTTGAAGCTGCATATAGCGCGCCCACATATGGTGCAGGCACACTGTTTGTATCCTGAAATCTTCCTCAACTAAGAGTTGGGATGCATCATATTAAAGCTGTTAAACTGTCTTCAAGGGTGGCTCTACATTGGCACAATGTATTGGACATATGACAACAGATTGGTCAGTTTTTTATAAAGTGAAGCCAAAAGGGTTCATTCTTGGGCATGGCAGTTACTTCATCAATTAAAAACACTGCTAAATCTAGGGGTAGTCTCAAGTGATGGGCCTGATACTTAAGGTAGAATGTGGCCCTATCAAATCCAGACATGCTTTTAATCAGCATATGACTACACATTTGCACATGTTTGCCCCATGCACAAAATCTGCATCTGTGCCTTTTTATGATTAAGTTTAGTTCAAAATGTTCAGGTTGGCTAGCTGATAATTAGCATACTGATGACACCATGGTTCAAATTCAAATCCTAGAACAACCTCACCTGGCACCATACAGATGTTAAATAAGGACAGCAGATAATGAGAAACAAGGCAGAATGCTCACTGGGGAAGAGCCACTGCTATCTTGTAGAACTGTTCTGAGAGGCAGAAATAATGCCACACACACACACACAGTACTCTCACCCACAGATTACACAAGCAGTAGGAATGGGATCACACTTCTTCTGTTTCTCCCTAGCATAGGTTGTCTGTTTGAGAAATGAAGACATTTTTTGTCCTAAACTACAACTAGAAGCTGGGTTTAAATAGATCTATAGAGCAGATAGTAAAACGCACCATTAATAAAATTATAACACTGGGACTGCCAAAAAGAGTCATCATTCTAGAAATTGATTCTCAATATGACATAATTTAACTCTGGATAACCTTTCTTTTAAAATGTGAACATAAAAATTCAGAATTGTTAGCATATGTCTTTGGGCTGCTTTGCAAAAGAAAAAGGTCTTGACTGCTAAACCCAGGGACTTTTTCAATAATACAGACAATGACAAAGTCTCCTGGAGAAGAGAATCATTAGCAAGGCTGACAGAAGACAGTGTGTTAGAGACCTAATCTATTACACTTTAGTATAAATCTCAGCAGGATGCAATTTGGCATTATTGAGCCATTATTCTCTTGGGGCAGCGAGAAGGTTGCTATCAACCTAATTAAGTGGGTATGTTGCTTGGGGAAGATGAACACAATTATGCAGGGTGCATTTTACCACTGGATGCTTTCCTAAAGTGACACCATATATGGTACCTTGTTAGGCTGGATTGCCCTACGCAGGTTTTCCATCCACTTGTCTCTTTCGGCAGCAGAAGAACAGCTGAAGCATTTACTGCCACTAGAGTAGGTTACCTAAGATATATTAAGAAAATGTAGAATCAGTCAACTCATAACCGAGGTAGCAATTTGCACATCAGGATGCCTTGCAAATAAACACCTTATATACCTTACAAACAATCCAAGAATCATGCCTATGCTAAATGAAACAAACTAACTACTGTATGAACAGAAACAAAGATTGATTTCACATACATTATCATGAGCATCAAAGAGCAGGAGAGTACAGTAAAAGGAATAGAAAGGTATGTATGTTTTCCTCCCCACCCCAATTTACAAACTTCGGAGATCTCACTTGAAAAGATTGAAGTTTCTGTCCAGAAGTAAAAGTAACTAGAAACATATTTAGAAAAACACAGAATGCTGACATTCCCAAGACATTAAATTCTGTATTAGAGAGGCAATTCAATTATTAAATGGCAAAGACATTTCAGAATAACAGAAGCCTAACCCACCGGATATTATCTTAAGATATTTGAAAAACATCAAGAGCATTATAGTCTAGCTTGGAATCTATTATATGGCAGCTAAAATCTTAATTGCCATTAAATGGTGTGATTCTAATCCTCCAACTCTCAAGAGAATGGCTTTCATAGTTTTGACATTTTGTCTCAAAGACAAAATTAATCTAATACATCTGCTTATGAGACAGTAAATAGGAATGTGGAACATTTGAAGAAAAATGATGCTGTTTATTGTTTGTATATATGACTTTCATTACTTTGACATTAGTTCCTAGAAGCCACTTCTGCTACTGCTGTAAAATGAATCATATCTTATCTACAGCTATATTTATATTTCCTTTCTGGTGGGCATATTTTATTGTTACATATTCATAAGAAAATACAGCTGAACTTGTATCTTGCTGTAAACTATGTGTGCACAATGGTTATATTACAATGGAATAGTGCATTATAACTTAAGGAGCTAGATAACATTAATGCAACAGAAAATGAAAATAAAAGTCTGAAAAAGTCTAATATTAAAAGAGTGTAGAAATCAGTGAGGAAAACAAAAGGAAAATGCTGGAAATTCAAGGCTGGATTGACTGTTCTGATAAATATGTCACAGGAAAAACATGTGATGGGGCTAATAAAATTTTGCTGAATTATCTTTGAACACTACTGTGTGGAGACTAGGACTACCTTCTTTCTTTGCTTGGCTGCTTTACAGTTTCCTAAAGATTAGACAATAGTGGTTGTTGTTCCCTTATCGTATGATACAGGATCTTTATTGTTCTGAAATTTTAAGCATCAAACCGAAAGGACCCTGATAATGAAATTGCTATATCAGTAACAATGCCTGTGACTTTCTTTCTTCAAGAGTCACTTTAGTATAACAAGTAAAATACACATGGTTTGTCAGTGAGCTAATTATGTTCCATCTCAAAAGCAAAGCAGAACATGTTTCCGCATAATGGAATACAAATATAAAAAGTATGTCGTAATATTTCTTGAGCGTTTCCTCGTAAGAAACAAAGTTGCCAGAGCAACTTCCAAGGCAAGCAAGAACAAATCTTTTAGTTTCTGGGTGGAAATATAAAACAGGTTTGGGGTTTTGTTTTTTTACAGGGTAAGGATTCTGTTTACACCAAAGAACTTCCAGATGGTGAAAGTCGACTATGGGCCAGTTTTGCATTGGCTCTTTAGAAAGCATCCCCCAGGTTAAGGAAGTTAGCTGGGATACTTTTATTTAATGTTTACAGAGGCAGCTGACTGTCTTCCTCTCCTCAATTCCATCTTCTTCCATCATATTGCCATCATTTACCAATCTCACCAGAGTGGCCTCCTGTTTCAATGCTTCCTGCTCTGTGCTGTTGAGCCAAGTGACATTTTAACAACAGAAAGTACTAAAGACACACAAGAGTCACACATGCTCAAATTCTCCTACTCTCTCTCTCTCTCTTCCTCTGTGTATGTTTAGGGGGGAGGGTTAACAGCCTTCTAGATGTTTCTGGGCTACAGCTCCTGTAACCCCTCACCACTGGTTATTCTGGCAAGGGCTGATGGGGGTTGCAGGTAAAAAACACATGGACAGCCACAGTTGTCTATCTTGTCTAAGCTGAACAATCCAGGCTGTATGCTTTGAAAGAGAGCAGCTAAGGGGGACAGTTTCCTTCTACTTTCATATTTGGGCCTGCTCCTAGTCCATAAAATAGAGGAAGGCACAAAAACAAGCACTTTATTCAGTTTGAACGCTGCTGGACCATGCCCCCCTTTTTCTCTCCCAACCTTGGCCACCAAAGGAAGGGAGAGACAGAAAAACCAAGAGATAGAGGGAGTGCAAAAATTTTCTCCATCACTCATTGTGACTGATGCAACCAAAAGAAGCAAGCATGACTTTATCTGGTGCAAATGTAGTCCTTAGAGATGAAAAGTGTCACCTACCACTGGTACAACATGCCTCATGATATCAATTAAAATGGCCCAGTAAGGGACTGCATCTTTGTCATGGTCTCAAACATTCATTGTACCATTCAATTGGCACAGCACAACTGAAAAGATTTCTTTTTGTTGAACGATTGATGTTGGTAGCCCCAAGGACTTTAGAATCATCTGATTGTCAGATAGTCCACACCCTTCCCATGGTAAAACCAAAGCAACCAATTTGCTCACTCAATTATGAAATCCTCAAAGAGTAAGATAAAGAATTAGACTAAGTTAAGCAATCTATGTATTTCCCTCACATCCTACTTTCTTTCTTTTTGAAGGAAAGGGATGCCTCTGTAGATTTGTTTGATTGTTTTTACCTCAAAGCAGAAATCTTGACCAAGTATACTACTATGAAGTGGCTTGACAAAGACTCTTTCTTCTGTCCCAAGATCTAGCGTCTCCACCGCACTGCCTGGACTCAGCAAGGATTCATGAGAACGAGACTCTTTCAGCTTTGGTAAGCCACGGGACCTGGGCAAAGGCAGAAGAAAGTGGAAATAAGATACCAGGAAAAAGGAAGGTGGATCAGTAAAATAGGTTTATTTAAAAAACTTTTTTTTTTACTATTTGTTTCACTCTGAATGGTGATCTTCAACACCACTGACAAGATTTGGCAGCTACAACAGCTCGTGAAACATAGAAATATTTGCTTGTTGGAATTACATACTCTTAACTGGCTTTGTAGTCTAAAACAAAATAAATACATGTATGGACATCTCTCTATCTGTTTCAGAGGATCCAACATTTTGTTAGTAACATCCTTTCTGATACCCTGCCCTTCTCCTAGAATTTGCATGTAGTTTATCCATGTATATTTTATATACTGCAAATTTAGGATTTCTCCTCCCCATCTGCCACCTCAGTCTAAATCATGTCTTTTAATGTAAGAAAAAGCGTGCTCTAGGAATCACTTATTCGTCTGATTTAACTAGTTATCTATCAAATTTGTATCCAGTCCTATCTCCTAGTAATATACACAGGAGGTCTTGCTCAATGTTTTTATCATCAGAAAAGTTTTACAAGGTAGGATTGGGTCAAAGTACTCACTGTCACAAAACCACTTAATAACATAAGGAGAAATCTCAGTGGGAACTCAAGTCTCTCTCATCAAAACTCAACACTGCCTGTTACACTATGTTTATAACTTTATCCTTCCTTATAATTCCTTCCAATGGGCTGGCGCTTTCTTAGGCCATAGGAGACTTAAATCATTCCTGTGTACTATGTCTGCTGGATGGTGCCATCATATGGCTTTCTCCATATGAGATGATACTCGGATTTTAAGCTTTCACTCATTCTTCTCTGCTCCTTGGATCGTCTTTTAGAAATTCTATTCTCTATAAAAATAAACTCAATGCACTGTATCAATAATAATCCCAACCTGGAAGAAGGTCAGGGTATAAAGCTAATAAATAAATGATCAATCAGCAATAAAAAGCATAACAATCACCACAATAGCAATGATGCTAACTGTTTTTAAAATTTTACTGTTGGGTTTTAATTCATTCTTTTTGAGAGCTGCCTTGGGTCCCATTCCAGGAGAAAGGTGACATACAAATGAAACAAACAAACAACAAAACATAATTCATAATTCAAAAACAAATTAAAGAAGGATGCTCCTAGCACTGGCCTACGTAGCTAATATTTACATGTTCACAACAAAACCCTCCCTTGGAGAGTGGTGGAATCTCCATTGGAGGTTTTTAAATAGAGGCTGGATGGCCATCTTTCAGGGGTGCTTGACTGTGAGTTCCTGCATGGCAAGGGATTGGACTGGATGGCCCTTGTGGTCTCTTCCAACTCTGTGATTCTATGAATGAATCCCACTGGTCCAATTTAGCTGCTGTTACCATAATTATTTAGAATTTATTATTTCTTTCAGTTCAATCCTAAGGTTGATTGACCCTTTGACAGGGAAGCAGACTGAGTTGCCCCAAAATGCCTTCTAGGGGGCTTGCAGGGCATTTTCACCGTTTTTGGGTGGCTCCCAGATAAAGCTTTTTGAAAAGGTGACTTTGGGATCACTCCCTGTTGTTAAAAAGGACCTGTCCTGGGCCTAAAATGGCCCAGGCACCCTGCTAAAACAGGGTAAAAATTTGGGAGCAGCCCTCCAAGGTCTCCTGGGGAGCCAATGTGGCACTCAACCCTCTGATAGTTGCCCACCTTAAGCTGGCACTCTATTTCCAAATACATCTTGCTTCCCCTAATTCATCAGGAGCGAGCTGCAGGTTCAGTTCTTTCTATATTCTGTTCGTCTTCCAGATACAACTCCTTTTGCTGGAATTGACTCTGTCATCAGCAGAGATGTTAGTAGTGGTTAAAGCAGGGCACTTTTACTAAATTTTACTAAGGGCTACTGGCAGAATCTTGCAGCTTGCTCCAGCTTGCATAATGATGTAACAAAAACAGATCATATACATGGTATTTTTTCCCCTCTTGCCTATGACAGAGTGAGAGCTTTTTTGTGCATTCTTTTTCAGAATGATCATAAGAATGTTTTTTGTGCAAACTATGATTGTGGCTGACTTGCTGCATGGACTTTTAAGAATTAGCAGCATTGGATGGTTTCTTTGACCAATAAGCATGTCGTCCTATGTTTGGCATGTGCGTGGTGTGGACGCCTTCCTTAACAAAGGGAAAAGAGACTACCTTTGCACAGAAAAGCTGGCACAAACTGCAGAAACTCTGAAGAAAAATATAGTAGTGTTGTCTTGCTCTCAAATAGGAAACGAGAAATTTCATAGATGCTATCAACTGTATGGCAGGTGATTCATTTTTTTCTAAGACGAAGACATTTTGTGAATATTCTTTCCATCTCTAGAGTACGCATGCATTCACCCATGTCAACATGGGATCTAGACAAACCTAAACAATTGGAGTAGATGTTTCAGGCATATCTTATTGTTTCATAAACATGTTGACATACAAATGTCTTCTGGGCAGTTTGAGCTTTTCAGATTTATTCCTAGAGGCAGCAGCAAAAACAAAGCAGTTAAGCTAACTGTGAGTTATGCTGCTGCAAGATAAATGCCACCTATGGGGCATCATCACAGCCATCCTGTAAATATCAAACAGTCTTTGTGGACCATACTGCATTAGCTGCACAGGTGAACAGCATGAAAACCTTCATCAGAGTAGCAGACCTCATCTCCTGCAAAAGCACTTGGAATATTCCAGAACCACCCTCTGCATTAGCAGTGACTCCATCAATTACCCTCTCAGCTCCCGAAACAAACAAGCAAACTGAGGAGCACACACTTTGCATTTTAAAGGTCTTATGATCAATCTCTGCCATCTTTGTTTTAAAAGGGTTATTGCTGTTGAGTGCTTCTGACTTATGGTGCACTTAAAGTGGTCCTATCTTCAGACTTATGGTGACCCTAAAGTGAACGAATGACAGGTTTATCTTGGCAAGATTTGTTTAGAGGGGATTTGCCTTTGTCTTCCTGTGAAGCTGAGAGAACATGACTTGCTCAAGTTACCCACAGTATGTTTTGGTAGAAGGAAATAGCCAATGACCTGAAGAGCAGATGCCCGCTGGAATAGATCTTGTGGCACTTTTTGTTGATGAGTGTCTACATCCATCACCCCTAATAACTGGCCATCCTGGTAAGGGGTGATGAGGATGCAGCATGGTAGCCCAGCAATATCTGGAGGGGCATGTATTCCTCACCCTTGGAGCAGACAATACCAGGCTAGCTTGATAAGCAATCTAATCTGGTTCCAAGGCACTTTTGGATAAACAGAAACATAGTAAGTAGGAAGGAAGGGGGAGAAAAAGATGAACTGGTTTTTATTTTTGCATGTGCTTTCATAGTTATAAACCCACTTCTTTGGATGCAATACTGAGTGGTATCAGTTATAAAACATATTTATACAGTTGTAGGAGTGGGCCAGAATGTAACAGAATCCAGAAATTTGCAAATCATGATGACGTTTGCCCTAAATTTTCAAAGGGCTACGTAAGGTAATACATGAAGACGAGAAAGAGAAACTGCTGAAGTGAATTATATGCACAAATTCCAATCCTTTAGCAAAGGTATGAAAAAAGGTGATGGCTTTATAGCACACTACATACTGTACATTAATACAAGACTCTTTCCTGCTGTAACAAGAGGAATCTTCTCACCCAAGGAACTGGCTTTTGGTAATACTAACTGACAACCGTAAAGATCTAAAAGACCTGTAAAGACCTTGGCTTTGTCATAAATCAAAGTGTATCAAAAGATCACTAATACTTGGAAGAGCATCCAGGAAAGAACTAGATAAGATTCTCAAGTCTAGAGAAATATCTTTGTATAAAAAATAGATAGAATAATCCTGGCCAAAGTATTTCACATTTCTATGTATGGGGGAAAAAACTGGACAGCAAATCCTGACAGGGTCAACTCATTATAAATATGGTGCTGGAAGAGAGGTCTGCAAATACCATGGGCTGACAAAATGACCAAAAACAAAAGGGTGCAAGAGCAAATCAAGCTTGAAATCTCAATAGAAGCCAAATTGACTAAACTGAGGCTATCTGCCATACTTTGGACATATCATAAAACATTGTTGTTGTTGTTTGCTTTCAAGTAGTTTCTAACTTATGGCAACCCGACAAGGAAGCTAACATGGCCTTTTCTTGGCATGATTTATTCAGAGGAGTTTGCCATTGCTTTCCCCTGAGGCTGAGAAAATGTGACTTGTCCAAAGACACCTAGTGGGTTTTCAAGCAGGGATTAGAATCCTTGGGTGCCAGCAGGGTGCAATGGTTTGTGCATTGGACTATGACTCTGGAGAACAGGGTTTAAATCCCCATTCGGCCATGGAAACCCACTGGGTGGCCTTGGGCAAATCACAATCTCTCACCCTCAGAGGAAGGCAAAGGCAACACCCCTCTGAACAAATTTTGCCAAGAAAACCCCATGATCGGTTCACCTTAGGATCAATGTAAGTCAGAAATGATTTGAAGGTATACAACAACAACAACCCCTCAGAGTCCTAGTCTAACACTCAAACCACTACACCACACTGGCTCTTAAAATAACATTATTAACTGGAAAATATGTTAATGCAAAGAAAAGTGGAAAACAGTAGGAAAAGGAAAAAAAGACCACATAATAGATGGATTGACTAAATCCAGGAAACTGTGGCCCTGGGTTTATAAGACTTAAGCAGGGATTTTGATGATCAGGGATTTTGATGACCAGGGCTCTTGGAGGTCTCTCATTCATAGGGCTGCCTTAAATTGAAGCTGACTGGATGGCAAATAACAACACGGACAGCAAGAACAGCTACCCACAGCATTGCTATTTCAATATATACAAGCAAATGTAAGACAAATGATGTTACTAAATAAAAACACACACAGAGAATTGAGATTGCAGGTATAGGAGCATTTGTAATGCTCCCTTACATAGAAATGTCAAATACTTTAAAGTGCCTCAGGCATCTTCATTTCTGAATTTTAACAGCCCACCTGTGTGACATTATTTGATGGTCCTGTTGCCTTATTTTTTAAAACGATAATCCAGATGAACTATGTTGAGGAAAAAATGTATCCTCTTGCTATATGGGAGACAATAGTAAGAGCTAAACAGGTAACAGAGTAATTTGTTGATGATTTCCTAGAATTGGGGTCCTGTCCTTGGCTATTCAAATTTTAAAAAAATTTCTAATGTTATTCATTGTACTAAAAATAATCAAGACGCAGGAATCTTTCTGCAAGCATTCTTCATATCCTCCCCAGACTGCTACTTTTTTTCCTGCCACGGCTCCTGTACTTTTGAACAACAATCATGCTACTCCTTTTTCGTAAAGATAAGCTCATGCCCGGTTAATTTCTGGATATCTGCATCTATACCCTAATAGGGGCCAGATGCTGTCTGATCTTGGAAGCTAAACAGGCTCATCCCTGGATAATGCTTGGATGGGAGACAGCCAATGAATACTGGGTGCTGTAGCCTATATTTCAGAGGAAGGAATTGGCAAAACCACCTCTGAGTATTCCTTGCCTAAGAAAAACCTATCAATTTCATGGGGCCACCATAAGTCAACAGACAATTTGAAAGCACACACACAAACACACACACACCATGAAGCTGGGGCAGCTGAAGATGAAAGAGCCCTATATCATGACCCTCAAGACCTTCACTTTTGCTTATCAAGTCACATTTAAGAGAAAATGTGTAAGCATCTAGAAGAATTTGATTCATTTTCTTCTACCCCAGATCAACACCCCCTGATTTAGAAATCATTAAAGAGAAAAAACTGCTGACATTTTCATTTACACCAAGTGTAGTACTGTATAAAGCAGTGGAACAGGGAGGAACTATGAGATGCCTTTGCAAGTAAAAAAAAACCCAAGAAGTTCTCACTTGCAGGATCACAACCTTAGCAGATATTTTGACTGTGATCTGCTTCATTCAAACAGCTGCCAGTATCACCGTAAATCTAAAACTTCAACCGTATATATTTCACCACCAGTGTCAAGCCCACAAGCATATCTGAAACACAGCCTCTGTTTTGAACACCTCCAGTCCAAGCACTGCTAAGACATTTTCTTTCTGGCCAACTCTGGAATCTTACATGAGACAGCAAACACTGGGGACTGAAGGCCAAGAACATGCATCTCTTCCTATCACAGGCTTAGCACGGACACAGATGGACATATGACTGCAATATACACATTTTTAATAACATAACTTGTAGCATTAATTCTCCACGTATAAATGACTAATCCTGAAAATTCCACCACACCTACATGAAGCAATTGTACAGCCACCTGACCGTGCAGCCCCAAATCATAGCGGTTCCATGTGTCCTGGACCTGGCTTCCCTACACCTCCTCCTTCTCTTTGGCCACACCACAGAAGATGGATTCCTGAGTGCAAAGGCAGCAAGGGCCACCTCAAGAAGCAGACAAGTTGCAATTCCTCCTGTTATACAGCTGCACAGATGAGCCTCCAAGGCAGCCAACCGGGCAGGAGGAAAAAACACTCTGCCTGACAGGCTAAGTCACCATCTTTCTCCTTTTTCTCATCTTTCACACTCTGCATCCTGTCCCTCAGGTGACACAAACAAGGCGCCTGGTATGTGCCCAGCTCGCTCAGCCCTGGGCCTGTTGCCATGGCACTGCATCTATAAGGAGATTAGAGGTGGAAGACAGCAGGGAGAAGCAGCAGCCAACGGAGCTCAGGGAGCACTCTATGCAAACACAGCAAAGGTGACCTTTCCGAGGAGAGGAATTAAGTCCCCACCCCTCCCATCCCTTCCACAAGTTCACCAGACACTAGATCTGACAGAGAGCAGGAAGAATCATCTCAGCTTTTGAGTGGTCTTGTGGGAACGAAACCCAGCAAAGAGTGGCACATCAGAAAAGTCCTTATTTTATTTTGCCTTTCCATACAACCCTGCTTGCCCCACTGCAGGCATTTATTGCATCCGACCATTGCAACCTGAATTCTCTACTAACATCTGTTGGGCATCCTACGTAGACATCATCAACACAGGATATTGTTTTCCAATACTGTCATCCCCACCGAAGTGTGAACGAGTTCATTTATTTGGCCAAGATCAAGATGGATTGTTCTTGCCCATGGCAAGAAGTATACATGTTTTAAATCTAGCTCATGTGCATTTTAATCTGCCGTTTACTGTCCCAACAGATATGAACTCGCTACGTTATTTATTTAGCATTCTAACAGTGTTTTTAAATTGCGTATGAATAAAGATTTCAAAGTGGGGTGCAACACTCGTAAAACAAACACTATAAACCAACACATAAAATCAATACACAATATCTGCACTATCCTTAAGAGTGAAATGCAAGGCAAGCTGAACTGCACTTGGAGAGGGTTAGCAAAGTTAGGCACATCTTCAGCACAGATATTTTAAAAGGAATTATTGGATATGCCTAATGTTGGGGTGGATGCAGAGGGTATTCCACACAGTGACTGTCATCACACATATGAAGGCAGCAATAGCAATAACAACTTCATTTATATTCCGCTTCAAATTGAATTAAGCAGTCTCTAAGTGGTTTACAACTGTAAGCTAATTATTATTATTTATTATTATATTTTCTTTATATAGCACTGTAGATTTACACAGCGCTGTACAAGCAAACAATAAAAGCGATAAAAATGAAATCTGCCAATGGCGCATATGCTACAAAATACATATAAAACAACAGATAATAATACAAGATAGAATTAGATAAATAAGATGTTTTAATTGGCCTCAACAAGCTGGGTACTCATGTTTAGCGACCTCAGAAGGATGCAAGCCTGAGTCAAGATTGAGCCCTGGCTAGTATTGAACTCACGACCTTACGGTTTTGTTTTGTGTGAGTGGTTGCAGTGCAGGGCCTACTTCATATTATGTAACTTCCCATTTGAACCAACCAGAAAGGGGTGTTTCCACTTCTGACCTGTTCCAGGGCAGCTTACATAAAATAATTGCATGGTAGAAGACCATCTAATAGGAAAAAATATATATAAGAAATATTAGAAATAGAAACAGAAGACGAGTTAGTTAAAGAATGTATCAATAAGTGGGCACAGAACATCCAACACACTATACAACTAGAACAATGGGAAAGAGCCTGGATGAAAGGGATAGGATTTGCATCAAGTGCCGATATGAGAGAAAAATTTTATAAGATGTTTTATAGATGGCACTTGACACCAGAAAAATTATCTAGGATGTAGAAAGGAACCTCCAATAAATGCTCAATAAATGTTGCCTCTTTCTATCACATCTGAGGGTCATGCAAGGAGGCTAAAATATATTGGAATACTATGGCCTGTTACAGACTGCCAAAATAAAGCTGCTTGGGGTCTCTTTGGAGGTATGCTGTTTAAATGATGCATGGGTCCTAAGAGTCCGGAGGTCGCGCCAAAGCCACACTCCGTTCCTAAGCACTGGAGGGCAGCTTTGGTGCAGCTTCCAGACTCTTAGGACCCATGCATCATTTAAACAGCACACCTCCAAAGAGACCCCAAGCAGCTTTATTTTGGCAGTCTGTAACAGGCCATTGAATTCAGTGCAAAAAAATACTGAAAAAGAAATGGAAACTGAAACCAAAATTATATCTGTTAAATATAATAGAGGAAGAAATAGAAAAAAAGTCAAGGAAAAAGTCTTCTATACAAGAATAACATATATGAGACACTGGAAGAATGGTTCTTAAAAATAACTGACCTAATGCAAATTAACAAGATTATTAAAAGAAAAGACAGACAAGAACATAGAAAAAAACTCAGCATTTGTTAGAAACTTATGGAACAGAAAGCCAAAACCCTCAGGGATAAGCAATAAATTAAAGTAGATAAGAGAAGAAAAAGTGGATAGTAGGATATATTACGTTCAAGTGCGTAGAGTTCTATTTAAAAAATACACAAACTGAGAAATAAAGATCAATTCAGAGATAACCGATACCACGAAGGGAGGCAGTTGTAATTTTAAAAGGTGTTTTGTTAGTTTGTTTATTGGTCTGTTTGTTCATGTCCTTTGTTTGGGTGGATGAATGTATTTGTCGGGGAAGTGTTGTTATGGATTGTTCTATTACACTGTTGGAAAAGAAAGAAAGAATATATACAAAAAAAGTGGAGGGGGGAATTCTAGTGGCTTGTGTTTGTGATTTACAAATGTCCCATCATGTGAATCAGGATCCCCCACAGAATAGAACTTGTGTGTGAAATGGTCTCAAGGAAGCATAAAATTAAAAAGTTTGCATTTGACTTAATGTTCTCCTACATAACAGGCCTGTGATGACAAAACCTTTTCCAGGATTGTAGCTATTTCTAATGTATTTTTGGGTGCTGAATTTGAAAAACACAATAAAAATGTCATACCACATATGTTTTTTTCCCCACAAATTCCTTTTTAAAAATCATTTCAGTTGTGACTCAGCTTCGATTGATCATAGACGCTGATGGTCCAAGTCTGATTTCTTTTAGTGCTTTGAATGGATTGTTGTGTTTCGTATTACTGAATTAAAGTCTTTTGAAAATCTACTAGAAGACTTTAGCCCCTTTCTTGCTCTTTGCAGAATAATTCTTTACAAGATAATTTCATTCAGTCAGTATTAGAACACAGAAATGTCAAAGCAAGATGTGAAAAAAAACTGTATGTGATGGAGGCAAATCTGAGGTCATTTTTAGATTTAGAATGTCAAATTTCTATGAAACCAGCATCTAATTATTATTATTTTTTAAAAAAAGTTGTTACAGCCCTCAATTTTGCAGGCATGTGTTTAGTGTTATGTGGGACCAACTAAAAGGCAAGTACAGTCAAAGACATTTCGATCTCTTTGATCGCAGGTGTGATCTTAGAAGACTGAATGCTTCTTCACAGGCAGCATTCCCTGCACCCAAAAAACTTGGTGTCAAGGAAAGGGTCTTGTCTAGGCTTTCCATGTGCCATGCTTGTTTCTTCTGTACAAGGTACTCGTACATATGTTAGATTATTCTGTGAGTCTCTACTGGCATCCTGAAGTGGCAAAGCCCCATAGATCCTATATTTGCTCTAATATTTACATCACGTTATGTAACATGCTTAGAGAAAATTTCAGTGAAAGAAGGGGATATGAGGTGGTTAGCACATGATGGCAAAATAAGAATTTTACCTTGAGAGGTAGAGCTAGAAAGCAATGAAAATGGACAAGCTGTTCAATGCAAATGGAAACCAGATCAATACGATTAGACAAGCAAAAGAGAGGTTTACAGGGTCAAGATCATCATCTTAAACAGCCACGAACAGGAGAAATGAGGAGATACTCCCACATACAATGTGTTCCACAGAACAGGAATTCACAGGAAGAGGAAGCCAACAATTAAAAAGTAATAATAATAATAATAATAATAATAATAATAATAATAATATTTATTTATATACCGCCCTATGGCAAACCAATCCGGGCGGTTGACAACAGTAAAATATAAAATATAACAATTAAAAACACTTTATCCCTCCCCCCCTTAAGACAATATTAAACA
>NC_056525.1:124167482-124167943 GCF_019175285.1 Sceloporus undulatus
CCCCCCCTTAAGACAATATTAAACAGTATAACATATTAAAAACACAACATCAAGCATAAAAACAGCAATTAAAACCCTGATATCCCTCTGTTGATCCTCGACCATCACTGAGATGGGGCCACGGGAGGAATGAGGGAATCAGGGAACCTGGGCTGGGATGGTTAGTCTGGAAAGGCCTGCCGGAAGAGATCTGAAGTTGAGGAGGAGAGAATCATGAAAACTAGTTAATATAACAAGGCCAGGAGTGCAGTCATTGCTCCAGAAACTGGATTTCCGCTCAAAAAGACGGGAGCCTGAAATCAACTTTTGGCTCCTATAGTGGTCCTATTCTGTAACTTAAACTGAGCAACATTGGACTCTCCGACATACATATCCCATTTACAGATGAGAAGACTGTGTCTCTTCTGTTACAATTGCCAGTCCAATATTTTTCAACATTACACCACATGGGTACACACAGA